>NC_090183.1:18230206-18830206 GCF_024679245.1 Pseudorasbora parva
GTGGACATGCACTGACCCCTCCATGACTTCTAAGTGGGAGAACTTATTAGTTTATTTGAAAGCGGTCTTTAATAAGACATCCATGTTATGATGGAAACAGCACTTTCCATGAGGTATACTCACATTTAACAGAATCTTTTTCTGTTAAAATATAACAGAAAATATCAGCCTTTTTTGGTACATTTCTACTCTCCACCCCAAAACTGAAAAAAGTTCACTCATGCAAGACCAGAAATTCTGTCATTATTTCTTATTATCCTTATTGACTATTCACAGAATTGCCCATCCCACTAATAAACAAACAAAACATCAAAAAAAGATTGGAGTATGTTTACACATGTGTAGCACAAGATCTACTACACTAGATCGGGTCAGAGATTAATGTTGTTGTCAATGTTAATAATGTTAATGTCAAGTGTAAAGAGTACAAAAGATCCCTGTGGTTATAAGACAACCATAAAACATAGATCTTATGTGTTAACACCACCAAATGCCATGAATGTGGAATAGGTGCATAGGAATGCATTGTTTTCATTAATCTTGGTGTAGATGCCTCCTCATAAACTCTAGTGCTAATACATACATTTGAATCATTTAAAAATAAAATTACATTATTTCATGTTATGCATTTTTGTATGATCTTGTCAGCTTTATGGCATCTTCACTTCACACAAAGAACACTTCTCATCAAAATTGCATCTTCAAGCACAATAGTGGATAAAGCATGAAGATTATTAATTAATTAATTTCTCACAACTTAAAATTCACCTGTAACTTAGCTACTCCGCAGTTTAGAATATGGACCGCCCTAAATCTAGTTCGAGAAGAGGACAACATACAATGCTTTTAATCCACGATTCGTGTAATCACAAGCTAAATCATCTAACGTTACTAAAGTCCTTGAAGAGTTTCATGGGTTTATGGTCATTTAGTCACTTTTTGTTTCATAGCTACTTCGCCAGTTTACAATCGGAACGATTCACTCTAAAACAAACCACATTCACTTCAACATGAATATAACGTTAGCGACATGAAGTAACTTAAGTTACACATTTCTACACTAACGTACTCTATAAGGTAAAACGCTCACAATATGAACAAGCCTGTTTAAATAAAACATTTGCATAACCATTATTACAGCGCAAAATGTGTAACCTTACCTTCTATCCACGTTATTCCACTCTTGCGTTTGGAAAAAAAGTTTATCCAACTTGGACGGCTTTTAAACAACGCCAATTCACACGCTGACCACAATGTCCACTCTGTGTGATTTACTCGGTTTACGGTAGAGAGGGAAAAATATTAAAAAAAAAAAAAAAAGAAAAAGAAAAAAAAGGAAACAATAATATTGATGATTGTCACATTCCGAATTATTTTTCAGCACAGTTCAGTCGCTTGGTTTGTAGTTAAAATGACCCATTAAAAAAGGTGCTTTGGAATTGACTGGCTCTTTTCACAGTCGGCATATCGCGCTCCAACAGTTTTTCAAAGTGAAAAGGTTTCGTGTAGAAATGATTCACTAGAAGGGAAACTAGCGATAGACATCGGCTCCAGAAAAGGCGACCCGGAAGTGGTTTCTAATTGGTCAGATACGATGACGCCAGAACCATACATAGTGATTCTCTTAGAATGGCTCTGGATTTGTTTCTTTCTTTCTTATTGCGTTTGTGAAATTTTACATGATGTACTTTGATCTAATTTCATTCCTGTAGTTCTATCTGTTCTAAAGAAATGAATGAGAGGTGTTCTAATTAAACACCTCTAAGTAAACTGTAAACTGAGGGATGTTTTATTTTTATTTCAGACCACTATTTTTCATGTTAGGCTATCATGGATTTGGATGACAGTATCCCCAAGAAAGTATGCTATTATTTTGGACTGCGCAAAATTATTACTGAGGTCTTGCAATTTTGACAACTTAAAAAAAAAAAATGTCTATAGCCTACTCTTTCACCCAGTTGTATTTTTTTGTCATCACTTCAAGAAACTCCCCTACATTATATCTGGCCCAGTTGTGGCCCAAATCTCACACAGATGTATGCCACATGGAAGGATGTGATGACTCAACCTGTGTGTGGCTGGCAATATCATACATATCCAGGCCTCATCTGGGCCAACTATGGCACACATGGCTCATTTCTGGCAGCTGCAATTAAGGTCACATGGGTCACATCTGCCACACACAGAAAACCACAACTCACACTAAGGCTGCGTTCCACTCCACTGTTAAGACACGCACTTGCAAACTTCCCAAAGCACTTCCCCTCGGGGGAATCCCTGCCGCCATTTTGAAATCCATTCCACTTCGGGAAGTGGATGAGGGACGTTTTTATGGACAGTCTCACTCCCTCGGTTTTGAAGAGTCTACTCAATATGTACACTTTAGCCAGCTCTATATACTACAACGCAACACTATTGTGACGTCATCGCATATCGCATTTCATTTACCCCACCACAAACATTCTATTATATATTAATTATGTTTTCAAATATTTAAAACAACCCAAATACCCCTATTATGCTGCAATAAACAGTTTCGTATGGGAAAACTCCATAGTGGATTCCAAGTGATCAAGGGCCAGTTCAGCCCATTGCAAATGTTCCGCCTGTGGGCACGGAACAAGACAGAGAACGAGACAGAGGGAAGTTAGCAAGTGAAGGGCATAATAAAAACAAACTGGTACATATATATGAAAACTGGCTTGATGCGTGTGAGCCAGATGAACTTTGCTGCTGCCAGAACTGAGCCATTTGTGCCCTAGTTGGACCAGATGAGGCCCGGATATGTATGCTATCTGAGTATTTCAGAATTCATGTATTGTCCCTTAGTGTAAAACTGTTGATTACCTGATGGGAAAAACTGTGGTGATGTAAAATGTTACACATTTTGTTTTTTTCAATACTTTGCTCTTTAAATTAAACTTCCAAATCCACCCTCATGTAACATACGACAACATTTTGTAATTGTGGTACTTCTTTTACAGTGTTTTACAACACTATTTTGCTACCAAATTATATTGTCTACTTATTTTAACATAGTGTGAATATTTTTAGTGAATAAATGTATTTATTTATTGATTTATTGTAAATGAATCATTTAACACTAAGCTGCTTATGGTGTAGACCTCAGACAAATTGTCATATGAATCTTTCTTGTGCACTGTATTGTATTTTGTCTTTATTTTTTATATTATTACAAAACTATTTAAAATGGTAATGGAAATAGAAAAACAAAGAACATTATTAGCATGTATTAGCATGTAACAACATTATCTATGTTGTTTTTTTGTTCCTGTTTCTCTTAGTTTGTATTTCCAGTGCTTATGTGCACCTATTTAGTTCCTCATTTATCACTATATTTCATTCCCTCTGTTCCCTATGTTCATTGTCAAGCCTTTGATTCACATGCAAAACTGTTACATTTGTTTTTTCTCCTGCTCCCAAGTTCCGAGTTTTATGACTTCCTTTGTTTTGGTTTGCTTATGTTTTCCTCTTTATTGCCTGCCAATTATATGTCAACTACAGTTTAACTCACTGTAACTGTAACTGTGATTGATATTTAGGCTATAGTAGGCTGCATACTGGAATGATTATGAAAGTAAAATATCAAACAAAATGTATATTTCTTTTTGTTACAGTTTATGTAACAATTGTAAGTAAATTAGTGTTTAATTAAAACACTGTTATCACTGTAAAGTTGCTTTGAAGGAGCTATAAAATGGACTTAAAAGGTAAGGCCTGGAGAAGTCCATGTTAGCACTAGGTGGCGGTAATGCGCCATGTCAGTTTGCGATCCGCTATTTAACAAAACAAGAAGAAGACGAGATAACTTCTTGTTTCTTTCCGGGATTTATATTGTCAGTGTGCTGTTACTGCAGTGATATGTTCTCCTAACGAACGACTAAAGTTATATATATATATATATATATATATATATATATATATATATATATATATATATATATATATATATATATATAAAAATGCTCCGGCCTTGAAAGCTCATACTCCTTACTAGCCGAAAGTGTTGAATGTGTTCAACTGTTAGTAAACACAAGTCGATGTCTAAAGTTCTTAAGGCTTAAACCATATTATCAGGGAAACTATACCAGACGTGTCAGTTGTATTTGCATTAATTTCCTCTATTGCAGTAAACCCGTGATAATGCAGGAATTTGATCAGGCTGTGACAATCGGAGCGACTGTTCCGACGGGATTCGAGCTCACTGCAGCGGAGGAGGTTCAGGAAAAGCTCGATGCCGCTGCTAGAGTCAGCAAAAACAGAGGAAGAATATATTTTGATATAACAACAGATAAACTTGCTAAGGTCAGTCGTCCTCTCGTTTTTTTCACATAACCTGTCATTTTGTTAAGACAACGATGCTCTGAGATCACAATGTGTGATTTGCATAGGCTGCTTAACATAGTGGCATGGCATCTTACGTGAGGAAGAGGAGCCATCGGCACATGTAGCTATATTTAGCGTCACTTCCGGTTTTCAGTAACATGTGCCACATACTAGTACAGCTGTGCCGCCTTTCGGTAGTGAATGAAGCTGTTTTTCAGCAAGCATGGGCAAAAAATGCTCAACTAAAACTATCCATTGTTTTTGAAAAGATTTTTAAAGATTTTCCTATATTTTTTTTCCTAAAGGGATTCAAAGAAAGGTCATGACTATATAACAACCAACTACTAAATAACACCATTACAAACTTGAATAATAAAGGGTTAGTTCACCCAAAATGTATTACTCACCCTCATGTCGTTCCAAACCCATCTTCAGAAAACAAATTAAGATATTTCTGATGAAATCCTTGCGTTTTCTGACCCCTCCATAGACAGCAAAGTAATTAACACTTTCAAGGTCCAGAAAGGTAGTAAGACATTGTTACTCCAGTGGTTCAACCTTAATTTAATGAAGCGTTGAGAATACTTTTTGTGCACAAAAATACATAATAAAACAACAACTTTATTCAAGAATGTCTTCTCGTCTGCGCCAGCCTCCAGATACTGAAATGAATACAGATACCTGCACCTTTTTGTGTTGTTTTTGGCTTTAAATTAAATATTAATATTCTTTATGGCTTTGTTTGCAAGGAAAAATAAGCTATTTTATTATATTGCATGATAATTCAATGTTTTCACTGTAGTTTTGCAGTTATCTTTTTATCTTTTGACATGCGTGCTAATAATATATGGGTTTCCCCCTCCTTCCACTGCCGTGGAATCTTTCTCTTTCAAGAAGCAAGTATAGAATTACTTCTCTCGGTTGATTACACCTTAAGAGGATGACCTTTTTCACTCGCTGCTACCCTTAAGACAAGCTCCGTTTTTTTTCCAATAGTACATGACGCTGTTCTGGCACTCTCCCTAGTCGGTCCAAGCCCAGGCCACAGATTTGCATCTCCTCTGTCGACAGGCCTGACCGCTTGGGATACACCAAACCGCCGCCTGTCGAAGAGGCCGTTGCGGGCCACCTGTGCCCAGCTGCATGTGGGTAGAAGTTGATGGTATTGCGACAAAGAAGACCACCCAGGGCAGTGGTTATAGTTTAGGCAGTCTGATGATCCTTCAGTGTCAATTGAGACTCAGGCTGATGGTCATGAGAAAGAGCAGCTGCTGGATTTATCCATAAGCACCCACGGCCTGTTTGGCAATGCTGTGGGTTCCTTTTCGAAGCAGTTCTTTGAGAGCCAGAAGCAGTCAAAAGTGTTGAGCCATATCCTGCTTTAATGGGCTACAGCCCCTCCAGTTCTCTCTTGATCCTCCTATGCGCAGCACTCTTTTAAGTATCAGGACAGATTGCCAGCTGCATCTTCCTCGGGTTTGAGGAAAGACCTGGAACTAGCTGTGCAAATTTAAGCACTAGTACCCGAAGAGGGAGAGGCCCTGTCTGGGTAAGTCCATGCCTGAAACCCAGCCACATTCCTGATTGGAGTGGTTTGAGGAGATAACCGTCACCCGACGTGAACCACAAGCCACCGAGCAAGAGTGAGCACCTTGCTGTATTGTACCCATCTGTTCTCTTGCACGTTGCAGGTGATGGGAACGTTTTAATGTTTTTTTTGACAATAAAGGTTGCAATAAAAAAATAAAAACAAATGTATCTCAACATCAGGGCAACTTTCCTCCTCGCTCTCACTTGCACATTATAAGCAGGTACCTGCTCCTGAGCGGTATCTTGCAGTACGTAAGCCCTGGGAGTTCTCTCACTCTTAGCACAAGTGTTCCCCTGGCACACACTGGTGGTCTAACTTGTGCAGAGGTTGTCTATATCACTCCTCTAATAGGTGGCGATGCCCTGTCGTTAGGTAGCGGTCCGCTCCAAACACATCACGGAGAGCTACAACCCCTCTCTCACAATGAAACGGCTCAATCGGTGTTGGAGTGGGTGGTGAACACGATCACAAGCGGTTATACACTTCAATTTGCACACAGACATTTTGTTAGTTTCTAGACCACTATAGGTGTGATTACCTGGGGCTGTCCATGCTAAAGAGTAGGCTTCATTCCTCACAAAGCATCGCATTCTTGGGTATGGAGTATGAACCTACATTTTCCATGATAGTGTGCCTGTCTCAGTGCATACAATCTTTACACAGCACTCTCGCCACATTCAAACTAGGTAGATTGGTTTCTCCAAAGTGCTTTCAGAGGTTGCTGTGACTGATGATCACGTCATGGAAAAATATTCCCCTTTTTGCAAAAATCACTTGAAATGTCAAATTCACTCCAAGATGTCAAAGCTTAGACTTTTGGTGGAGACAACAGCAAATCTGAGATGCATGCAGAACATCTAACCCTCTCATTCAGAACTTCTCATTCATATACAGTCTTTCCAATTGTTTATACTTTGTTTAAAAAAACAGTTCCCCCAAAATGAAAATTATCCCATGATTTACTCACCCTCGCCATCCTAGGGGTATATGACTTTCTTCTTTCAGCTGGACACAATCATAGTTTCAATAAATAACACCCTGGCTCTTCCCAGCTTTGCAATGTCATTAAATAGCTCCTGAGTTTATGAAGCTCCAAAAAGCACATCCATACATTTTAAAATATTTGAACTGACCCAGTGGGCTACCGGTAATACGTGTCTTCTGAAGCAAAGCGATGGGTTTTTGTAAGACAAGTACCTATATTTAAAACTTTATAAACTATAATCAAAGGCTTACAGCAATGTGGCTCTATGTGATCACGACGGAGTTGAGTTCGGCAGAAGGGTGACTTCTGTCCTGATGTAGGAACGTAGGTGTAGCATAAGCTGAGGTGAGACAGAAGATAGAGCAAAACAAAGCAACGGTCATGAGTTAGAAGTCTAAAATGACAAGTTGACTTTTAAAAGAGAAGAGGAGCTATGTCTTAAGTGTTTGGTGGTTTTTTTAGACTCTAGGTTAATTATGTTTCGAAATAAACGGCAAGCCTATCTAATCCATCTCATGGCTTGAAGACATTAATACACTTAGAATATGCAACTACGGAGAACTTGCTTCATTTTTCCTCGGATACATTGGTAAAAATAAAATCTTGCTTTGTCATGCCGTGATTTATCATGCCTGGTGTGAATAGCTCCATTGGGATCTGTTGTTTCGATTCAAAGGAGTCATGACCCCGTATATTTGTGTCACTTAATCATGCTCAGTGTGAAAGGCCCTTTACAGTATATTTTTTTATAATGGAATTAACTCTTATGTCAAAATACTTTTGATGCTTTTATGGTGCATTTACATCCTTTACTTCCTTTTTTAATTTTAAAAGCATCAGACCCTTTTTGTTGTAACTGCCTGGAAGTCAATGACCATCACAATTCTTTAAAAAGGTCTCCTTTTGTGTTTCATGAAAAAAAAGTTATATTGGTTTGAAACAACAGGATAGTAAGCACTATCTGTTTTGTCTAATAAATTGTCATGTGATTTTTCATTTCTTCATTTATTTATTTTTAAAGGTACATCACCTCAAGTCTCTAGACAATCTGTTTGTTGTGGTAAAAGAATATGACAACTACCAGTTCAAAGACACAAAGGTATGTGCTATATTTTACCTGTTGTAGTTAATGTCATTTGTTGAGTACCGAATGAGTTCCAAAGTTTATATAATAGCCTACCTTGCATACATGTGCAGGTGCTTTGTGGTTTCATTGATTTTTAAGTCATGTTATTTATGAAATCTTAGCATTCCAATTGAGAGAATGTGATCAATTCCTCTGTCACTAATAAAGACTATAATACATTTTATGATGATAGATCATGTGAAACATGGGGTTTACTAAATTCAGAAGCTTATAAAATAACTCACAAGTCACAACACAATATAACAAATTTGGAGGGGGTACATCTACTGTAATTGCAATAACTTGCTTCACATTCAAACTTCACTGGCATAGATTCAAAATAAATGTATTAGATCTACTGTATTACTCGTTCACGGGAGACTTGGAAATGCTTATTACCCCAATATTATAATTTGGTAACACTTTATTTTAGTGTCCTTGTTACATGTTATGTATAGTTCCTATGGAAAAAACTATGCATAATTACATGCATCTAACCCTAAACCAAACCCTAACTCTAATAAGTACATGTAGACTTAAATATACAAGGTCACCTTAAAGTAAAGTGTCGGAGGACGGGAAGGCATTTACTAATAAATGTTTTATTAACAGGAGGAAGTGCAGTTGGACTGGCAAGAGCTGGCCGCCAAGCTGCCTTGGACCAGTGCTTTAGAAGTCTGGAAGTTGAACAATTCTATAAGAAAGAAGAAAGGACGTCGGAAAAAAGCTAACCCCACAAAATCCGATCAGTCTGGCAATGTTAGCGCCAAATGTACTGATACTGTCCCGTCAGATCCTGAAGAGCTCTGGGTAGATCTTGAGGCTCTAGAGGTGAAGGAGAACCAAAAAGATGTTTCTTTTCAGCCAGAAAATGACTCGGAGGAAGAAAAACTCTCTGAAACCCAGGATCAGGAGTCAGGGGTAGTGCCTCTTAAGTTTCGAGTGACATGCAACAGAGCCGGAGACAAACACTGCTTCACCTCAAATGATGCGGCACGAGACTTTGGAGGAGCTGTGCAGGAGTTTTTTCAGTGGAAAGCAGATATGACTAAATTTGATGTTGAGGTATGGTTCAGAAAATCTGCAGCGAAATGTATAAATCTTTTTCTTTTGTTTTTTTTACCATATCAACATTTAAAAAAATAGTTTTGAGGAGAAAAGACATGGTGTACCTCATATTTTTTTAAAGTGCTTGCTTCGTGCAAAAAAAGAATGTGCTTACTGAATGCACCTTTTAATTAGTGTAAACTTGTTCTTTTATAGAAAAATTCAATGGGAACCAAGCCATTTCCAATGTGGTGTTAAAGTTGTAATAAAATAATAAATTGTGATTTAAAACAAATGTTATGTATGATTCTCTCTTTTTTACAGGTGCTGTTGAATATCCACAATAATGAAGTTGTTATTGGCATTGCTCTTACTGTGGAGAGTCTACATAGGAGAAACATCACTCACTTTGGCCCCACAACTCTACGGTCTACACTGGCTTATGGCATGCTTAGGTAAGCAGCATTCCTGTAAAGAATCCTTTTTAATCATTACGGTAAGATGGTCACGTACAATTATTTAGTCTCATGGTACAGTCTCAGTCTTACAGTTTACACTTAGCATGTTTAGTTTGATTAAAACAGACTTTGGTGCAATTGCTCTGTTAAGGGGGACGTACACGGTGCGAACGATTGAACATATGAAAACAAACAATTTTTTCTCTCGGGAGAAATCGAGTGTCCGAATTCACAGTGTACTACCTTTAGTGCAGTTCATTTGATTAAGTGTGAACTTTGCCATCTGAACCCTGATGTGTGCCAAACAACCGGACTGAGACCCCTGAAAAGCTGGGTCTTGGTTCGCTTCCAAATGAACTGGTGTGGTTTGACTGAAATATAAATGCAACACTGACCAAAAACATCTAAAGGAACCAAAAACGGGACATGATGTCACAAGATGCAAAAATGTTGCCTAAAACCCTAAAAAAAACCTGAATCCACAAGCATTCCATACCTTTTTTTTCACATGATAGGTGCTACGTTGCCCATTACAGTTCTGTACAGGAGTCAGAACCACCGTCTTCTTGCAGCAGATATTCGTTTGTATGCAACAGAGAAATTCCTGTCAGTGTTTTGACTCCTTTGCACATTTTAAAAGCTTTTCACAAGTTCTTGGCTGGTCAAAATACCATCATATGTAAACATATACAATGAGCACATTTAGCCCAGCACACACTGTTTTTTTATTGATTTTAAAAAATATTACAGTGTGAATGCTTAGCTGTCATGTTGTGGCTGAAGTTGAGGCAGGATATAGATGCAGCAGTCAACTTTAACAATATATTAAAATAACAAAGACTCAAGATAACAGAAAAATATAAAACGCAGGAGAGAAACAACCACTAACCAAAGACATACTAAAATACATAAGAATGAACAGGGAATATAATGTATATACACATTACACAGACTAAAAGAGTGAATTAACAAGGGGCAGATAGACACAATAGGTTGCTTTGGTAACTAACAGGCACAAACTCGGTCTCATGACCTTCATCAGGCATATACCTGAGACCGAAAATAAATGTTGCTAATAAATCACTGTACATTTTTCTGTAAGCATTGATATTGTGCAAAGCATTGATATTGTGCAAGATTTCCTTTTTTTGTTGTTGTTGTTGAGATTTTTGGATTTGTTTATCCTCTTTCCTACGCACCTATCCATTACCAACAGGTGTGCAATGGTAGTTGGGTGTTAATTATTAAAGTCAGCATGAAATGGAATTTGAAAGGAAATGTCCTTAATTCGTGTTTTTTTTTTTTTTTTTTTTTTACTTTTCAGACTTTGTAAGCCACAGGTATCAGATGTGATTGTAGATCCCATGTGTGGAACCGGAGCTATACCTTTAGAGGTTTGTTGTATGATTAAACTGCTAAATGAATTTGCAGTCTGTCTTCAGTTATTATATTTCTGTGTTGTTAGAGTGAATTGTTTTTAAAACAAATACTCTTTGTTTTGTCAGGGAGCCATGGAATGGCAGAATTCATTCTTTTTAGCTGGAGACAACAATGGCACTGCAGTCAGCAGATCAGTCAATAATATCAAGCACATTCTGAAGAGAACACATGATGGAGGAAGGTGAGGCTTTTGATAGTGTTATTAGAACAGTGTTGTTTTAGTATTATTTATATACTTTTGAATTATTTATTCAAAGTTTGAACTTTGAACTTTTATTTTTAGATTTTCAGTATTCGTATTCATTTGCTTTTGAGTTTTTATAATTTATTTTTGTTCTTCAACTTTTAGGTTGAGTAACTAATTTTAGTTGCCCAGACAAAATTACTAATTTTCCTAAATTAGTTAATTTATTCATTAAAAAAATAACGGATAAAAAAGGTGCAGTGTGTAATATTTATGACATTCTATTGGCAGAAATGCAATATATATATATAATATAAATAACTATGTTTTCAGTGGGGTATAAAGACCTTACATAATGAACCGTTATGTTTTATTACCGTAGAATGAGCCATTTCTATCTCCATACACCGAGGGTCCCCTTATAGTGAATTCGCCATTTTGCGCCGTCATGTTTCTACAATAGCCATAAACAGACAAACTGCTCTACAAAGCACTAGCTACCCTCTGTTGTCTCAGACGAAGACATCTTTGTCCTGTGTTGGCCACTGTAGCTTCTCTATGTGCTTCAAAAGGGAGCGGTGGGCGATCCACAACCTCGCTGCTAATGCCGCTAAAATGTTTACAGTGCACCTTTAACAAATTAAAGATATTAACAATGCACCAATTTTTTTTGATGAACAAAAAACTGGAATGTGTGAGTGAAAACCAGTGAACTGAAGTGCTTTGGTAGCAGGTTACCTCACACAAATTCATATGAGATTAATCAAATATATAAACATAAACACCTTTTTTGCAAGACGATATATGACTACAAAAATGACTCCCTGTTCAAATGTTCACTGTGTTCACTTCATGTTGTATTTGTAGCTCTTCAGGCTTGCCCTTAGACATAGTTCAGTGGGACTTGTGCAACCTACCCATGAGAAGCAGCTCAGTGGATATCATCATTACTGACATGCCTTTTGGAAAGAGGTACTGGCGCACATTGAATATTAGCTATAAGTTTAGAATTATACCAATGCATCATTGCAATGAATAATCATATTATAGTTATATATTATTATGCGTTTATGTATTTAAACTGTATTTGTTGTGTGTGTTTTACAGAATGGGTTCCAGAAAGAAGAACTGGGAATTATACCCTTTATGTCTTCGAGAAATGGCTCGAGTTTGTAAACCTGGTACAGGGAAAGCTGTGCTGCTGACTCAAGATAAAAAGTGTTTCTCAAAGGTGTGGCTACTTTGAGTTAATATAATTGTAGTTTATTAAAAAAGCATTTTGGAATGTAGTAATGAAAATGTCATGTGAAATGGAAGATTCCACAATAAAGTGAAATCAAAATATTTTTGGTTGTTTAAATAGAATTTTTATGAGTTATCAAAGCAACGTCCATTTCTCTGCGTAATGGCCTATCTTATCTGTCTTTTTCAGGCAATGTTGCAGATGGGGTCACTATGGCGGAAATCACATACTGTTTGGGTGAATGTGGGAGGATTGCATGCTGGCGTTTTTGTTCTCAAAAGGACGGCAGTAGTTTTTGGCACCACTCCGGGAGATGTAACGGAGCCTCATGCAGCAACAGAATCTCAAAAAGAGAATATGGAGAGCGCAAGTCTGTGAGAAGGCTAAAAAAAACCAATTCACAGATCTGTGTGTGTTCCTTGTGTGTGGAGTTAGCATGGTCCAAAAGTTTGCATTTTCTTTATTTCTTGATTAGCTGACCTGAGAAATTATCTTTGGCTGTCCTGATTCGAAGTTAATAAAATGTTCAAATGTTAATGTTCATTTCGAGGTTTGATTTATTTATTTATTTGTGAAAATTGCTAAATTGCTTTTGTGATTTGCTAATCCAAATCATTTGTTCACACTGCATTGAACCTTACATCTTTGTCTTTATTTTGTCAACTGCAAAGATTATACATTTCTATACTTGCATAATTTTTGTAACTAGTAAGAATGTGCAAGTCCAATATAAGTCCAAGGAACAGAAACATAAAGTTTTTACATCAAAGTAATACATTCCTATAAAAAAACAAAACAAAAATCACTTGGAAACTGTACAAAAAAAAGGTTATATTAATTAATTATCATGTAAGTTTAAGTGGAATGCACTTTTATTAACATTTGTAACAATAAAGTAAATGACACACAAAAGAGTGTGTCCCTAGCCTAGAAATCTAGACGCACCCTAGCGGCAGCAAATTTAATCTGCCCGCATCTGTCATGATGTGGGTCTGGCTTGTCAGGCTGGTGTGTCCCATTTTTAAGAATTTGAATTCAAGAATGAATTGTACTCAATGTAACTTTACACACATAAGCACATTTATTTACTTTATGCATTTTTGCACTGATACAGTCTAATAAATTCACCCCATAAAAAAGGTATAATTGCAAAAGCCCTGAAGAAAGAAATTACACTTTTTGTGTTATGCATTATTAATCTTTCTGTTTGAGAGCATAGTTCGTTGTAAGACTGCAGTCACAATCAAATTATTTTAAGAAATTGTCATGCCAAGTGTCTCATGCACTGATCTTGGAGGGGAAAATGGTATGACGCAATTTCTATACCGGCCTATCATGATCGGTCACTCATATGTGAAGGGCGGAGCTTTTATGAGCTGCTGCTACAGGGACACCAAGATGGAAATCCAGGGGCTTTCTGACACAAAAAACACCCAGTACCAACATGGCGTCCCGCTCCACACGACATTCTCTCGGCAGACAACAGCTTCAGGGATTCATGCGAAAACACGTCTGACTGAAAATGCTATCTCGGAACTCTCGGGGTCGCTGGGCATCGATAGTGACGACAACAACAACCGGGCCAGATCGTCTCCGCTTCGGGTTGCGGAAAATGGCAGCGGCTGCGCTCTGTCTCTTCAAAGCAGCCATCATAAGACATATGATGTACCGTCCGCCGTTTCAGAGCTCGGTGACGTGAATGCGTCTAGGCAAAGGGTGTTTAATGAATTAGAGCTGCTGCCTTCTGAGTTTGAGAGAGCCGATGAACATGAGGAAAACGATCTGCAAATGGCGCTTCCCCTTCTGGACACAGAAAGCTGTGATCAGAGGCACGCGAGCAGTACCTCTACAGGCAAGAGCCCAGAGGAGCTGTATGTGGTTTTTAATATAGTACATAAAGATGATGACAGCAGGGAACGACAAATGAACTTTCAATACAAAGCGGAAGAGAATGGATCATCATCATCCAAGTCAAAGACTCTCAGTTCCCCAGTAGATTCAGATGGAAACTTCAACAGAACCTCGTCTAGAACTGGACATTTGTCTAGCCACATTAGTTTAAATCCTAGATCTGAGAGAACAGACCAAAATGTTAGACACGAGTTCTGTCTTGTGGCAGAGAATAGAGACCCAATATTATCAGAAGACTATTCTGGGAGCAGTCAAACTCCAAAAGTCTCTACTGTAGAAATGCTCAGCAATCATTTAGTTGAACATTCAACCGAAGAATTGATGCAGTGTGTGACAAAAAATAATAGCACTGCATTTGTACCCGAGAACAGGGTTGCACCAGAGATGGCTGAATTGAATATCATGGATTATACAAATCAAGAGTCCAGCAGTAATGGGGACTGTGTTCCTGATGGGATGTCGATACCTGTGCATGAAACATTCTCTGGCACCATCATGATTAACAATCAGAGTATCATTGTGACCATTGAAAATGGAATATTGACCCTAGCCACACCGCCAGAGGGCTACGCTTACAAGGAGGATGGAATGATAAGCTTAAAAGAACATTTGGGAATGAAAGACAATGAAGACCTTGTGCTGCTCAACTACGACGGTGGAAGTAAGTCCATTGGGAAAATCAGCAATGTTACCTCAAGTGTGCAAGATGAGCCTAGAGCCAGATTCACCAGCAGTGACTCAGAATTAACTCTAGCTGATGACTGTTTGCTCTCAGAAATGGGTGTTACTCTGGACTCTTGCCCACCAATTAAGCAAGAGGAAGGAGTCATTTGTGCTATAGAAGATGGAAATGATGTTTGCCAAAATTCTAAAAGCAAATCAGTTGCTTGTGAAGAACTACAGCCAATAAACCTATTAACTGTATCAGGATTGACCAAGAAAGGTGCAGTAGTGAAGTATAGATGTCCCCAACCAGGCTGTTCCAGCACCTTTGATACCCGGCAAAATCTCAAAATTCACTTGGTTCTACACACAGAGGACCAACGTCCCTTCAAGTGTACAGTGGAGGGCTGCGATTGGTCCTTTACGACGTCATACAAACTTAAACGGCACTTGCAGTCTCACGATAAAGTGCGGCCGTATAAATGTGAATGGGAAAACTGTGGTCGGCGTTTCACCACAGTGTACAATCTAAAGGCTCATGTTAGAGCACATGATCAGGAAAATGCGTTTATCTGTGAAGTATGCAGTGAGAGGTTTCGCACCGCCACAAGACTTGCTAATCATCAAAGAACACATTTTGAACCTGAGAGACCACACAAGTGTGAATTCCCAGGTGAGTTGAATTGATATCTTAACTAATGCTACTGACAATAGGCAGAGACAATATTGCAGATGCTAATACCGATCTGATGATGGTGTTTCTATTCTTCTTCAGGATGTGAGAAGACCTTCATCACCTTCAGTGCTCTGTTCTCCCACAACAGAACCCACTTCAGAGAAATGGCTCAGTTCACATGCACCTATCCTGGCTGTGACAAGCGTTATGACAAGGCCTGTCGGCTCAAAATACACCTCCGCAGCCACACAGGTGAAAAAATGCACAGATACTTGGAATAAAGTCATTATCACTTAAATTTCCTAACAGTACTCTCTAATTTTTTCAAGGTGAAAGACCTTTTATTTGTGATTCTGATTCCTGTGGCTGGACCTTCACAAGCATGTCCAAATTACTGAGGCACAAACGGTTAGAATCCGATCCTCATACTCATACATGCACGTTTATATACATATAGTGTGTAATTGTGAATAATATTGTTACAAGAAATATATTTTAAGTTTGCACCGAAAACCGAATCTGAAAATAAATGAATCAAACTTATTTAATTACACTCCTATAATAAAATTCATCTCTTCCTGTGACTAGTAAAGAGGCGATTGAGTGTGCTTGTCATCGGAGAAGTGCTCATTAAATGTCAAAAAACATTTCTTCCTGAAACCGAAAATAGCTTTAATAAATTATAAATGTTTCATCATGGTATTTTAATAAATAGTAAATGGTCTTAGAAATAATCCAAAATAATTGACCCTTCGCTAAGCCACGCCCTCCTTAGTTACTGTTGCTATGCCTGTCAAGCTTTCGCGCCTGGCACGTCTATTACAGTATGGATGCGCCAGTGTCAGACATTTCCAAGGAGATAATTAGTCATTTGGCGAACAGGTGAAATATATGAGAGAGCAAGACAAAAGGGACTGCAGTATGCATTCGCTGGATATATCCACGACATACTATGCAACCAATTAGAGAATCATTTCATTCAAATTGAAGCTAAAGCCTATAGTTCTCAGCGCAATCAGCAGCTGCCTCATACATATCCATGCACAGCAGTGTAAGTAAAATTAGAATATAATTGTATAATTATAAATCAAACGTGTTTATTCTACAAGATTTATGAATAAGCGAAGACATTAGCCTGACAACTTTGCAATGATTCTCATGCCGGGCTACTGCTCACGTGTCGTGGGTCTTAACGAACACCTTGGACCAAAGATACTGACCTGTTAATTTTATAAACACAGCCACGACAATAATCCTTATTATGAAGGTCTTAGTTTGCAAATTATTTGTCTAAACAAACTACAATACAAAACTAATGAATAAAGCTACAAGACAGTCCTTTTTATAATCTATATAGTGCATCATATGTAATATTTTCCATAAATCAAACACCTCGTGTTTTTGTTGTTGTTGTTTTTTTCAGTTCATTGGAGCAAACGTAACAGTGTTTTTGTTAATCCTGTAGAGATTTAGTTGTGAATGGGACCTCACACACTTTGATTCACGCCTGTTATTTCTCACCTCGAGTTTTAGGTTTGGGGAAGGAAATTTTTTTTTAGTATACCAGGTATCAGATTTGCACAATCCCACACGCACAACGCTTCTGCATGTTTACCTCGCTCGAAAGCTTGACAGACCTTCCGCGCCTTGTTACAGTTGCTAAGCCAAGGTTGGCTTGTGGTGGTTTTTGGGCGTGGCTTAGTGAAGGGTCAATTCCTTTAAAATGCTAAAACGTATGTATACCCTTTAATGCACCATTGTCCACCACAATACAGGGTAGGTAACCTAACTGAATAGATCTGTCCACTCCAGTGGACTGCATGCCGGTTTAAGATCATAGTATTTCAAGTCAATTGAATTTTATAATTTTTAAATATGTATCGTTTAAAAGCAGCATCCACATTTTGTTGAAAGTCAGTCACAAGATTCACAGTGATTCATTAGATCTTCATCTTCAGGAAGCACGATGATGACAGACGTTTTGCATGTCCAGAGGAAGGCTGCGGGAAATCCTTTACACGGGCCGAGCACTTGAAGGGCCACAGTATCACACATCTGGGTACCAAGCCATTTGAATGCCCTGTTGAAGGTCAGCATCTTGTATGAACAAGAACTACTATATATATATATATATATATATATATATATATATATATATATATATATATAGGGCATTTTCAGAGAAGAGATGTCATAGATTTTTAGATTTAGAGACATTTAAATTTTGTTTTTATGGTGACTTGAACAGCTACAGGCCTTCCTTTGAGAAGTATCTCGAGCAATGTTCTATTTATGACGTTCCCCAAGTGGTTTACTGTTGGGGACATCTCATTGAGCCACGCCACATCCAGTGTAGACAACATCACTGATTATAATGGCTTATTGTCTTTTGTTGCGTCGCTTGCATCCGGTTTAGATAAGGTGTTAATCAGCAGAGATTGATTTTTGTATTGTACAGTGTTTTAGAGTCAAGGATGTTATGTTTTTAAGATTTTCTATCACTTTCTGTGAAATGTCTGTCAATTTTCTTTTAAAACTACTATTTCAGATTGAGTTCTGTAATTGTTATTATTTGAATGTGCAGGTTGTAATGCGAAGTTTTCAGCTCGAAGTAGTCTCTACATCCATTCTAAGAAGCATAAGCAGGATGGAGTCAGTCTGAGGAGTCGCTGTCCTGTCGCTGGTTGCACCAAACACTTCTCATCACGCAGCAGCCTCAAGACACACATGCTTAAACACCACAACCTCAGCCCAGGTACACAAACAAACACACACAACTTACAAAGGCTGATCGCCTTCTGTGGAAAGTGTCTCTCTAGTTCAAAATGCTTATGCTACTTCTGATGAGTGTAACTGATAGCGTAAGCCTTTGAACCTCAGAGGCACTTTCAACACTTTTTCCATAAATTAAATACGGAAGGCGATTGGCCGAAACTTTACTTTATAGAGTTTTAAATATGGATATTTTTCTTACACAAGTGCATCAGTTCGCTTCAGAAGACCTTTAATAACCCCCAGAGCCTTGTTATTTCATGGACAGATGCATTTTTTCATGGACTTCAAAAACAGTGCAACAATTAATGGCATTATAAAGCTTGGATTGGCCAGGACTTTCTTAAAATAATTCTGATTTTATTAATCTAAAAGAAAAGTGTCATATACACCTAGGATGACTTGAGCGTGAGTAAATCATGGGCTAATTTACATAGATGAACTATCCCTTTAAGCTTTGTATTAGTAGAAACCTGGTAGTATATACAAATTATCGTGCTTCCCCCTCCCCCTGAGATGAGAGATTTATATATTTTATGTCTGGAAAAGCCTCCGATGATGCAAATATCATCATTTTGCATCATTGGAGGATTTTTGGCCAGAAGCTAGAGACTACAGCCAGTAGTAGGAGCTAGTTTCGGATGCTTTCAACCCGCCCATAGGGGTGGGATCTCACTCACAGAATGTAAATGTGCACAGCCGCTGGGCATTCATAACGGAGCAGTGCGGAGCAAAGTGAGTGTTTTCAATTAATTCCTATGAAAGTTAAACTTCCATAAGCATGAACTAAAGGTTAATGGTCAGCTTGGTTGCCTGCATCATCCGGATCAGTTTCGGGCTTGAATTGATAAGGAAGGACCAACATTATCATCTGTCAATATTGCTTTGCTTTGGGAGCTGATGTCCAAATACGGTAAGAAGCATGACATTTTCGTCAGACGCTTAAGGTATTCGGGCCAATCACAATGCACTGGATCGCTGACCAATCAGAACACCACGCTTTGTAAAAATCAGCGCGTTACTGAAAGCAACATTAATGTATAGTATGTGTAAAATAATACCCAAATAACCCAAAACACGTTGCATTAAACCAAATACACAAAATGTTCTTTTTAGAATCATCATATAACCCCTTTAATGGAAGGTTAGGTCATGAATATTTGCCAAAAAGTCATGGAAATGCATTGGTGAAAATGTGTACAAACCTTGAAAAATAACCAATTTCTACTTGTTGGTAAACCTTAGGAATGTTTTAAATTATGTACATATCACTCTTGCTTTTGTTTTTTTGTTTTTTATGGTGATAATGTTCCGTTCTTTCTGCAGATGTGTTGAGTCAATTGGATGACACATCCACTCTAACGCCCAGCAGTGAGCTGACAAGTACTTCGCAGGCTGTTAGTGCCCCCTCAGGACCTCCAGGAGCAGAACTCAGCAGTTTGGACCTATCCTCTCTCTTCTCCAGCATTCCTACCTGTCCTGGGGCCACTGCTGTCTCTGTAGGGAGTGAAAGCAACTCTGGGGCTGGATCTTTCTCCATGGACATGCCTCTGGTTAACGCCGGAATCCTCACAATAGATCCAGCATCAGTCGGCTCGGCTCTTAATGGGCCAAAAACTGTGGATCCTCTCATTTTAGCAGCTGGGCAAGATATGGGCGTACATGTATTAGACACAGGATTGGGCGCTGGAGGAGGTGGAGGGGTATTGCCCCATGCCACATTGCATTTGGATGATGTGCAAACAGTCAACCCAGAGGAGCTAGGAACACTAACTGCTCTGGCTATTCAAAGTACTGCGTCTTCAGAACAACTCCACCCTCTGAATTCCTGCAATCCCTTGACTGTAGAATCCCCATCTACTCTCACTCCATCCCTCTCTTCATCGCTCACTCAGTCTCTCTCCTCACTGACATCAGCTCTTCCTCCAGCACTCAATTCATCTCTTGTTCCTTCTCTCTCCGCCCCTCTTTCCTCCTCCATGGCTCTAGCAACAACTCCTGTACCTGAGTTGCTTTGTCCTCAGGCCAAGGCTGACCTGGCAGGCAATGAGACTGCAGTGGGACCCTTGTTAAGTAGAGTGGACGTCATGGCTCAGCCAGATGGCAGTAAGGGAATGTGTCAGTTTGTGTTCCCCAGCCACAGTGGATCCTACAGTGGGCAGAAAATAACAGAATTGCCCTCGGTCACCCCCTGCCCTGTTATGGTTAGTTGGAAAGCATTTTAATCTTGAAATTTATGAAATTGTTAGTTGTAAAATAAACAACTATTTGGTTAAATGTTCCTTTTTCAGTCATTTTAAAACAAGTTAACCCAAAAGTTATTTTGTTCTGCCATTAGGAGAGCAGTGGATCAGCACGCACAGACTACAGGGCCATTCAGCTCGCCAAGAGGAGGAAACAGAAGGGCCCAGGCCCTTCCACGTGTGCTTCAGAAAATGGCCAAAGAAAGACCAAAGGAGCAAAGGTCACAAGCTCTGCTCTGTCGGCTAATTCAAGTGCTCATTTTGGAGAAGGAGCCGCTACAGGAAATGGTGAGCTACCCATCCGGGATCCGGTGACGAGCGCACAGTTTGTACAGATTCAGCTGCTGCAGGTGAGATGATGGGAAAGAATTTGAAAGCATTCTCGCTTCAGTTCAGTACACTGATTTGAGTGTATTTGTTTTAGGATGACCCTGCTGCTGATGGAGACTTGGCTTTCCAGTTGAGTTCACAGACCTCGTGTTCCCACTCTCAGCTCACTGTGGATCTGCCGGTCAACATCCTGCAGGTTCATACAACTTCTAAGCCTCATATTCATTGCATCGTTTTGTATCATCTATTTTTTTTTTTTATTGTTTAGTAGTTTAGTAGGTTTTTTTAATTTTATTTATTTATTTTTTAAAGAATGATTTTCAACATTATTTGCCTTTTAGGTAAGAGTTGATTGAACAGGAGGTGAAGTATGAGAAAGCCGTCCTAAATGTTAATTGCCGTTAAATGCCATTGTCGTTGACATTGCCATTAAAATAAATGTCAATGTCAACTTTCTGCTAAAATAAACCTCATGGAGGATAAAGATTGTTTATGTATTGCAATGGTTTCATCAATCTTTTTTAATTTTAATTTTGGTATATTGCATATTAAAATGCTGCATGGAATAACCAAATTTGGGCTCAATTGAATTCTAAAAAGAAAATTATCCAATAAGACGTACATAAACTACAATGGTAACAAGAGGTGGACAGTAACTAAGTACATTTACTTGAGTACTGTACTTAAGTACACTTTTTGAGTATCTGTACTTTACTTGAGTATAATTTTTTTTCTGGAAACGTATGACTTTAAAGGGCCCGTTCTTCGTGTGTTTTCGAAGCTTTGATTATGTTTACAGTGTGCAATATAACATGAGTTTATGTTTCGCGTGTAAAAAAACAGTATTTTTCACACAATTTACTTATCTGTACAGCGCTGTTTCCTCTGTCCTAAAACGGCCTGATGATTTCCTTGTTCTATGAAGTGCACGTAACGAGTTCTGATTGGGCCAGCGCTTCCCGTGTTGTGATTGGACAGCAGCTTAGTGCACTTTGCCCGGAAAGGTCCCGCCTCTTACCATAACGGGGAGATGCAAGCGCTGAATGCACGCTCTTCTCCACGTGAGAGAGCAACAAGACCACGCCCCCTATTTTACTTGTTCTTGTGGGCGGAGGGTTAGTCAACCTGCACTTCCTGCTGTAGTCCAAACCGGCCGTTCGCTGTAGGCTTTGAAAGAGAACTATGGAAGTAAAACTGTGCCACTGGATTTTGAATTCTAATTTTTAGCACTGAATTTTTTTACATCGAATTTTTAACACTGAATTTTATTTTGCATCTAAATCAGACTTTGAATTTTAAAAGCCATCGAATTTCTAGCACTGTTTTTTTTTTTTGCCTATGACATTTTTTCAATGTTTTAAAAAAATTCAGTGTAAAAAGAAATTCAACGTCTCAAAAGATTCAGTGTAAAATAATTCAACGTCTCAAAAAATTCAGTGTAAAAATATTCAGAGTCAACATCCGGGTAACCAAGGAGAAGCAATCGATCCCTGTATCAAATCATCCAACATCCAGCCAATCATTTACGCTCCATTGGTCATGTGATGCTGAAACAGGAAGGCGGGGAAGTTCACTTCAGGTGAGCTCCAGAGCTCAGCACCATGGCTCAGAACACACACGATGGCGCTTCGGTGAGTTTACTCATGACCAATGGAGCGTAAATGATTGGCTGGATGTTGGATGATTTGATAGAGGGATCGATTGCTTCTCCTTGGTTACCCGGATGTTGACTCTGAATATTTTTACACTGAATTTTTTGAGACGTTGAATTATTTTACACTGAACCTTTTGAGTCATTTTTTTTTTTTTACACTGAATCTTTTGAGACGTTGAATTTTTTTACACTGAATCTTTTGAGACGTTGCATTTTTTTACACTGAATTTTTTGAGACGTTGAAAAAATGTCATAGGCAAAAAAAACAGAGCTAGAAATTCGATGGCTTTTAAAATTCAAAGTCTGATTTAGATGCAAAATAAAATTCAGTGTTAAAAATTCGATGTAAAAAAATTCAGTGCTAAAAATTAGAATTCAAAATCCAGTGGCACAGTTTTACTTCCATAGAGAACTTCTGTTAAATAAAATATCTCGCTTCGCATTGAACTTTGAGCGTTATAATTTTACAGGTATTATTTATGCTCTAACAGCAACATTATACACTAACTAAAGTTTGAAAGATGGAATCACGAATAACGGGACCTTTAATTTCACTACATTTGAAAGACAAATATCATACTTTCTACTCAACTTCATTTCTATCAAGGTCTTCAAAGTCAAAAATCATTTTCTGTAGCAGCTTTTAAAGTCAATGGATGATTTTTCTTCTTTAAAATATGTTTGGGTTTTTGCAGAAAGCCTATACAGAATCATTTGTGTAGGGTCACATGAAGTTCAATGATTTCCCAGCGTTTTAAAACTGATTCATGGTTTATAGCAAAATGGGGGAAGACGGATATCAACAAAACTAATTTTGTTGAGTATTTACATCAACAAAGTTGATTATGTCTTAAGTGAACGTAAACAATTGGGAGAATATCAGATGTGTAGCAGTGTACATGATCTTTGCATTTGGCCTTAAAGTGACAGCAGCTTTGTAACTTGTATACAAGTATTCAAATTAGTTTAAGTTAGTCATACGTTATTATGCCAGATGGAGCATCACTGACTGGCTTAAACCATAATGGCATAGTTTGCATTCATACAACAATTATAATATAATGCGTTGACATAAAATTAATTGCGTTTGAAAACTACTTTTGTACTTTTAGTTAAATAAAAGTCTGTTTTTACACCTTTCACTTGTAACAGAGTAATATTTGAGTAGTACTAGTACTTTTACCCAAGTAATGAAGCTGATGTGATTCTGATGGAAACTTATTTATCGAATAAATTTCACAATGCGCATCAAAATCTGTTTTGGCCAAGTCATCTGACTTTCATGCGATAAGAAAAATCCACATCTCTGTAACCCTCCATTGGTGGTTCCATCCAGAGCTCCATGTAATTCTGGTATATGGTGCGTGTTGTAGTAGCTATCAGCTCTCACATGCCTCAGTCAGGTCAGGTTATTTTATGTAGTTTTGTGTACACTAATAGCTTGACACAGAATACACACATCTGTGAACTGTGGTTTTGCTGACGCCAAATGTCTTCCCAATAACTCTGCATTTGCCGCATGTGGCCAACTTATACGGTGCAATGCACTTTTCTGTCACAACTGGAGCGTAACAAGACTGCATTACTAGAATAACAGCGGAGGATCACATTGCACAGCATCTGAAAAGCCTTAGTCAAAGTCTGTAAAGTGGTTTGGTATAATTACCTGCCAGAACGGTCTGACATTACCGCTTTCCCAAACAGCAGGCATTCGCCTCCAAAAACATGATAACATGACTACATTTATGGCTTTTTGTCTGCATCATCTTAGGAGAAAGTAATTTATGTACGAAAGACCCACAGTGGCTTTTTCTACTGCAGCAACTTCCATTTATATATACCGTGGCACACAGGCGTTCCTGGGAGACTTGAAATTTAGCTCAGGAGCATTCTAATTTCACTTGTATTGTAACTACATTTCGATTGGAGTTAACCTGTGGCAAATTCAACTGAATGGGTATGATTTGGAAACACCTGGTCTAAATGCTGAAAATGCATATCAGAGCAAAAAACAAGTCATGAGTTCAAAGGAACGAAGTCAAATTTTCACAGCTTTATTTTTTTTGCTTTGTCATTATGGTGGATGGGGTGTAGATTGATGTGAAAAAGTAGTTAACATAAGAAATCAACATAAAATGTTGTTTTTATTTTAATCCGTTACGTAATTTTATGCCATTTTAAAATGATTCTGTTGTGTATTGCAATTTGGATATTTTGGACATATTAACTAATCTAAATATTCTGATTTCTAGGAACCCACAGTCATGGCTGAAGATGAAAATGGATCTGACAACTCCCAGTTCACAGGGAGCACCATCAACCTTCAAGATTTGGAGTGATTGTAAAAACAGGTGCTACTCTGGACCATATGACAGGCCGTCTCTCATTCTCAGATGATTTTGTACATTTTCTCAGTGCCTCCACTGGTTTTATCATTGTGTAATTTAATAAGCAAATCCTTTCATTCATGTTTAAGACAGGATGTCACAATTGTACCATTTTCCATACAGAAAGCTAATTTGACCAAAAATTAAGCACATTTAGTTTGTTTAATTTTGATCATGTGACTTGCTTTCTTCTTTAAATATTTAGTTTAGATCTGGTGACTCATGAGCACACATAGCAGTGAACATCATCATTGATCTGGTCTCTTGACCGGAATAAATACTATTGTCTATGAAATCTTTAACTGTTTGTCATTAATCTAAGATCTAATTTGACCTTAACTTATTTGTCTGGTTGACCATTATGGAAGTTGTTTCAATGCCTATTTTTGTATGGCTTTGTAAAGTTATACAGATACAGTTATGTTCCATGTTTGTAAAAAAACAAAACAAAAAAACAATGTTTGTTCTAATTTTTATAAAATTATGCAATTGAAATGTATTTATTAGCTTTGGTTTACTTCAAAACGAGTTAATAAAATTTTACATTTAAATCAATATTTTGACCGTATTTTTTGTCTGCAAACTTTGTCAAAGTTTCATATTATTTGTTCCCAACAGCTTGTCTTTTCATGATTCATACATTCATATTCATGTCCTTTCAAAAACAAGGAAAGATCTATAAACTTGATGCTATCTATCTACAGTTGTATATAAATATGATTAGAATTCATATTTGGCTAATCACGTATTTGTGTTTTAACTAAAGAAATTCAGGAACTCTTCATTATCCCGGTCTGTGGTTTCAGTACTTTTGTTTGTCTGACGTTTGCGGACAGGAGGCTTAGAGCGTGGCATCAGCTTCTTCACAGACTAAAAAAATACAGAAAGCATGTTTGAAAAGTCATTTAAAGAGATCATACATGAAATTAAAGGAAATCAAATGTTCTTTGTATAAACTTTTTCACTAGTGAAGAAATTGTGATGGCTATTGCAAAATCATCACTCATTCTGCATTGCGTACACTGATAGTGACATTAGCGAGGTTACATACATATCAGTGATGTCAAATGGTTGATAAGTAACTTGACCCACACTGTCACAATGAGGTAAGGAGAAGGTGGAAAAGATATTTCTAAATATCAAACAAAAAGTTAGGATTGTTTTGTGATCCTGTCACAATGTACTTGAGGTTTAAAGAGGGAGTTACGAAAACCTGCCACTGGAGGGATTTAAAAAAAAACTGCTTTTCTTACAGGAGAGTGGGTAATAAATTATCGACCCATTTAATAGAAACAAACAATTATTATATACTTTTATGACTTAAGGACTAAAGCTAAAAGGTAAATTAGACATTTGTTGCAGAAAAACTTCAGTTCCTTGTCTTTTTCTTACCGTTTTCTTAATCTCATTATGCGATCTTTCCAAGGCTTTTTTCTGTCTTTCATCCTGTTGTTTAATCTGCAAAAGTATCTTCTCTTCACGCAGTCTAAACAGTAAAAAAAAGAAGTGTAGAAACAATCTAGATACAGATAATGTTGCTGGTTTAATGTATATCTGCACTATATTTCCAAAAGTTTTGAGACTTAGTCTGCCTTTACATCCACGTGATTGTTTATGACATCCCATTCTTAATCCATAGGGTTTAATATGGAGTTTGCCCACCCTTTGCAGCTATAACAGCTTCAACTCTTCTGGAAAGGCTTTCCACAAGATTTAGGTCAGGCACTGATGTTGGAGGAGAAGGCCTGGCTTGCAGTCTCTGCACTAATCCATCCCAAAAGTGTTCTTTCGGGTTGAGGTCAGGACTTTGTGCAGGCCAGTCAAGTTCCTCCACACCAAACTCGCTTAACCATGTCTTTATGGAGCTTGCTTTGTGCACTGTCATGTTGGAACAGGAAGGGACCATCCCCAAACTGTTCCCATAAAGTTGGGAACATGAAATTGTCCAAAATGTCTTGGTATGCTGAAGCAGTAAGTGTTCCTTTCACTGGAACTAAGGGGCCAAGCGCCACCCCTGAAAAACAGCCCCACGCCTAACCCACCCTCCACCACACTTTGCACTTGCCACAACGCAGTCAGACAAGTGCCGTTCTCCTGGCAACCGCCAAACCCAGACCCGTCCGTCAGATTGCCAGACATAGAAGCATGATTAGTCTCTCCAGAAAACACATCTCCTCTAATGCTTGGCATTGCACTTGATGCAAGGTTTGGATGCAGCTGCTCGGCCATGGAAACCCATTCCATGAAGCTATCTTGAGCTAATCTGAAGGCCACACAAAGTTTAGAGGTCTGTAGCTATATTGGGGACTTCTGCTCGGATTTTACATGGTTGAGTTGCTGTTGTTTCCAATTACTTTAACTGCAAAAAAAAATTGTAGTGAGGAAATTTCACGAATGGATACAGGTGGCAATCATGGTACCACTCTTAAATTCACTGAGCTCCTGAGAGCAACCCATTCTTTTACAACTGTTTGTAGAAGCAGTCTGTGTGCCTAGGTGCTTGATTTTATTCACCTTTGGCCACGGAAGTGATTGGAACACCTGAATTCAATGATTTGGAGGAGTGTCCCAATACTTTTGGCAATATAGTGTATGTACCCTGATACAGCACTGGTGCAGAAACAATTCTCACACAGAAATGGCTAGTAAATTCCACCATTAGAAAGAAACAGCAAGTAACATTGAATTAAACATGACATTGTAAAGTACAAAAACTGAAATAGAATTAAATAGTACAACTAAACAAAATAGATGTGGTCACCTCATTCTCCTCTCTTTCTCTTTGGCACGTTCAGCTATACTCATTTGGTCTTTTGGAATCATTTCAACATTTTCCAAAAGCTTCCCCAATTTTTCCTCAATGGCTGCCAGCATCTGCAAAGTGGTCAGGTTTGCCTCTGTTTCCCCCACACAGCAGTGATACACCTCCTCCACCTTGCTGCTCAGTGTATCAAGAGTCTTGTCCTGGGGGCAAGGTACAAGTACACTTATTCTTTGGTCACTATGTTTTAAAACAAGTCGTCACTGTCCAATGATTTATCAATGCAAAGATTGTAAAGGTTCTATTAAAAACTTGTCTTATCAGAGTTTAAAGAGAAAACATTCTAGACATAAAATTGTACTTTAGGTACTGCTTTCTAATAGTTGGATCTATATTAGAAAAATGAAGAATGCTTTAAATCTGTAAAGATGACATCTCGAATGCCTATAATTGCTAGTGTTAATGTTTTAATTAGTTTGCCTCTTTGAAAACATCTGAAATAAACTGCCTTGGCTGAGGTAAAATCTTTATCTCAATTGATTACAAATTAAGTTTGAATCTATCATGGACAATAGTGAGTTTTGGGATCTGGTTCATCAAATGTATTATCCTGACAGTGTCAGCATTGCTTAATCGAAGTAGACAATTGAGTGGGTCTCCTTTCAAAGTAGGGGTGATGTATCCCACTTTCCTGAGTCTGCTTTAGTCCTGGAGCTATTCTTGGAATCCACTTCTGCATTTGCACTCTCTACCCTAGACCACCGGTGGTCCCAGTGGGTCCCAAGTGTATTGTTCCTTCCTGTCTTTGGTGCTTCCAATGATGGCTGCTGCCATCTTGTCTACGCGGGACATGCACACTTATCTGCCATTGCTGGGACTCCTCCCAGAGTCGGTCCCTGCCAAAGTTCTGTCATGGCCATTGTCCCCAATTTGCTTTGTTTTACTTTTTACCAGGCTTCAAAGTATTCCTAGTGTTTTTTGGTTGTTTCCTAACATTTAAAAATGACCACAATTGTTTTATTATTATTTCAATTAAATGAATACGCTATATTTATGATCCATTTATTAACAGTTAATCACTTTTTGAGCATTGACCTGAAAATGAAATTTCCGATTTAAACTGTAGTCAATTTTGAATGTTATGGAGCACAGAGTTAGGTTTGGTCTCTTTTTAAAGAAGACACTTGGCAGATTACTGCTGAAAGTGAAACAACAAAAGAAGTTTGCAGAAAAAATGCATAAAAATACTATTTTTAAATTTGATATGAAATATTTTCCAAAACATGTTTTACTCTGCAACTGTGAGAAAACCAAAGTCATAAATCTAAGTTGTGTTCCAAATTTGAGGTTAATTTCTCAACATTTTATACTATTCCGATAAAGTAAACAAATCTGAAAAACAAATGTAAAATATCTGTAAAATATTTTGATAAAAATTGACAGAAAAAAAGCATGAATATGAAAATGGATTTTAATGATGAAATATATATATATATATATACTGGTATACAGTCTGTTTCACAGTCACATTTTGATTGCATTTGACACTTACTTCCCATGCCACAAAGAATTCAGCTCTACCAAGTAGGCTAAAGGTGTGTTTTTGTTGTTGTTTCTTTATGTTTAGAGGGCTAGATAATTATTCATAGTTAACTGATTATTACACTGTATTGTTATTGTTTATAACTGTTTGCAATTCAGGCTGTTCTAACTTACCATCAAATTATGCATCTTTATGTATATGTAGTATTTTTGCAGTAAAATATCCAAAAACCACCAGGCCAGTGTTATATTTCGTTCTGTTCTTACAATATCCCAAATGTTTCCAACAACTTGTAAATTAAATGTTTCCAACAATTTGTAAATTAAATGTTTCCAAACTATTTGTGAGAAAATTAGTATTTTAACCAAGGAACCGGGACGTCTGAGGGAGACACCTGTGCGTCATATCTGCGTTACCCTAAGTTCCCATTAACACTTTACTCTTAGCAGTGTGCAACAAGTGTCACAGCAGCTGCTGACCAAACGCAGAGTAACGTCATAACATCATTTTAAACACAAAATGTATCTAATATGATAAATAGAGCTGCGTTACCTCATACTCATGACCGGAATAGCGGAAATGGCGCCGGCATCTGTGTCCCATCATAATAAAAGTAAAAATGCTTGTGAGCCTTCTGTTCCATAACAATCACTCTAGCAGTCTTGCTCAACTCCACCACACTAGGTCCTGCTCTGCTTCATACTAGTAACGTTAATAACCGCATCCATCAACATGATTTCTGCCAGAGTCCCATCCCGATTCTTTTCCACCGGCTGTGTGGTGAAAACCACGTCCCAAGATTCTGCATTCAAACTTTGCGTCATTAAACTAGGCCTTTGTTTTGAATAGGCGACCTCTAGCAGACAGAAAAGTTAGTGTAGATTTAAGTGGATCCCAATGAGTTTCTGTTTTATAGTAATGCATAATTAATTACTTTTGGTGGTGGTATCACTTGTCTGTATTTATGGTAAAACCACTGAAACTGTGTATAAGACATTTATATATGGTGGTCTTTGCTTAATTCATGAAAATCGATGAGTTGAACTTTCAAACATGTTGGCCTAGGCAAATTTCCTCTTTCTTACCACAAGGGTCATTTGAAATTTCTAAAGGCAGAGGTGTTGATAGTCAGGGGCCTATAGGCCAAAATGTGTCACACATTTAGTACAGTGGGGGAAGTTGTAATTATCTGATTGGTCAGTTTGAATGTATCACATTTGGGTTTTAGTCACATGGTCAAGGAAGGGATAAAAGAATATTACAACTGTTGCTCTGGTCTGTTATTATCTGGCTCTCTCTTTTCTTGGGGCCTGCTCTTTGGTCTCTCTTGATTCTCTGGCTCTCTTTTCTTGGGGCCTGCTCTTTGGTTCTACTCTTCTTCTCTCGGCTCTTCTTTGACTATTTCTCTCACTATCTCTCTCTTTCTATCCCTTAGGTAACATTATACATGAATTACCAGTCACAAGTTTGGAAACTGTACTATTTTGATTGTTTATGAAAGAAGTATTTTCTGCTCACCAAAGGCTGCATTAATGTAAAAAAAAAAAAAAAAAAAAAAACTGCAATATTGTGATATATTATTAAAATGTAAAATAACTTTTCTATTTAAATATATTTTAATTTATTCCTGTGATGCAAAGCTGAATTTTGACCATCACTACTCCAGTCTTCAGTATCAGATGATCCTTCATTAATCATTATAATATGACGAATTGCTACTCAAGAAACAATTAATATTAATATAACAATTAATATAACAATATATAATATAATAATTAATATAACAATTAACGATTAATATCAAAGCAGTTGTGTAAAAAAAATGTTTATGATTCTATGATGAATAGAAAGTTCAAAAGAACAGTATTTATCTGAAATAGAAAGATTTTGTAACATTGTACTACCATTCAAAGGTTTGGGGTCAGTAAGATTTTTAAAAAAAATTGGGAAAGAACTTAAAGAAATTAATAAATTTATTCAGCAAGGATGCATTAAATTGATCAAGTGACAGTATAGAGATTTATAATGTTACAAAATTTATTTAAGATAAATGCTGTTCTTTTGAACTTTTTCTATTCTAAAATTCATCTTTGAATCAGAAATAAATTGAAAAAAAGTTATTTAAAATTGTAAAAATATTTCACAATAATACTGTTTTTGCTTTATTTTTTAACAAATAAGTCTTGCAGCCTTGGTAAGCAGAAGAGACTTCTTTCAAGAACAATCAAAATAGTACAGTTTCCAAACTTTTGACTGGTAGTGTATATGCTGCGTACAATTTATTTTCAATTATCAATTAATTAATAATCCTTATCAATCAAACAAGATTGAAAGACAGCTACGACCCACAGGCCATCAGGCTTGTGAATGGCACACACACACACACACACACACACACACACACACACACACACACACACACAAACATAATTACTGACAACCTACCTATGCGGATTTTGCAGTGAACACACACACATGTACATTTTTTTTTCTTTTTTTACATTGTTGTGTTTCTTTGTTATTTATGCCACTTGTTGTTTGTTTAATTGATGTCAAATATTGCTGAGAGGATTCGCAGAATAAGAATTTCATTGTACTGTGTGACTACTGTTTTCTGTACACATGACAAAACATTTTTGAACTTAAACTAAATTTAAGTACACAATTAGATCACCAATTTAGGTCAACTAATTACCAAGCAAGGCATAATTTTGTTCAGCCTGTGGTGTAAAAGGTCACATTAGCAATTAAAGAAAAAACACTTTTTTTGACAGAAAACTGTCAAAGTGTCAAAAATAATTTTGGTCCCAATTTTTTAATCAATTTTAATGGGACTCCACTGTATGAATAATTTTTGGGTAATATGTCACTGTTTACTTTATTTTGCTATCCTCACTAACAAAAAATAACCATAGTGTCCTGCACCCACTAGTAAAAAAATTATATCTGGTGCCTGAATAATTTTTGGTTTGACTGTATATTTGCTCAGTTGCTTTTAGTTTATTTGTCGTAAGACATTTGTTTATGGTCCGACAATTACATGAATAGGCCAGTGTGACACGTTTTTCTAGAAAACTTTGCGTCATGTCATCGCCCCATTTCATTACTTCTCATCAGTGGTTCTTTTGGCTCTGGAGCTACACCTTAACTCCTTGTCCCCAGCAAAAATTAGTTAAACTAAGCTGTGTTCTCCAATTCTAGCTAGATATGCATGTTTATTATTTGCTGGAATTATCAATTCCTAAAACAACTAAAATAGATGTCTGAACGATTTTACAATCCATTTTCCACAAATTGTGATTTTAATAAATATTTAATAAATATTTAAAACAGTACTTTGTGTCATTGTTACAGCAAGTATAAAATATAAAATGTTTTGTAAAATTTAAAATATAACATTTTACATTTTACTTGCATGTGTATTTGTGTAAAAGTTGGGCTGCCAAAGTTAACATGTTAATGTGTGAGATATTGCTTTATATATACAATATTAAGTGGTCTCTTAATTTTTCCAGAGCTATATATATATATATATATATATATATATATATATATATATATATATATATATATATATATATATATATATATATATATATATATACACAGTGCCTTGCAAAAGTATTCAGCCCCCTTGAACTTTGCGACCTTTTGCCACATTTCAGGCTTCAAACTAATGATATGAAACTGTAATTTTTTGTGAAGAATCAACAACAAGTGGGACACAATCATGAAGTGGAACGAAATTTATTGGATATTTCAAACTTTGCAAAATTATTCGGCCCCCTTAAGTTAAAGCAGCACTAGGTAACTTTTCAACCTTCATAATTTATTTTGAAGACTCTTGTGATGATACATCGACTTACAATAGGTTGAATGACACGTCTGCCATAGCTTGATGGGGTCTGTTTTGTTTTTAATCGTACTTTTAAACTTTTAAACAAGAACAAAAAGAACTACAAAATTCGACTGCTTTACGGCATATACGTCACTTCCACCAACACCCACACTTCCTTAAATTCGGACGTGCGAGCCCAACTTTGTTCGTCGGATAATATAGTCATGTCCGAAGCAGCACAGACAAATAAGAAAGAAAAGGTTTTGTTGGAGGAAAGCAATAAGAGGAAACGAAAAAGTGATGGGATTAAAGGCAGGACGAGGATCAACATTGGACCAGCGTTTGCTTGTTGGCGTGAGCTGAAAGAGGCGTGCCCGACCAATGCTGTCATGCTTGTTATGGTGATAACCTACCACTCAAACATTGAATTGAAGTATCATATAGATTCTGTAAAACGGTAACCAATAGACTACTATAATGACGCTGGCTTGTAAACGTGAACATCGTGATTATTTGCCGTTTGAAAAAAATAAAACCCATGAAATTATATTCATATGACATGCTGAAACATATGCCACTGACTTTACCTGGGATGAAGACAATTTCACACGCGACGCCAGAAGAACATCTGCATGTGAACTCCTGCTGCAGTGTTCAGGATAACTGTTAGTGCTGCACCAACCCGCGGGCCGCTTTTATGAAATTATTTGGCCCGCCCCGCACCACTGTATATATTTTTACAACCCGCCCCGCACCCGCGACCATTAAATAGACATACGGGGTCCGCGGGTTATGAGATGACCCGCGCATCACTAGTTCAGGGCTATCAGGTTTGTCATGTCAACAAATGCACGTGCGATGGCATCCCCTGTTGTAGGATGACAGAGCTTACGACAGTAGTTGAGGACATTATTTTTTCCCAACTGTAGGGGGACCCCGAGAGCAAAAGTTGCCAAGTGCTGCTTTAATACTTTGTAGCGCCACCTTTTGCTACGATTTCAGCTGTAAGTCGCTTGGGGTATGTCTCTATCAGTTTTGCACATCGAAAGACTGAAATTTTTGCCCATTCCTCCTTGCAGAACAGCTCGAGCTCAGTGAGGTTGGATGGAGAGTGTTTGTGAACAGCAGTTTTCAGTTCTTTCCACAGATTCTCGATTGGATTCAGCTCTGGACTTTAACTTGGCCATTCTAACACCTCGATTTGTTTATTTTTGAACCATTCCATTGTAAATTTTGCTTTATGTTTTGGATCATTGTCTTGTTGGAAGACAAATCTCCGTCCCAGTCTCAGGTCTTCTGCAGACTCCATCAGGATTTCTTCCAGAATGGTCCTGTATTCGGCTCCATCCATCTTCCCATCAATTTTAACCATCTTCCCTGTCCCTGCTGAAGAAAAGCAGGCCCAAACCATGATGCTTCCACCACCATGTTTGACAGTGGGGATGGTGTGTTCAGGGTGATGAGCTGTGTTGCTTTTACGCCAAACATAACATTTTGCATTGTTGCCAAAAGTTCAATTTTGGTTTCATCTGACCAGAGCACCTTCTTCCACATGTTTGGTGTGTCTCCCAGGTGGCTTGTGGCAAACTTTAAACGACACTTTTTATGGATATCTTTAAGAAATGGTTTTCTTCTTGCCACTCTTCCAGAAAGGCCAGATTTGTGCAGTATACGACTGACTGTTGTCCTATGGACAGAGTCTCCCACCTCAGCTGTAGATCTCTGCAGTTCATCCAGAGTGATCATGGGCCTCTTGACTGCATCTCTGATCAGTCTTCTCCTTGCATGAGCTGAAAGTTTAGAGGGTCTTGTCTACCAGGTCTTGGTAGATTTGCAGCGGTTTGATACTCCTTCCATTTCAATATTATCACTTGCACAGTGCTCCATGGGATGTTTAAAGCTTGGAAAATCTTTTTGTATCCAAATCCGGCTTTAAACTTCTCCACAACAGTATCTCGGACCTGCCTGATGTGTTCCTTGTTCTTCATGATGCTCTCTGCGCTTTAAACGGACTTCTGAGACTATCACAGTGCAGGTGCTTTCTATTCATCATCATTAGTCATTTAGGTCAATATTGGATCATTCAGAGATCCTCACTGAACTTCTGGAGAGAGTTTGCTGCAATGAAAGTAAAGGGGCCGAATAACTTTGCACGCCCAATTTTTCAGTTTTTGATTTGTTAAAAAAGTTTGAAATATCCAATAAATTTCATTCCACTTCATGACTGTGTCCCACTTGTTGTTGATTCTTCACAAAAAAAAAAAAAAAGTTTTATATCTTTATGTTTGAAGCCTGAAATGTGAAAAAAGATCGCAAAGTTTAAGGGGGCCGAATACTTTCGTAATGCACTGTATATATACTTATAACTGCATTTTTAAATGCTTTCCTTGGACAAATATACAAGGATTAAATGTCAGTGAGTAAATTACAGTACATATATTATATGTAGTTTTTTTTATTTATTTATTTTTATTCAGGAACTGGATGCCCTAAATTTGGATGTGGAAATATACAGTATATTCATATAAAGTTTTGGGAATTCAAAATTCAAGATACTATATGTTATGTCAGCCCAGAAAACAACTTTAATCAACTGAATTCAATATACATATAAATTCCAATATTTATCCTCCTATATTAAGACGATTTAGATTATTTCTTCTTTAAAGTATATGGTTTCATTCCTTTTGACTAAATGATATGCTTTTATTTATAATTATTTTATAATATATTTTACTCATTCAATATTATTTCCTTTTACTGAAACACTAAAGAATAAAGATAAATATTGCCTTTACTATTGCCTGTACTTCTCTCTGAGGAGAACAACATGTTATCTTTATGTTTTAGAGAACTATATTGTTTTCAGCTGACGCTCCACCAACTCCAACCTTGGAGAGATTGTGTATTTGTGTATGTGCACAGTATTCTGTGTTACAGATCAGTATTGAAGGTGGATTATAGGGATCCTACGACATAGGTGGAGTTGTTTTCCTTGCAAGCTGGCACCTGCTCCAGAATTGGAAGGTTGATTGTAGTGACACGTAGTGTAGTGTCATGTAGTGACATGTCAATTCCAGGGTGAAAACATCAACAAGTGATCTATGGAGACGTGCATCTGATTAACTAACAATGTGTGGAAATTTACTATGACTATCTATTTTCTCTTAGCCAATCAGAATCATTCAACCTGCAGTAATGACGTAGCTAGACCTTAAAAAGAGTATAATTGTGTTGACAAATTGTATGTACAAAAAAGCAGAGGGAGAGCGCAGCCTACGAACTCCTTGTGAGACTTGAAGCTGGCTTCTGCTGATGAAACTGCAAACTATTCTTCAGTAAATTTTTCTTTAATTAGTTGGGACTCCTGACTCTTGGTCTTCAGTCTTCACAACTAGTCTTGGATCCTAAACTGTTGTCCCCTAACACAACGGTTAGCCTGTTTTTCAAAGGAAGCTTACAAGGAAAATTACAAAGTAGCACAACGGAAGATAAATATGAAACCCACAAAGTTATTTTTTTCATACCTGGTCCTCTGGTTTGTACTGTCCAAAGCTAAAGTGTTTGGCTTTCAGTTCCAGCTCTGCTGTTCTCTCTCTTTCCTTTTGAATGGTGTCAGTCATGATATCAATCTGCTCTTTTAGCTGTTTTGACTCAGACTCCCTGCATATACACAAACAAATATAAACATTTATCTAAAATAAACCCATAAAAATATTGGTGTAATTCTAAGGAATGCAGGTACACACATGTTTTTGCGAATCAATTCAGCATTCTGTCTGAACTCCTCCAAAGCCTCTTCAGTCTCTCTAATGTTCTGGATGAGCGAAAGATTCTGCTCTTCAAGCTCAGTCATCAGGTTTAACAGATCCTGAGGATCTTTGAAGAAGATTTCTGGGTCCTCCTGATGGAAGTAATACAGTGGTCACTTAAAACCAGCACTAGCATCCCCATTCATCTCATTGGCAGTTGGCTGAATGGTACAGGAGTCCCCCCAGAAGAACGCAATTTGAAGTTTGCCATGATGTCATGTGACTAATCACTCAGGATAGCGTTGATAGGTTTGATGGCACCAAAAAAACATGTAGCCCAAAGCCTTTTTCTAGCAGTAGTAACATCAGCAGTGATGTTAATGAGTTGAGTTTTGATGGTAAAAAAATATTTTAAAAACGTTTACCACAAGTGCTAAGTTCTTAGAAATGCACTCTTTGTATGAAATTAGACAATTTAAGACAGAGCATAAAAAGAAATTACTCAAAAAGGTAATCTTAATCAATGTTTATATATTTAAGTTAAAAAAAATATTTTTATTTGACCAATATCTTCAATTATTATTCCTTAAATATCATTACATTTTTGAAGAGGCACATAACATGATATTTTACAACCTGAACTGACCTTGCCTTGCTGTCTTATATTTTAAAAGACTTTAAAAGACAGTCAAATCGCTGTGATATAATATTTTTTCTGTAAGTTTCTGAATCTTGGTTACACCACATGACTCTGAGTTTGCTGACAAGCAGTGTAGAGGTGTATAAGAGGTGTATTCAAGTAATTGTATATGTCAATTGCATGTATTTTCTTAATAAATGTATAGAAAAAATAAAAGTTATATCATTGACCTATAGTATTCTTTTCAGTTATACATTTATACGAAAGCAAACTGGGCACTGAAAAAACATCTATTATACTATAATGTAATATAAATATTAGTGAATAGCAACAGCCTATATATGTTGCCTGAATGGCCATCAATGAAGAAAGCTAAATTTTACTGCCAGATGGTGTAGTTATAGCATCTACCGGCAGAGCCAGACAGAGCCACGCTATCCAGCCAAACACATTTTTATGCCTAAACCTTCTAACCTGAAAATGAAGGTATCAGACTTCAATTTTCAGTTTAGGCATAAAAAGTTGTTACACTTTACTACTATAAATAAATGTAATCACTAGACAAATATTGCTGCTTAATTCAAAAGAATGTAAGTGGATATTAACCTCACAATCCGAACTGTCTGTCCCAGGTGCAGATCTGAAGTGAAAACAAAGCATTATTAATCAGTCCATACAAACACGCAAAGCAATATACTCAATGCTATGATTTGTACACACATTTTGCTGCTCTGACGGCCAGACTTCACACTTTGTCTAGATGAAGCCCCGGCCTCCCGAGAGGATGAAAAACCATGAGCCACTCGTCTTACTTCACCTATATGTGTTTGAGTACATTTGTTTTAAAGAAAAAAGACAAAATGTTAAAAATGCTTAATAAATGTCTGACAGAATGTCATAATTAAAACCATGTTTATGAATTGTATGCTTTGCACTTTTAAAGAGTTAGTTTACCGAAAAATGACATTTCTGTCATTAATTACTCACCCTCATGTCATTCTAAACCCGTAAGACCTTCATTCAGGTTTCGGATTGATGAAATCCGAGAGCTCTCTGACCCCTCCATAGACAGCTATTTAATTAACACTTTCAAGGTCCAGAAAGGTAGGAAAGGCATCCTTAAAATAGTCCATGTGACTCCAGTAGTTTAGCCTTAATTTTATGAAGCAACAAGAATACTTTTTGTGCACAAAACAAAAATAACGTTAATAAGTTTATGTTGGTCATCTCCTGCGTCAATATCACGTATGTGACGTGGTGCTCACATGAACAGCATTGGCCAATTGTAAGCCAGCGTTCTGGCGTAACTCTGACGTAACTCGGAAACGCTGCACTGTATTTACTGAGACTTGACACAGACGTGAAGAAATTGTTGAATAGTTATTTTTGTTCGTTTTTTGCGCACACAAAAAGTATTCTTGTCGCTTCATAAAATTAAGTTTAAACCACTGGAGTCACATGGACTATTTTAACGACGTCTTTACTACCTTTCTGGACCTTGAAAGTGTTCATTTAATTGCTGTCTATGGAGGAGTCAGAGAGCTCTCGAATTTCATCAAAAATATCTTCATTTGTGTTCCAAAGATGAACAGAGGTCTTACAGGTTGGAAACGACATGAGGGTGAGTAATCGATGACAGAATTTTAATTTTTGGGTGAACTAACCCTTTAAACAAAAGTCAGTTTGAAAGCTTGCCAACATACGCTTGCTGTCTGGAGGGACAGTCTTTCTCTCTCTGTTCTTATTGACTTTCTCAGTCTGCTTCCCATCACTCTCAGTAATGGTGGAGTCAGTAGTGAGCCTGCTCTTGGATCTCTGTTTCTCTCGCCACTCTGGAGGTGACAGCATCAGCAGAAACTCTTTATACTTTTTGTATTCCTTCAGGATGTCCTCATACTTAGAGATGTCACTTAAATATAAGGGTAAGCAGAGAAAAAAGTTAAACAAACCAGATGAAAGGATTATGGAAAGCCCTGACTATGCAATACAATCTATTTATACCTCTTGATTGCCACCATTTTGGAAGTAATCTTCTTGATCTCAGCTACTTTCTCCAGCTTCATCTTGGTTTCCTGATCAGCACTGAACAATATTTAATGGTTTTAATCCACATATTCTTCGTAAATACATGCCCATGTAAAAAAGAAAAAATTTGCTATTCATGCCCATTTATAATCTTAATTTTAAAATATTGTAGTTGAGTTTTTAAGGTGACTGTTATTTGTCATTAACATATTACTTTATTCATATTATAATTTTATAATGATCATGTTAGCTGATCTGTAACATGCCGTCTGGTTAGTTTGCAACGCAATTCAGAGAATCTGTCGGATTTACAACACGTCCATTCTTCCACTCCCCCAGAAATACACAAGTAAGTGGCCGGTGAAGTGGGAGAAGAATTGAATACATTTTATAGTTACCTAATACCTACACAATGTTCTATGTATATGAATAGAATACAATTGATATAGTCACTGCTGTGATCGTACACGTCAAAGGGTTAAACACAGAGTTTCTTGTACTTAAAATTTTAAATCTGTGCAGGATCTCTGACCTAATTTGTGATACCATTTGAAAGCTTAGAATGTCTGTCTACTTTATAGAGATATGCATCACTTTGGCAATTGTTTTACACAAAGTAAGTTATTTACACTAAATTACTTTAGGACCATTTCAGTCTAGATTTGGCCTACCCAAATTGAAATGCTCCCCAATACCTGCATACAGTTGTCTAAGACTGACAAAAAAAAGTTTCCAGTACTTTGCTGCCATCTAGTGGAAACAGCCAGACCCGTCTTGCAGGGTGCTAGAGCACACAGGGCCTGAGTTATACACTTTAACAAAATTAATTTATAACCAAAAAGAAGAGGGAAAGGGATAGGGAGTTGGGTGGGTTAACTAAGTAAGTAAGTAAGTAACCTTTATTTATATCACCTATCACCGATAATCACAAAGTGCTTCACAAAGTATATAAAATTTAACATTTTAAAACACACACAAAAAAACTATCAAACACACACAAAAAAACATCAAGACCAAAATTACCTAAAAGCTTGTCTAAATAAAAGTGTCTTTAGGTGCTTTTTAAAAGAATCAACAAATTCTGCCACACGCAACTATAATTTAGGGGCAATTGCCTGAAACGACCGATCTCCCTACGTTTTGAGACAAGTTTTGGGAACACTCAGAAAATTTTGGCCTGAGGAACGAAGAGTACAAAGCTTAGACAACATATACTTAAATATGTATACTTTTAGAAGTGTTTTATGTAACTTAAAAGTGCACTATGCAACTTTTCGTCCACTGGAGGGCGCCTATTCTAAACGGCTCGCGAGTACCGGGGCTTTTATTATGACGGGACGGGACACAGTCGCCGGGCGCCCGCACTTCTGCTTTTTCCGGTCAGGTAAAAACAGCTATTTTTATCATATCAGATACATTAAGGGGCCAAGGGCTTCGGCCATACGTCCACTCTCTTCCCTGAACTGAAATGAAGTAATGGGCTGTACTTTCCTGTACTTGTTGGCTGGTGGTTATGTTGCCCGCATACCGCCTCCCATGGCCGAGACTGGTATTATGATACCTGTCGGGCCGGGGCTAGTAATGCTACTGCTAATTAAGGTTGATATCTCTGCAGAACTATAACTTGACATTTTTTTTGTGACATCATCGCCCTTATTTCTTCTCATTCTTTTGATGCGTGTAGGTAATTATTACCTAAATTTTTACATGTAGCACCTTTAAAAGGGCTTCCTGAAAAATTACACCAAAATTGTGTATTTAGACCACTGTATGTAGGTATGGGAATCTTTTCAATTTCGGTAGGCCAAAGCCAGACGGAAATCCTGAAAAATGGTCCCAGAGCTAAGGAGGATAAAGCATTACACTTCAAGATATCAAAAGGACTGTAATGACAGTACTTCTGTTTCTTTATAATATTTTGTAAGTGCAAGTGAGTATGACTGGTACATTTTGATAGCCTCCACAGAATTCTTGTCATTTTCTTTCAAAAACTCTTCAAACAAGATGGCATCGTCTTCCAAGAACTTCTCAGCTCTTGTCAATTTTCCCTCTTCTTCTGCAGCCATCTGCTCTAGTAGCTGAATCTCTTCTTTCTTTACTGCCAGAGAATACTAAAAAAGTCATAGAGAACATGTACAAAACCATTCAGACACAGAAGAACAAAGAACCAAACACAGGTTTGAGTAAAGAAAGGCCAGTCAAAAATACAGTGATTAAAACGAAGACACTGAGCAAATATCTAGAAAAACAAAATCTTACCTCAAGTAAGAACAGCTCGCGTCTCTTTGTGATATATTCATTCAAGCTTTCTTTATCATTATTGCGGTCTAGGAAAATAAGAATAACGTTGTAATGTTACTTGCTGGGTTTACATGTTTGATTGATACAGACGTTGTGTGGTATGGTGTGGCTCACCTTTTATAGATACCCTCCATGCGGGTGTAATTTGGAGCTGTCCATGAGTGTGTGTGACTGGTGTGTTAATCTCCCCTTCTTTCAGTTCCTCCCTCAGTCTGGTTTGTCTTCCCCATGTTCTGCCTGCATATGTCAACTTCTCATGGACAGGTAAAGCCAACTTTCTTTGGTGCTCCTGCCGTGACAGATTGCACAAGTTCAACTTCTAGCACACCTTTAGGCTTTAAGCAAGTGCTTAAAACTAAAATATTCCACCCATCTCAAAAGTTTTGAACATTCAGAGGACATTCAGAATAAGTTTTCATAAGAATGGGAATGTTAGCAAAATATTACAGCATATTTTTGTTAATTTCTGTAATACAACCCTGATGTCTTTTTGATGCTTGTTTTGTTCATTAAAGGATATCAGCAAAAATTCAATGTATTAAATGATACAAACCAGCTTCCTCTGAGCTTTTTCCTTGTTCCTCATCTGGAAAAGATCTTTGTGTTCAGGGATTTTGAAAGGAGCATCATTGCTGCTTTCTAAATAAAACAAACATACATGCAAGGACATTTTATTGACATGACGGGTTTTATACAGAGCAAACTATATTTTCTGTGTCATAGGCCGTAGATCTATACAGTACCTATATTGCTGCCTTTAAAGGGTTACTTCAGCGATTCCCTAATTCCTATGAAAGTTAAGCTTTCAAAGGCATGAACTGAAAACGTACCAGACAAAACATGCTTTGAATCTATGCCGTAGATGCATTTACCTCAGCTCTCATTACGAGCTCATCCATGACTGTCAATATATCTGACTCCTGCAGCGTTTTGGGCTGTGAGACTCCCTCAGCGTTTAAATCACATATTGAACAGACACGTTCAGTTTTTAATTGTAGTGTCTGTTCTCTGATTTTATGAAAATAAACGCGGTCGCGGTGGGAAAGTGATCAGTGATTCAGTAATCTAGCAGCTGTGGCTTGGGAGTGGCCTCATAGGGCAGCGAAGCATTCTGGGAATTTATGTATTTTATCCCCATGAGACTAAATAAAAAAATAATTTCACATTTCTACTACATTAATGACCCAGTTAAAAACAGATTCAACTTCCCAGCGCTGAAGTTTTTATATAAACTTTCCGACTTGAATAGCCTACATATGATGCAGTCGTGCGCTGAAGATATAGCTTAAAGGGATAGTTCACCTCCAAACAATTCTATCATTTAGGGGTGAGGACGTGGGGGTAGCAGGGGGGGTAGTTGTAAACTGTCCACACATGCCAGCATGATGAAACGTAGTGTATTTATTAGTTTTAATACTACATAGATACTACTAGAAAAAATTGCACCAAAATTAAAAAAATCTTTGAAAGATATCACTGAACATTTATTTAACCATGATTTCTTACTGGAGTTAATTTTTCATGTTTTTTTGTGTGTGTGTGTTTATTTAAAATTAATCAAATCTGATATTATTTTAATCTTATATCTGTTATTTAACATTTGAGATAGTTATTTAATGCTGAACTAACCAGCAGAAGACACAAGTCGGGTTTAATATCCCAGTTGCGCATGTGGGGCGTGTTGTAACACTGTTACAATGTGTCCCTATTAGAACTATGCTATTCTATTCTATACTTTTATGAATTCTATTGAGAAACCATGAGAAAAGGTGAATAAAGAGTCAATGTTCAGAAGTTATGAATTATTATTATGTTTTGAAGTATTCTATATAGCTGTGTTTTGTGGTGTGTTTGCTGTCCAACTCAAAGATTTGAGTCATGTTTACTTTAGCCTACATTAATAGGATTTAAGTTAGATTAAATTTAAATTAAGTTAGATTAAAGTAAATTTGGAAAATGAAACCATATACATTCAGAGTTGGCCTGAATGGCCAAATGAAGTCCTTTTTAGATAGGCCTACCATGCATAAATAAATGATGGAAATGACAGAAAGTTTTTATATTAATTTTCCAACTTTATTAGCCTACATGACATGTTGTAATAATGCCTAATTCGCAGGCATTAAAAGAAAATATTCTGAAGAATGCCAGAACCAAAGTTGATGGGATCCCATTGACTTCCATAGAATAGCATTTTCCCATAAGCTACCATAGAATAGCATTTTCCCATAAGCTACAATGGAAGTGAATTGGTTACCTTATTCTTTGAAAATATATATTTTTTTGTGTTCAGCAGATGAAAGAAATTCATGGGCAACATGTTTGGAACAACTTTTGAGTAAATTACAGAATTATGTTGAGTGAACCCTTGAAGACAGTTTAAACCATCACAGAAAAATGCATTTTTACATTTACTATAACGTTAAATGTGGGGACCTTTGGTCCAGGACCAAACACACACACACACACACACACACACACACACACAGCGTCAAATCCATCTTAAGCCTCTTAAATATATTTTCTTCAGATTTAAGACATGCTGATGTAACGTCAGTTCCATTAAATTAGAATTAAAGATAGAAAAATCACGTACAGCTAAAAATACCATTTTCTTTCTAACTGCTTGCTTGATTCACCCATGTATGAATTCATTTGTCTTACTGTGTGCTGATGATGCAGATGTTGACATGATGTTCTAACGGTAAATAAAAAAAATAATGCGCTCTCTAAACCTAAAAACGAATCACAGCGTGTAAACACGGTCGGACAAGCCAGTTCGAGGAGAACTTTTCCTTGTTGCGTTTTTGGTTGCCCTGACAACTTTATATTGGCCCTTCACATTCTTTCCATGAAAAGTAGGTGGCGGTATTTCACAAGAAGAGTTTTTAATAACCTATGGTAAGAGCGCCGCCAGCTGTTTAGGTTTAAATGTCCTCTTGTATAAATTTTGATAACACATATAACGTTACCGGTACCATTTACCGTTTATTTAAAATGTCCTAATTTTGGATTTTATTTGTTGCGGTGTGTGTCATTTCCTCCATCTTCCATTCACCATTTCTCTCCACTTCATCTTATTTTTTATTTTAATTTAAAAAAAAATGTTTAAAAAAAAGAGTTTAAAACAAAGTTGCTGTTTTGATTTCTGTTTTCACCAGACGACTTGCATATCGTAGAGAGGTACCTAACAACAAAAATTGGGGAGGCTAAGAGCTAAAAATGGGTTTAGGCTATTTTAATAGGACATTTAAACCCAACCAGGGTAAGAAAAAAAAAACATAAGATACTTACAAATGAAAACAAGTACAATGTATATAATTACATTGTACAATGTAAAAACATGTATGTACACAATAAGTGCATTGTATCCAATGAATAATTTAAATGTTAGAACATAGTAGTTTTGGCCACCTAATATAAAGTGGGTCCCAATAGCCTATTTTTCTTCTATTAAACTCAGCACACATTTTGTGATTCCACTGCTGCATATGTATGTGATATAATCCATCTACAGAAATAGTAATAGTATAAAAAATAGTAAAAACATAATAAATTAAATTAAAAAAAGAAAGGAAAAGATCAAGGCCTACAGATATTTTGTATACATTTACTTAATGATTAAGTAAATATTTGTTGAATAGGTTTACCGATCCATAGTGTAATATAGCAGTACAAAACATTTTAATCTCAATTTAATCTCACCTAAAAAGGGTTTCAAAATTAAAGAGTATGTGGATTAGGAAATTTGACTTGAATTCTTGCTGATTCATTCACTCCTTTGGAATAGGGGTCAATAGTCATCTCAGATGTCAATCATTAACTCTAGTATGATAATGATTCTAGGTTGACTGAGGTAGAGTGGGAACTAGATTAAACCAGGGCCAAAAATAATGCACTTTTTATTTTTTACAATACAGGCTTAGGCTAATCTTAAAATTGTATATAAAATATGCAGTATAGTAATACACAGGATTTTGAATAGTTTTCTGAATTAGGCTGTACTGTTTGTCATGTAGGCCATGTTGATTATGTATTGGCATTGCTGTTTGTACAAAACTGCAAGTATTTTAATTAAAATGTATCTTCATTTTAATGTATGTAAGTTAAATGTTATACTAGCAAAAGTGCAGGATGCTGTTGGAATGGTATATCATGGCTAATACCAATAAAGTGTATTTTTTTAACACTGTTTGTATTACTATCTGAAAATAAAAATGCACACACTACAAGTGTGATGCAGAATGTGAAGGTGTCTTGATGTCTTGTCAATTAACTTTCATTACAACTATCTCTCATTACAGTATTAGACTGGTAGGGTTAGTAGTACAATGAGTTGATATGTACTTGCAAAGGTATAGTCATTAGAATGTCTAGGGACCATCAAAATAAAGAGTTAGCATATAAGCTTCCTGACAGAGGTGGCCAGGTGTTGATTTAATTTTGATTGAGCCCATGATGCCATGCATTCTAACAAGTTGTTAGAAAATCAGCCTAGAACACCTAAGATCTACCTGAATTTTCTGCATGGATATCATTCTGTCTACAGCCCTCTGACTGCAATTTTGGAGATTTTCTGATTGTTCTAGGCACTCAAACTGTGTATGGGACCATAATAACCAATTGCTAATTGTCAGGATGGGTTAGGGAGAAGAGGAGAGAAGACTTGATTGCGGGAGGAAAGAAGATTTATTAAATTAAATAAAACAAACGCTCACAAGGGGGAAAACCAAACTTAACTAGAAACAAAACACAAGGGTCAGGACTATGATGCAGCGCATGAGAAAGGAACAACAGTACAAAACCAATACAACAGAGGACTACAAACAAGGAGATTATAAAGGGAATAAACAAGGCAGTTAATAAGGGAGAACGGGTGGGGCAAATCAATTAATAATCAGGTAACAACAGGGGCGGGGTCAGGACAATAGACAAGCCGCCAAACATGACAAACACAAGCACATGACCCGAAAGACAAAATACAAGACGTGCTTACACAAGACAAAACAGACAAGTGACACTAACATCTCATTTGAATTGATCTCTCTCACCCAGGTAAACTTAAAAACATACAATATAAATTTAAATAAGTCAGTTAGATTTTTACTCAGAAATTTCCAGGTGCTCAAATTATTGTGGTACACATCGTTTGGAGAAAAGAAAAAAATCCAAATTAAAATAAAATACAGTCAAATCAAAAATTATTCAGATGCCAGATATTTTTTTTAAATAGTGGGTGCAGAAAAAACTAAAGTTCATGTATGTCACTTGAGGATAGCAAAATAAAGTAATCTGTGACAGTAATCTATCCACAATTTCTTCATACAGTGGACTCCCAGTAGAATTTATTAAAACAAATTGGGACCAAAATTATTCAGACACTGGCCATTTTGCTTAAGCATTTTTTTTAATTGCTAATGCAACATTTTAAAGCACACACTGAACAAAATTAAGCATTGCTTGGTAATTGGTTGAGCTAAATTTGTATTATCTAATTATGTACTTAAATTTAACAGCTGACAGCTGATGGGTTGATTGTAATCAATTACATACCTTTCTATCAAAGCTATCTGACATGGCTGAATTTCATCAAGCTGAATTTGTTCTGACAGTTTAACTAACACAGAGTTCTTGCCATATTTTATTACCATTTTCTAAACTATAACTAATAAACTGTGATGATGTGTGAAAATGTTGAAGGTGTCTGAATACATTTTGTTTTGACTGTATATGGTATTATGCTCTTAGGTCTATTTATAATTGTACATATTTTTTTTTTTAGACAAGCTCTTGTTAGTTTTTTTATTTTATTGTTTTTTTTTTTAAAGAAAGTTATCTATTATATATTGGCAATAGCCTATTGGAGACATGTTGAAGGTTTTTGCACTTCATTTGAGGATTTTGAACTTCAGTGGACTGCATGTTATCACATATTATGCAATATTTGACTAAAATAATAGTAGAATCCAGAATTCCCTCAGCCAAGGCTTGTTAAATTGCCATGTCTAAATCCCTGCCCAGACAGATATAGTCAGGTCAATAAACTTTATACAAAGCTTAATTATAGCCTCTTTAATTCTTAGCACTGGCTACATAATATAGCTACTATAAGCTGGGCTTATTCTTTTGAAGACTTGCAACAACAAAAAAAGTTCAAAAGCTAGCATCCCTATTGATTTGTCATGTTTTTGAACTATGATTTCAACATATCTTTCTAAAACTCTGGAAGTGAAACTTTCGGTTCCGCCCCCTCGCGGTTGCAATAACGCTATTGGTAGTCTGATCGCTGGCCTGCAATACAGTTGTGCTGAAATAAATAGCAAGAGTGTCTCCTCAAACCTTCTTTTTTGCAGAGGAACAGCTCTGATCTGGACGTGCAAAGGTATGATACAGTTAATATTTAGTACATGTAGACTAGTTTTTGCAATAACAAATTCCCTTGCCAAAAGTCACACTCGTTTCGTGTCGTGTAGTCGTCTTGTGTTAGCGAAACCTAATAATAACAGCGTATTAAATAAACCAATGTGCAGTGCATGCAAGCTCCGTAAATAAGGCAAGAGAATGCACGATCACTTAAAGTTTACGTCACAATTTATGATTTGACTAATGTGTTGGCACTAAATTTGATTCTTGTTTATTTCATTAAAATGGTCACTTTAATTGTGGCATGCTAGCTGATGCATGAAACTGAATGAAGTGGCTTCACGTTATCTGCAGTAAAAGTCAGGTTAAATGTTTCGATTGTTGTGGGCGTATCTTTCCCCAACGATCAAACTTTGTTTGAACCTGGTCTTCTTCACTTGGGTTGAACAGCTATCTCTAATTGTTCCCTTATTCCCTACGCTTTGGTATTTAGTTATTTTCATATTGAGTCTCTTATTTTTAAATACTTGTCCTGCTTGGAATGTTACAGTTATTTTCAATGCACCAGTTGAACCGGTTCTCCAATTCGAACTGATTCGTTTCGAGGAGTTGGACTCTCGGGTCAAGATATCAGGCATACTATCAGAGAACCGATCTCTCTGACGTGTCCGACATTCCAACTCCAGTTAGATGATCGAGTAGCTAATGTCTAGGAATGCCTTCGAAAGGTGATGCCCTTGCTAACTTGAACTTCATTCGAGTCGTCATGTGATAATGAATGATTTTATTAAATAAGTACAATTATAATACAAGTATTTAATATTTAAGTTGCTCTGTATTTTATTACTTGCATGTATTTAACAAATGACCAAATATATCAAACATGATAGATTTAATAAACTAAGCTAGCCTATGCTGAACAGGTAAAGAATGAGAAATATTTAATCTGACACTATATCTTTATTTATTTGTAATTATAAGTAATATATATTTAAATAGCAATTTTATTCGTATTTACATATTTAACATGGAAGTCGGCATATGGGCCAACCCCGAAGTTTACATTACCCTAGTACCTTTGACAAAATCCAATAGTATTATTACATTGGCTTTGGGATTTTTGCAGAAAATATGCTCTGTGACCAACAAAAGTTCTTACATATTTTGTTCGTCATCATAATCTTCACAAATGTGCCACACTGCAGTTGCATGACTTCAACATCAGCATCACTAAGTTTCCTGTGATTTTAATATCCCTGAAAATCTCATTTAGCCAATTTTTAGCAACTGCCCCTTTCAAGACAAGTGAAAGCTTTAGAAAACGTTTTGAATCTCTAAAAAGTGCATCCATCATAAAAGAAATCCATACGGCTCCACCGGGTTAATAAATGTCTTCTGAAGCGAAGTGATGGGTTTTTATTAGAAAAATCCATATTTAAAACTTTATCATGTAATCACCCCATAGTTAAGTTCTGGTCTAAGGTTGACCTCTAACAATTGAAAACTCAAGCTTCTCTTCTCTTATATCTTAGAAAAAAGAAAAAAAAAATGACATCAGGACAATGGAAATGGAAGTGCTTAAAATGTGAACTCTTTTCTGGGTTTGGCCTACAAAATACATGATCTCTGTAGAGCACATATTAAAAGGCCTCACTAGTGTGGACCCATTTGTGTGGGATGACCCAATTGTTTATGACAGGAATCCACGCAGTGGGTTTAAATAACCAAAGTAGGCAAATGGGTGTGCTTGAACTGTTGGGAAAATGTGTACAAATAGAAATAGTATCAATAACATGAAGTATAACTGTGAAACAAACATTCATATTAAGGTAGCTACAAGTATTATGTAGTTAAATCTCAATATAACATTTCTCTCATAAATTAGAGTTGTGTGTGGTAGTGAAAAGACAAGGCAAGTGAGTCAAGAAGGGGCTAGTACATCTTTTAATTAAATGGGGATTGAATCTCAGTTTAGTTCTCAAATGTCCACTCACCTTTTTTTTCAAGATTACTTAATTGCACCTGTAAGTGGTGACCATTGTCTTGTGTTGTCATTGAATAAATCATTCACTCAACATATTTGTTTAAAAATACAGAGTTGTTATTGTCACAAGCAAAATACTGTTTAAGTATGTCAATGATAGTAGATCAAATTTATAGAAAACATTATATTATAACGAATAGAAGTTACATAAAAAATAGTAGTCTTGGTGAAATGTATCAGGGGGTTTCAATAATGTCCTTAAATCCATCCTAATGTATGGCCATTAGTGTTTTTACAAATTAATACATTTTGATAATTGTTCTGCTCTCCTATTGCTTCTTGATGAACAAGATTGATTAACATGCTGAACTGAATGACCCCTTTATCCAGTTACTGTTTCGGTCAGCTGGTTGTCATTCACAAACAAATGCTATTTGTTTGCCCTATAATAGGCCTCTGAAGGCAGAAAAACTCACATAATCAATTACATATTTTCCTTGCTGTGTTGTTTGTGGTGTGTGTGACTTTGGAAACAAACGCTGGGTCTGAAATTGCATAACAAGGCTTGTAGTGGGATCTATAAGATTGTAGTTCTGCTCATACGATAACCTGAAAAATGTCTTGAGGTGTGGTAAACATTGTTCAAGGGGAATAATTTACTGCAGAGCGTAAAAATAAGAAGAAAAATAAGAGTAATAATGGGTTTGCATTATTTTTCAATAATTCTACGACCTGCCATCAGTTTTATTCCCTTTTTAGTAGAATAGAGTAATGACCGTAAAGTAAAATTTCACATTTCTATGTGGTGTAAGCTGGACGTTTTAGTGCTATTTATTATATAGCTAATACTAGCGTTCAGAAGAATACATTATTAATTATATTATGTATTTTTGGGAAAGCTAATAGCAACACCCTAAACATCTTTGCTGGAAAATTATGGTATATAGTGTAAAACTAAATATTTACATTTGCAAGGCATGAAAACAGATGTACGTAATCAATGTAAGATCGTTGTTGTGTAAGAACGTAAGCACTGTGCCAAAAGAGCTGGTGACAGATCTGTCAACTAGCTTGGTACATGCCATTCTCCAAAGCACAATCTAGGGTTTACTAAGTGAATTCCTTATTCACACTTTGCTCATTATTACCAACACACACACTGATTCACTAAGCAACGTTTGACCAAAGTTAGTGGTAGTTCAGGCTACCTGACTTTCCCTTGAACATGGTCTTGTATAACAAGTATAGGCTTGTGAAGCATTCAAACATTTACATTTAGTCATTCCAAAGTGACTTGACAAGCAATTCATCATAAGAACCAACAATATTTGCAATACTAAATTCCATGTTTTAATTTTAAGACCGAGAAGTAAGCAAGCTGGAGAAGTGGAATGCAGAAGGATGTTTTTTTTTTCTTTCACTAATAATAAATTGTTATAGGAAGTGCATTTGTTTGATTAAATAAACTGCTTGTGGAAGGTCTTCAAACTATTTCATAATCTATTTTAATATGCTACCATGTGTAGCAATGATGGTAGTTTATAATAGTTTTTGTAGTAAATAATATAATGTGTGTTCCTTTTACTATAGACATCAGTGAATATCTACGATGAAGATTGCCGTGATTGGCCAGAGTCTCTTTGGACAGGAAGTTTATAAAGAACTGAAGAAGGGCGGCCACACAATTGTTGGTGTGTTCACCATTCCTGATAAAGATGGAAAAGTAGATCCACTTGGTAAGTCTCTTGTAATTTCATGTGACTTGGACTGTTCACACCAACACAAATGTTCGGTATGAAAATTTGGTGTGCTTTTCACATGATTTGTTCATGGCAAATGGATTCCAAGGATTGGTCAATAAGTCTCTTAAAATATAAAATAATTGGACCTTTTTATGACAAACCATGGTTATTTCAGCAGGTTGTTAAATGTCATGTCAGCATATGAATTTGATGGTTTGAGGAAACTCCCTGGTTACACAAATAAAACGGAGTTAAACTAAATCTTCAAATTCTTTCCATAGCAACCGAGGCAGAGAAGGATGGCATACCAGTGTTCAAGTTTCCCCGCTGGAGGCTTAAGGGAAAGGCTATCACCGAAGTGGTGGATCAGTATAAGGCAGTTGGTGCTGAACTGAATGTTCTACCTTTCTGCTCTCAGTTCATCCCTATGGAAGTGATAGATCACCCGAAACACGGCTCCATTATTTATCATCCCTCCTTGCTGCCCAGACACAGAGGTGCCTCTGCCATTAACTGGTCAGTATGTGTGTGTTCTCTTTGTTTTTATTAGAGATTGTGTGTGAATGTGTGGGTAACTCTAATTAGAAGTATGATATTAAAGGGTTAGTTCACCCAAAAATGAAATTTATTTTATTAATGACTCACCCTAATGTCGTTCCACACCCGTAAGACCTCCGTTCATCCTCAGAACACAGTTTAAGATATTTTAGATTTAGTCTGAGGCCTTTCTGTCCTTTGAATGTAAGTGTATGCACACTTGCTGTCCACGTCCAGAAGGTAATGAAAACATCATCAAAGTTGTCCATGTGACATCAGTTGGTTAGTTAGACTCTTTTGAAGCGTCAACAATACATTTTGGTCCAAAAATAACAAAAAATACGAATTTATTCAGCATTGTCTTCTCTTCCGTGTTCCTCAAAATAAAGATTCAAATGGTCGTAAATCAGCAGATTGATTTGTGATTCATATCGTCAATGTCACGTGATTTCAGCAGTTTGCAAGTTTGAGATGCGATCCGAATCTTGAATCATGACCATTTGAATCTTTATTTGAGGAACACTAAGACAAAATACACAAGAACTGAGACATCTCCAAGACGCTTGAAGAAACCTTCCTACAATGTCATAAATAGATTTTGTTTATCAATTAACTTCTTATAACTAAATGAAATCAGTATTTGTGTGAGCACCATTTGCATTTTAAACCGCTTTTGTCCTGGTACACTTGCTCATAGTTTTTCTGGGAGCTTTGCAGGAGGGTTTCTTCCAAGCGTCTTGGAGATGTTGTTGCAGTTCTTGTGGATTTTTTTTCAGTTTCTTCATGTAATCGCAGAGGGACTCTATTATGGTGAGATTAGATCTCCGTGTGGGTCAAAAAGCTGTTGTCAGACTCCTTCTGCATACAAAAATCTTACTGGAATGGATGATTGAAATTAATGGTAAAAAAAAAAAAAATGTTTGAAAATGTAAACTGATATTACCTACTGACACACTATTTCAAAATATATCAATAACAGGTTTTAAAAAAAATGGGGGGGGGGGTGTGAAAATCACAGTTTTCACAAGTACTGTAATTTCACAGTACTGTACATGGGATCTCTTAATTTGGCTTTAGCTTCACAAGATGTAGTATTTAGCAGATTAGTCATATGTAATACTGTATGATATTTTTATGTGTACTTGTACTTATATTTTACTTTTGTCCTTTTGGAACTTGCCTAGAAGTTTTGTTTTTAGATGTGTAACCCTATTGAAAAACCTATACCAAAATGTATTTAAAATAAATTATTTTCATACTAAGTATACTACAAGTCCCTAAACATATTTACTGGCATATCGCTTGAGACTTACGGACATAAATATTATAATTAAACTTAACTTAGAGTTCTTTACTGCAATGCACATTTCTTAATATTAATCCTAAAATGTGTTTTAATATCACTATTAGTAAGGATAGTATGATCACTGTATAATATCAGTCTTTAAATGCAAGACATTTAAAGTGTACCTTAAGAGTGTACCTTAAGATATACTTTCAATAGTTCAGTTTTAGCTTAATCAAATACACTGATCAGGCATAACATTATGACCACTGACAGGTGAAGAAAATAACACTGATTATCTCTCCCGGTCTGCAGTGGTCAGTATCTATCAACAGTGGTCCAAGGAAGGAACAGGGATGAACCGGTGACAGGGTCATGAGTGGCCAAGGCTCATTGATGCACGTGGGGAGCAAAGGCTGGTCCATGTGGTCCGATTAAAGAGACAAGCTACTGTAGCTCAGATTGCTAAAGAAGTTTATGCTGTTTCTGATAAAAAAGGTGTCAGAAAACACAGTGCATTGCAGTTTGTTTTATATGGGGCTGCATAGCCGCAGACCACTCAGGATGCCTATGCTGACATGTGACCACTGACGAAAACGCCAACAGTGGGCATGTGAGCATCAGAATTGGACCATTGGTTTGGGCAATGTCCTGCTGAGAAATCTTGGGTCCTTATTTTGACATGTTTCACTTACCTAAGCATTGTTGCATGTACACCCTTTCACGGAAATGGTATTCCCTGGTAGGTGTAGCCTCTTTCAGCAGGATAATGCGCCCTGCCACAAAGCAAAAATGGTACCGGAATGGTTTGAGGAGCACAACAACGAGTTTGAAGTGTTGACTTAGCCTCCAAATTCCACAGACCTCAATCCAATCGAGGATCTGTGGGATGTGCTGAACAAACAAGTCCGATCCATGGAGCCCCCACCTCGCAAATTACAGAACTTAAAGGATCTGCAGCTAACATCTTGGTGCCAGATACCACAGCACATCATCAGGGTCTATTGGAGTCCATGCCTTGATGGGTCAGGGCTGTTTTGGCAGCAAAAGGGGAACCAACACAAAATAAGGAAGGTGGTCATAATGTTATCTGATCAGTGTATACTTAAATCTGGACCTCAGCACTACTAAACTAAATTGAACTACTTGAAACTACTATAACTAAATTGCATTAAATACAAAATTAGTTGTTCCAATTTAGCAGACTTTAAGTATGTACATTTTATTAAGCGCATAAATATGTAAATGTATTTGTACTAGACTTAGCATAGAATATTATTTAGCATGTATTTCAAATACATGTTGGTAAAAGATTTTTTTCACTAGTGAATTTACGGTATGTAAAATTATTATTATTATTATTATTATTTTTTTTTTTAACAATTGCCGTTTTATTATTTTGTATCTATTTCTCTAAGGACTCTGATTCATGGTGATAAGAAGGGGGGGTTTACTGTGTTCTGGGCAGACGATGGATTGGACACAGGACCAATACTTTTGCAAAGAGAATGTGATGTTGAGCCGAACGACAACGTAAACAGCATCTACAAACGTTTCCTATTCCCAGAGGGAGTCAAAGGCATGGTGCGGATTATTGCACAAACTTTTATTTTTTAAACTTTTATTCTGTTCTACATAGTTAGTCTGATGTAGTTGTTTTATAGGTGTGTGTGTGTGTTACCATAGGTGGAGGCAGTCAGGTTAATTGCAGCTGGTACAGCTCCGAGAATCAAGCAACCAGAGGAAGGAGCCACATATGAGTGTATTCAGAAAAAAGAAAATTCAAAGGTAGAGTTTCTTCCAGCACTGCACAACGGCCAATATATACACTTTATTGCCAAAAGTATTGGGACAACCCTCCAAATCCATTGAATTCAGGTGTTCCAATCACTTCCATGGCCACAGATGTAAGAAAATAAAGTACTAAGGCATGTAGACTGCTTCTACAAACATTTTTGAAACAATGGGTTGCTCTCAGAAGCTCAATGAATTAAAGCGTGACACCGTGGTTGCCACCTTTGCAATAAGTCCATTCGTGGAATTTTCTCACTACTAAATATTCCATGGTTAACCGTTAGTGGTATTATAACAAAGTGGAAGCATAATGCAAAGAAGTCACCAAACTTTCTACAGAGTCAATAGCTACACTTTGTGTGGCCTTAATATTAGCTCAAGAACAGCGTTCAGAGAGCTTCATGGAATGGGTGTCCATGGCCGAGCAGCTGCACCCAAGCCTTACATCACCAAGTGCAATGCAAAGCATTGGATGCAGTGGTGTAAAGCACACCGCCTCTGGACTCTATAGCATGCTTCTCTGTCTGGCAATCCGATGACCGCGTTTGGGTTTGGCCGTTGCCAGGAGAACAGTATTTGCCTGACTGCCTTGTGCAAAGTGTAAAGTTTGGTGGGAATTATGATGTGGGGTTGTATTTTAGGGGTTGGGCTTGGGCACTTAGTTCCAGTGAAAGAAACTGTTAATTCTTCAGCATACTAAGACATTTTGGACAATTTAATTCTCCCAATTTTGTGGGAACAGTTTTAGGATGGCCCCTTCCTGTTCCACCATGACTGCTCATCAGGGCACAAATCAAGGTTCATAAAGACATGGATGAGTGAGTTTGGTGTGGAAGAACTTGACTGGCCTGCACAACCTAATAGAACACCTTTGGGTTCAATTAGAGCAGAGACTGCATGCCAGGCCTTCTCGTCCAACATCAGTGCCTGACCTCACTAATGCACTTCTAGAAGAATGATCAAAAATCCCCATCAACACACTTCTAAACCTTGTGAAAAGCCTTCCCAGAAGAGTTGAAGCTGTTATAACTGCAATGGGTGGGCCAACTCCATATTAAACCCTACGGATTAAGAATGGGATGTTCATGTGCATGTTAAGGCATCCCAAAACGTTTGGCAATATTGTGTATGTATAGTTTGTTTAATAATTTTTTACACATTTAAACAATTAACATATTTGGTTGGTTGCATAGATTGACTGGAGCCAGCCAGCAGAAGCCATTCATAACTGGATCAGAGGGAATGACAGAGTACCTGGAGCCTGGGCAGAGATTGACGGCAAAGTGAGTGTTTTTATTAACTGTTTAACACACACAACAGCACACCAAACATATAGACGCTCTTAGTCAAATGCAACAATGTTATTTTCATTCTCCTGGTAGAATGTGTCATTTTATGGATCAACACTGTTGGAAAATGATCATTCTTCCAGCAATGGTCAACCTCTGGAAATCCCTGGAGCAAGTCGACCCGGTCTGGTTACCAAAAGTGGCCTTGTTCTTTTTGGGAATGATGGCAAGACGGTAAGGGCTTTCAGAAAGTTTATGCTATAAAATGTACTAAATTTGCTAGATTTGTCTAGCCTGGATGCCAGCCAAACTCAGCCCCCCCCCCACACAACATTTGAGCTTGGGCAGTTCGGTCTGGACTTGATCCATAGAGGAGTGATTATGCCAAAAATTGTTATGAAACAAAAAAATCAACAGAGCGGGCTTTAGATGATGACAGACAGATGATAAACTGTAACGTAATCATGCACGTCATCAAAGGGGCTTGGGTTATATTTGTTCAAATCCTAAATGGAGAGCTTGTTTGTATATGCATTCAGGGGGGTTCTCCGGAAAAAAATGGCGTTTGGGGGGTGTTAAAATGTGTGTTATTTTGGCAAGGTTGCCTGCTAAAATTCGCATTCATGGGCCTATATATCACATAATAGTCACTTCAACCTGCGGCCATGGAAAACAACCCGCGGAAAAAAGTTGCGGACTTGGCAACACAGTGCAGTTGAGTTCTGTTGACATTTGACAACTAAAGTTATGCGTTGCTTCGTTGCTCTGATTGGTTGTAGGAGATGTCTTTCCGGGTTCGGTTGAAACACGCCTCATAATCACAGCCCAGTGCAGCAGTATCAAGACTCATATTCTGACTAGAATTGAGTATGACCACGTCAAGCTAAGATTTGCCTATAACTGCTTGTAAATAATGCTTTTGTGAAAGGAATGGAAAAAAACGTAAACGTACATATGGCAAAAATAATAATTGTCGTCATTTACTCATGTTGTTCCAAACCTGTATGCATTTCATTGTTCTACTGTGCAGAAAAAAAGACATTTTGAAGATTTTTGGTAACCAAAATATTTTGGTGACATTTGAACACTTAACTTTAAGTGCAAGCTGCAGTCATCACATGTGAAGAAGAGACCATGATTAAAATATACAAATTTAAAATAATAAATCATGTTAATGCTGTAGATACAATTGCTTCTTTGTCAGATGTCAGCTTCTTTTATCCCAGTTGCAAAATTAGGTTTTGCTTAAGATGTAGCCCCTAGCATCAGAAGCACTTTCATGTAAGCATGCTAGACAGAATAAAATATCGTAACCATAAAAAAATCGTCTCAACAGCTGAAAAATGAATTGGATCACTTGTTAAAAATGATGTACCAAGTCTGTGTCATGAGGGTCATGAGAAGATCTGTACCATATGCTGTATGAACTGTTCAAGCAACCTAGGAATACTTAAAAAAAGTTATTTTTTGTGGAAAATAAAAAAATATGTAGATTAAATATATTTTCTAGATAAGAATGAAATCTTAGCTATACATTTCTTTTTGTCTTAACTTAATGATTCAGCAAAATTCTAGCCCACATGGTAATGGGCAAAAATATAAATGTACTTTGAAAAAAATTTCACGATTTGCTCACCTTTAGGTTGTTCCAAACCTTTATGACTTTCTTTCTTCTGGGGGAGCACAAATATATTTTGAAGAATGTTTCAACTTTTTGACAACAATACCATGAAAGTCAGTGAGGTCCAAAACAACACTGAACCTTATTGACTTTCATCATTCACACTTAATTTAATGTTTTTCATGAGGTTGTAGATGCATGTATGTTTATACATAAAGTGTGTATGTATTTGTATGTAGTTGCTTGTGAAGAACCTCCAGTTTGAGGATGGGAAGATGATTGCTGCATCCCAGTATTTTAAAGCTGGTGTCAGTTCCACTGTGGAGCTTTCTGAGGATGAAAAACAATTTGCTGAGCAGATGAGGGTAAAGAAATATCTGAATAATTTCATCAATAGACACCTTAATATTCTTTGTTTGTGTGTCTTTGTTACAAACCTAGCACCCATATTAAAAGCTTTTTTTTTCCGTTTTGTCTTTCTAAGAGATAACGTGTTGTAGTTAGAAGACTAATGTTGTAGTTATTGAATTTTTTGTCCAGGTAGTGTGGAAGAGTATTTTGACTAATGTAGAGAAGATTGAAGACACTACTGACTTCTTTAAGTCTGGTGCTGCTTCGATGGATGTAGTCAGGTAATTGTGTGCATCTATAATTTTTCAAATTCGTATGATATACTGTACGTGTAATACATTATTTTCCTCACTTTTCCCTTTATATTATTCAAAGATTAATTTCCTTATTTTCATATTTTAGGCTGGTGGAAGAGGTGAAGTTGAGGGCGGTACAGTTGCAGTTGCAGAATGAGGACGTTTACATGGCAACAAGCTTTCAAGAGTTCATTCAAATGTGTGTGAGGAAGCTGCGAGGAGAGGATGAGGATGAGTTCAACGTAGACTATGTAAGTATTGCTCCTGATAAATGGATATTAGGTTATTATTATGTTTATGTATTATATTTTTGCACTTGCTTGAAAAGTACATCTCATATGTACAATATTAAAAAATGCATGCCAAAATTTTGGCCACATTACTATTTGTAATGTTTTTGAAAGAATTTTCTTTTGCTCATCAAGCCTGCATTTATTTGATCAAAAATACAGATTTTTATTTTAAATATTGTGATATATTATTACAATTTAATATTTATTTATTATAATATTTTTAATATTAATATTTGGTTTTTAATGTATTATATTTTAAATGATCATTTATTTTTGTGATGCAAGCCTAAATTTTCAGGATCGTTACTCCAGTCTTCAGTGTCACACAGACATCCAGTGTCCAAGCATCACATGATCCTTCAGAAATCATTCTAATATTCAGATTTATTATGAGTGTTGGAAACCGTTCTGCTGCCTAATATATTTGATTAATAAAAGGTTCAAAAGAACTGCATTTATTCAAAATAAAAAACATATTTTCAAATAATATATAACTCTCAATTTCATAAAATATAATTTTAACACATCCTTGCTGAATAAAATTATTGATTTAATTTTATTTATTTTTAAAGAAAAAAAATGACCCCAAATTACTGACCAGTAGTGTATATTGTTGTTACAAAAGATTTCTATTTTTAAAACATTTGGTTCTTTTTTTCCTTTTGTTTCTTTTTTATTATTTTTTTTTTTTTTACTTTTTATTCATCAAAGTAAAAATACTTTGAAAAAATATTAAGCAGCAGAACTGTTTCCAACTTTGAAAATGAATCATCATATTAGAATGATTTCTGAAGGATAATGTGACTGAAGGAATGATACTGAGAATTCAGCTTTGCATCACAGAAATAAATTATTTTAAATTGTAATATATCACAATATTACATTTTTTTCTGTATTTTTGATCAAATAAATGCAGGCTTGATGAGCAGAAGAAACCTCTTTCAAAAACATTACAAATAGTAATGTGTCAACTTGTGTGTGTGTGTAAAGGATTATTAGGAACACCTGTTCAATTTCTCATTAATGCAATTATCTAATCAACCAATCACATGGCAGTTGCTTCAATGCATTTAGGGGCGTGGTCCTGGTCAAGACAATCTTCTGAACTCCAAACTGAATGTCAGAATGGGAAAGAAAGGTGATTTTAAGCAATTTTAAGCGTGGCATGGTTGTTGGTGCCAGACGGGCCGGTCTGAGATCTGTTCAGTTACTGGGATTTTCACGCACAACCATTTCTAGGGTTTACAAAGAATGGTGTGAAAAGGGAAAAACATACAGTATGCGGCAGTCCTGTGGGGGCGAAAATGCCTTGTTGATGCTAGAGGTCAGAGGAGAATTGGCCGACTGATTCAAGCTGATAGAAGAGCAACTTTGACTGAAATAACCACTCGTTACAACCGAGGTATGCAGCAAATCATTTGTTAGCCACAACGCGCACAACCTTGAGGCGGATGGGCTACAACAGCAGAAGAATAAAACAGAAATCGAGACTCATCAGACCAGGCAACATTTTTCCAGTCTTCAACTGTCCAATTTTGGTGAGCTTGTGCAAATTGTAGCCTCTTTTTCTTATTTGTAGTGGAGATGAGTGGTACCCACCGGGTAGAGTCAGAATTTGGCGTAAACAGAATTAAAGCATGGATCCATCATGCCTTGTTACCACTGTGCAGGCTGCTGGTGGTGGTGTAATGGCACACTTTAGGCCCCTTCGTGCCAATAGTGCATCGTTTAAATGCCACGGCCTACCTAAGCATTGTTTCTGACCATGTCCATCCCTTTATGACCACCATGTACCCATCCTCTGATGGCTACTTCCAGCAGGATAATGCACCATGTCACAAAGCTCAAATAATTTCAAATTGGTTTCTTAAACATGACAATGTGTTCACTGTACCAAAATGGCCCCCACAGTCACCAGATCTCAACCCAATAGAGCATCTTTGGGATGAGGTGGAACGGGAGCTTCGTGCCCTGGATGTGCATCCCACAAATCTCTATTAACTGCAAGATGCTATCCTATCAATATGGGCCAACATTTCTAAAGAATGCTTTCAGCACCTTGTTGAATCAATGCCACGTAGAATTATGGCAGTTCTGAAGGGCGAAAGGGGGTCAAACACAGTATTAGTATGGTGTTCCTAATAATCCTTTAAATGTATGTATACGTATGTATGTATGTATGCATGTATGTATAATTCATAAACAAAAATACAATGAGTATCAGCTCTTTATCAGTATCAGCATTTTACAGATGATTACTTATATAACATGTCCATCAATGCTGTAGCTATTTTACAGTTCCTTATGCTATATGCAATTATTTAGTAAGAATAGAATATATTCAATATAATATATAATGCATTATAAAGTATATGATGAATTATATTTGCATGGTAGCATTGTTTTAACCTTAACTTGAGATTATACTGATAAATTTTCTGTGCCACACGGTTGCATGTAGTAGCTCTAGAACTGCAACCATTTATCTAAGTTTGAGGTGGAGTGATCAAAAGAACTATAACCAATTTAATAAGCTATTCACAGTTTTACTGTTATGAAAATCAGCTAACCAGACAGACTATAGTACTCTTTATCCTACATGTTCGTATTTTACCACGTGGGAAAGAAAAAACATATAGCCTTGGAAAGTACTTAATTAATTGCATTATTTTTATTACATGTTAAATGGCATGTTCCAAGTCCAAATATAAAGTCATTCTAAGATTGAGGCCAGTTCGGCGTTTCCCTGCACCAGGCAACCCGACAGTTTGATGTCTGGTTCCTTTAAGTTTGTTTTCCTGATCTGCATCTGCCTTGATGGCAGGTGACCGGCAGACAGCCACAAAGCAAAAATGGTTCAGGAATGGTTTTAGGAGCACAACAACATGTTTGAGATGTTGACTTGGCCTCTAAATTCCCCAGATCTGAATCCAATCGAGCATCTGTGGGATGTGCTGAACAAACAAGTCTTTTTTATTGAGACCCCACATTGCAAATTACAGGACTTAAAGGATCTACACCTTCAGGGGTCTAGTGGAGTCCATGCCTTAATGGGTCAGGGCTGTTTAGGCAGCAAAAGGGGGACCAACACAAAATTAGGAAGGTTATGTTACGCCTGATCATGTATATCCATTTAACGAAATGGGGAACTCAAAGAGCCATAAATCTGATTATGAGGATCCACAAGAAATGAGGAACACTTGGGAAACAATCAAGAAAAAACATTTAAGGGTTAGTTCACCCAAAAATGAAATTGATGTCATTAATGACTCACCATAATGTCGTTTCACACCCGTAAGACCTCCGTTCATCTTCAGAACACAGTTTAAGATATTTTATATTTTAGTCGCAGAGCATATGCAGTCTATGCACACTTTACTGTCCATGTCCAGAAAGGGAATAAAAACATCATCATCAAAGTAGTCCATATGTGACATCAGTTGGTTGATTAGAATCTCTTGAAGCATCGAAAATACATTTTGGTCCAAAAATATCCAAAAACTACGACTTTATTCAGCATTGTCTTCTCTTCCGCATTTGTTTTCAACCCTCAAATAAAGACGATGAATCACGACCATGAATCAATGTATCGCTCAATGATTCGGATCGCCAATGTCATGTGATTTCAGCAGTTTGGCAGTCCAATATTTTTTTGATATTTTTGGACCAAAAAGTATTTTCGATGCTTCAAGAGATTCTAATCAACCAACTGATGTCACATATGGACTACTTTGAAGATGTTTGTATTAGCTTTCTAGACATGGACAGTAAAGTGGGCATAGACAGCATATGCTTTGGGACTAAAATATAAAATATCTTAAACTGTGTTCCGAAGATGAACGGAGGTCTTACGGATGTGGAGCAACATTAGGGTGTCATTAATGACATCAATTTCATTTTTGGGTGAACTAACCCTTTACATTTTTTTCGATTCTTGCTTTAAGAAATAAGCTGCTTAGAAATCTGGAGTCTCCATTGTTATATTTTGTTTCATAATGCCTTACACATTTTTAATCCGAGATACCGTAGGTCTGAAATTAAAACAAAATGATAGACATGCCAAAGTTTTGAAACGCATTCCTGGCATCTGACTGAATGTTTATGAAAACAGTTGTTTATACAGGTTTTTTTATTTTTATTTTTGTTAAATGTGTTTTTCTAATTTTGTACTTTGTATTTAAGTATTTGCATGTCTGTTGTAGGTAGAAAAGAAACTGAACAATATGACAATCCAAATCCCCCACCAGCTTTTCATAAATGGGGAGTTTGTAGATGCTGAAGGGGGAAAGACTTATAAGACCATTAACCCCACCGATGGACAGGTACACAATGGACACAAACTTTTCCACTCTTAATCTATCTGCATTATCTTTTTTTTGGTCAATTTTCACATGCTCAATTTTAGCTTGTGATTTTGTGTAGGCAATCTGCGATGTGTCCTTAGCTCAGATCTCTGATGTGGAAAAGGCAGTGGCTGCAGCTAAAGAAGCATTCGAGGAGGGAGAGTGGGGCAAGATGAACCCCAGAGACAGAGGCAAACTGCTCTACAAGTACTGGATTAATTGCATTTTCTAATTTAACACTGCAGGTTATACATAGACCTGTTACCCAAAAATGTTAATTATTTTCCAGAATTTATGTAATAAATGACATCATTCCAAATACTGTTTGTCATTTTTGACAGGAATGGTAAACGCATGGTAAGCTTTTAAGCTTAGCACATCTAGTTTTTTGTCCAATCCAATGAATTCTGTTGCACTTAATTTAATTTGCACGTGTTTATGCTAAAAGCATTTGAACTGTTAATGTTTTGCAAAACAAACGTCTGCAAATCAAATTTGACTCAGATCACATTTGCTCAGTCCACGCTGGCAAAAAGTTATCAATATATAAAAAGCTTTTTGATAGATTAAACCATTCACATGACAACAGAAAGGAAATATACAACTATGTGTGATGGATGATGATTATTTGTTGCACTGCAGTAATGCATATATTATTAAAGTTTCTTCAACAGATCAGTCTAAACCGTGTTATGGAATGAAAATAACTGTGTGTGTGCACTCTCCAGACTGGCTGATCTAATGGAGCAGCATCAAGAAGAGCTGGCCACTATTGAGTCCATAGACTCAGGAGCAGTCTATACTCTTGCCCTCAAAACACACATTGGCATGTCTATCCAGACATTCAGATACTTTGCTGGCTGGTGTGACAAGATTCAGGTTTGCTTGTGTCTGTTTATATTATTTATTTAAAATATTGATTTATCAGCCATCAGTTGTGATTCATGCCACAGTTGTCATATTTAGGTTATTCTGTTATAAGTAGCCTATACTGTTTTTCAAGCTTTAGTTAAATGAGAATAAGAGGGACCTTAAAGCTTTAAAAGAACATTCCAGGTTCAGTATTGATTACTACAATAGAAAATTAAGTTGTCCCTTGTTTTCTTTAAAAACAGCAAAAATATGGTTTACGGTGAGGAACTTACAATGAAAGTGCATGGAGCCTACGGTATATTAAAATACTCATGGGTTTTAAAGATATATTAACAAAATGTAAAATATATGCATGATAAAATTAATTGTGTGAAAAAGGTGCTTACTAACCTTTTTTGGGTAAAGTCTAATTTTACAATTTTGTTGCCGTACCAACACAATAAGACCCCTAAAATGGCTGTACAAATAATAATAAGAACTTTACAGCTCAAATAATATTTTAAAAGAGATCTAACATTCTGATCAAGTGTTCAAGTATCATATTAACTCCATGGTTAGAGTCTGGTAACCCGAAGGTTATGGGTTAGTATCTCAATATCGCCACAAAATGACTGGGATGCTCTTGAGCAAAGCATCTAACCCCCAATTGCTCCCTGGGCACCTCAGCAAAAAAAAAAAAAAAAAAAAAAAGTCTGCCTACTGCTCCGGGTGTGTTTGTCCCATAGACTGTCCACTGTGTTCACTACTTACTGATTCTGATGTTTGTGCACTAACTTGGATGGGTTAAATACAGAGAAAAAAATTCTTGGTTACTATACTTGGCCTTCATGTCATGTCACTTTCTGCATGTTAGTTCTTCAATACTAACTATCGTAAATCCCTCACTTTTTGGGATCATTATGCACTGAATTCTGTTAAATTCAGCCTAACTTTCTATTGAACCCAGAGGATTCCATAAAGGGACAGTTTACCCAAAAATTAAAACTCATCATGGACTCATCCTCAAGTTGTTCCAATTTTTTTTTTCATACTATGGTTTGGAATTTAATGGGGTCCATCAACTGCTTGGTTACCCATATTCTTCAAAATACTTTCTTTTGTGTTCAGCAGAAGAAAGAAATTGCTACAGGTTTGAAACAACTTGAGGATGAGTAAATTATGACAGTATTTTCATTTGGGGGTGAACTATCGCTTTAATATGAGGAAGCTAATTTGACTGCATTCCATTCCAGAACAAAACTGAAAAAGAAAATGATTGTTCTAAGAGGTTCCAATCATTTGCTGATTGGAAACTACTGAAATTACAGTATAAGACTGGAAACTACTGTTCTAGTTAGATTAAATAAATAAAAATTATGAACCTATCCTTGTGTGTGTCTGAAAAATATCAAATTATTTTCCACAGGGCTGCACTATTCCCATCAACCAGGCTCGGCCTAATCGCAACCTTACCTTCACCAAGAAAGAGCCAATTGGGTAAAATCAACCTTCCCCATAAAAATCTTCCAGCTTTCTTCCAACCTCACCATGAATAGTCACCTTCATTGCTATGTATTTTGCATATCTGGACAGAATATTTAGCTCTTGCTTGTTTATATTCAGTGTGTGTGGCATTGTCATTCCATGGAATTATCCATTGATGATGTTGGCATGGAAGACTGCAGCCTGCCTGGCAGCTGGAAATACTGTGGTGCTTAAACCTGCACAGGTAAAAATTGCAGTTAATGTGAAAACAAACACGCACAAGGCTTATTTATCTCAAACACAGTTTGTGTGAGTGTTTCTGTGTTGAATTCTAGGTCACACCTTTGACTGCTGTCAAGTTTGCCGAATTAACTGCGCTGGCAAAGTTTCCAAAGGGCGTGGTGAACATACTACCAGGATCCGGTGCATACACACGCAAAACATACAGGATAAAGTTCATATACTGATATACTTTTTTAAAAGATTTATATAATTCAGTATCACTATTGTAAATGCTTTGCATGTCTTTTTTTAAGTAAATTTGTCTATTTGTAAGGCTGTCTGCTTGTATATGAATTTAATATTTATTGAATATGTCTATTTTAGGGTCTCTGGTTGGTCAGCGGCTATCTGACCACCCTGATGTTCGAAAACTGGGTTTCACCGGCTCCACTGAGATTGGCAAACAGATAATGAAAAGGTGAATGGGCATCTCTTTGTCACTCAGGGTTGTGACTGTTTTCTTCTTTTCTTTTCAGAGTTTTTGTTATATGTAGATTATATCTTGATGTCATATTTGAGCCACAAATTTAATCCTTAAATAGTGGCACATATTGTAATCTAATTATTATAATCATATTTTAATTTTAACAAATAATCTGAATAAATTAATCAAATGCTTTCAATATTTTGCCATTGGTTAATTTAAGTTTATTACAAATAGGGTGTAAATAAAGTGTGTCTTATCTGTGTTGTAGCTGTGCAGTCAGCAATGTGAAGAAGGTTTCTCTTGAGCTAGGAGGGAAATCTCCTCTCATCATCTTTGCTGACTGTGATCTGGACAAGGCTGTCAGAATGGTTTGTTAACCTCAGTACCATGAATGCATGATCACATTAAAAATGCATTCTTTGTGTGTTGATATTTGGTTGTAATCTCAGACATGCTATGTTTCCTCCCACACACATTTCTTGTCTACAGGGTATGAGTTCAGTGTTCTTTAATAAGGGAGAGAACTGCATTGCTGCTGGGAGATTGTTCATTGAGGAATCTATCCATGACACTTTTGTGGAGAGAGTGGTAAAGAATCAACATACATGGATTTAATAGCTTCTAAAGGGATGGCTTACCCAAAATGTATCCCATAATTTACTCAGCCTCAAGCCATCCTAGGTGTATATGACATTCTTCTTTCAGATGAATACAATCAGAGTTCTATTTAAAAATGGCCTGGCTAATCCAAACATTATAATAGCAGCGAATGGCAGCCCAAAATTTGTAGCCCAAAGAAGTGCATCCATCATACATTTTTTTTAAAATATAACTGATTGTATTATTTTGAAAGAAGAATGTTATTAGGATGGCCTAAAGTAATTTAAAGGGATATTTCACCAAAAAATGAAAATGTGATGTTTATCTGCTTACCCCCAGGGAATCCAATATGTAGGTGTGTTTGTTTCTTCAGTAGAACACAAATGAAGATTTTTAACTACAACCGTTGCACTGTGCTAGTCATATAATGCATGTCATTGGGGTGTTTTTTTATGAGAACCACTATGAGAGTAAAAAAAAACATGTACAAATCCAAATTAAACCCTGTGGCTCGTGCGACACGTTGATGTCTTAAGACAAGAAACGATTGGTTTCTAGAGAAAACGAACAGTATTTTTTTACCTCATATCAGACGAATCTAATCCAGTATTCCCAATGCCATTACTTCTGCTGAAGAAGGTCAAAATGATAGCGCGATCATAGATATGTGTACATAGATGCCTCATTTGATCGATCCGCGCCATCGGCACAGGCACTAATGAGGATTCTATCTATACAGGTGCTGGTCATATAATTAGAATATCATCAAAAAGTTGATTTATTTCACTAATTCCATTCAAAAAGTTAAACTTGTATTTTATTTTCATTCATTAAACACAGACTGATATATTTCAAATATTTATTTATTTTAATGTTGATGATTATAACTGACAACTAAACTAAAAAAATCCCAAATTCAGTATCTCAGAAAATTTGAATATTGTTAAGAGGCTGTTAGTTGGCTGTTTACAGAGCTCTATGCCCAAGCACATTAATAGAGAGGCGAATGGAAGGAAAGGGATGTGGTAAAAAAGAAAGTGTACAAGCAATAGGGATAACCGCACCCTGGAGAGGATTGTGAAACAATACCCATTCAAAAATGTGGGGGAGATTCACAAAGAGTGGACTGCAGCTGGAGTCAGTGCTACAAGAACCACTATGCACAGACGTATGCAAGACATGGGTTTCAGCTGTCATATTCCTTGTGTCAAGCCACTCTTGAACAACAGACAGGGTCAGAAGTGTCTCTCCTGTGCTAAAGACCAAAAGGACTGCTGAGTGGTCCAAAATTATGTTATCTGATGAAAGTAAATTTAGCATTTCCTTTGGCAATCAGAGTCCCAGAGTCTGGAGGAAGAGAGGAGAGGCACACAATCCACCTTGCTTGAGGTCCGGTGTAGTTTCCAGTCAGTGATGGTTTGGGGTGCCATTTCATCTGCTGGTGTTAGTCCACTGTTTTCTGAGGTCCAAGTTCACCATAGCCGTATGCTACAAAGTTTTAGAGCACTTAATGCTTCCTGCTGCTGACCAACTTTATGGAGATGCAGATTTCATTTTCCAACAGGACTTGGCACCTACACACAGTGCCATAACAACCAGTACCTGGTTTAAGGACCATGTTGAATTCTATTCAACCTGTTAGACCCTGTTCTTAATTGGCCAGCAAACTCGCTTGACCTTAACCCCATAGAAAATATATGGGCTATTGTAAAGAGGAAGATGCGATTATGCCAGACCCAACAATGTAGAAGAGCTGAAGGCCACTATCAGAGCAACCTGGGCTTTCATAACACCTGAGCAGTGCCACAGACTGATCGACTCCATGCCACGCCACATTGCTGCAGTAATTCAGGCAAAAGGAGCCCCAATTAAGTGTTGCATACTATACATGTTCATACTTTTCAGTTGTCCAAGACTTCTAAAAATCTGTTCTTTGTATTGGTCTTAAATAATATTCAAATGTTCTGAGATACTGAATTTGTGATTTTCCTGTTGTCAGTTATAATCATCAAAATTAAAATAAATAAACATTTGAAATATCAGTCTGTTTAATGAAATGAATATAATATACAAGTTTCACTTTTTGAATGGAACTAGTGAAATAAATCAACTTTTCGATGATATTCTAATTATATGACCAGCACCTGAATATCTAAGATGGCGCCGGGTTTTGACCTCCTCCGGCGGAAGTAATGGTGTTGGGAATACTAGATGATATTCATCTGCTATAAGGTAAAAAAATAAATAAATACTGTTCGGTTTCTCTGTTTTAAGACATCAATGTATTGTCACGAGCCACAGGGTTTAATATGGGTTCGGATGTGCATGTGTTTTTTACTCTTATAGTGACTCTCATAGAAAAACACCCCATTGACATGCATTATATGACTGGCACAGTGTAAAAAAAATCTTAATTTGTGTTCGACTGAAGAAACAAACATCTCTACATCTTGGATGCGCTGGGGGTAAGCAGATAAACATAACATTTTCATTTTTGGGTGAAAAATCCCTTTAACTTAGACCAGTTTGTGATCATTTTAGAAATCACAATTTCGTAATTAATTCTTAACGCAAATCATAGAACTACATCTATGTAGGTTAGTGAAATAAAGAAGATGAAGATCGGTGATCCACTAGACCGTTCCACAGACCACGGACCCCAGAACCACAAAGCCCATCTGGACAAACTAGTGGAATACTGTGAAAGAGGCGTCAAAGAAGGTGCAAAATTAGTGTGTGGAGGGAAACAAGTGAACCGTCCAGGTGAATGGAGTGTGTGAGCATTAGTCTTAGTGGAGGGAAAATGCAATATTGTTTACACTTTCCATCTCTTACAGGTTTCTTCTTTGAACCAACTGTTTTCAGTGACGTGCAGGATCATATGTATATTGCTGTTGAGGAGTCCTTTGGGCCCATCATGATCATCTCCAAATTCAACAATGGGTTGGTAGAAACTAGCTACTTTTACCTCTAAAATGATTTATTGATTGAACGTATTGTTTCACAGCAGTCAATCTATATAAACTCAGCTTCCAGCACCGATGAATGATTTGTAATGGATTTAACTGTATACATCATACAATTTTTCAAAATTGTAACAACATGACAAAAAGCAACATTGTAACCTGCCTTTTCCTCAATTCAGAGATGTTGACAACGTGCTGAAGAGGGCTAATGCTACAGAATATGGTTTAGCATCAGGTGTTTTTACACGTGACATCAGCAAGGCTCTGTATGTGAGTGAAAAACTTCAGGCCGGAACTGTGTTTATCAACACTTACAACAAGACCGACGTGGCAGCTCCTTTTGGTGGCTTCAAACAGTCCGGCTTTGGCAAAGATCTGGGTAATGATTGACTTGTTTTGATAGTTATTGCACTACATTTCAATCCTTATTCATCTTTCGCGAAATACTTTTCATTTGTTGTTTATGTTTAACTGTGTATTTCTCCCCAACAGGTCAAGAAGCTCTGAATGAGTATCTGAAGACTAAGTGTGTCACCGTTGAGTACTAATTGATAAAATACTGGACATATAGTGCACAACAAAAGATGATTGCATTTTAGTGCGCTAAAGTGGCAGCTAAAGACCATTTCAGTTCATCCTTAAAGTAAATTGTCATTACAATTGTTTTTTCTATTAATGGATGAACTGCATTTCAGTTCAAGGCCAATAGGAAATCAAACCATGAGGTAAATTTTGTGACTCTGAAGACTGCATATTCTCTTGTTTTACATGGTACTTGTAAATATCTACATAAGTTCAGAGAAAGTCAAGTTCCATAGTGCAGACTTTTTATCAATATTATAATGATCTATCACTATATGTAATTTATTTAGAGATGGTATGTAATCGGTAAGAGACATGAAATAATGGGATGAAATAATACTTCACTAGCTATCAACACTGTTATTTACTGCACTGATACTGTTTGATTGTTATAAAGATTTTATATTGAACTAGAGAAGTAACTGAAGTGTATTTTATGCTTTAGGAATCAGATCTTCTTCATAAACATTATCCAAACATGTGCCACAAAAGAATAAAAGCTGTCCAGCATTGTCTTATTACATTGTTTAAAGTTTAATTCATGTGCATTTGTGACTGTTGTAAAAAAGGTACCTGACTATATGAAAAAATATGTACTATAAAAGAGCCAAGATCCAACTTTAAACCTCATTCATTATTATGCTTAACTGCTGGTTATTCAAAGTAAGTTATTACATTGTCACAGTTATGGTTATAATAGTTTGATACTTATTTAGAAGTTATTTGAGAATTGCCAATTTATCTATCTACCATTTTTCATACTAGAATGAATATATTGTTGTAAACAGAATTTAAGAGTGTAGGTGGAGTGTATTATTTTAGTATTCTTTTGCTGTATTCTAAGCAACTAATTATTGCTGTATTATAGAAAAGAAGCTAAAGCAAACATTTTGCACAAATGTTGAAAATACAAATTTAGTGCAGATGTTTTTTTTTAAATTAATGAATTACCTTTTTTTTTTTTACATAGTTATTAGTAATTTAATAAGAAATTCCTATGTCTCTATGATGTCAGACCTGGTTAGTTAGTAGTCCTAAAACCAGGAAGAGAATCAGCATTTTAGAGCCATAGGCAAATAATATCCTATCCCATTGTAGGCTGGTACACCCAGTCACATGGCTCATACACTTATGTTTCAACCCTGACTTAAAGCCAAGATCCTTTTTGTTATTAGGCAGCAGTGCTACTCCTTTTTGTTATTAGGCAGCAGTGCTACTCAGAGCTAAAGTTCTGTTGGAATCCTGCTGCATCGACTTTGCAATACCTCCTAATCATTATGACTTACAGAATAACAAACAGCAAGTGTGCATCATTGAATGCATTTATTGTTTGGTAAAGATTTTTAGTTTCATTTTTTGAGCATGCATACACTAGGTGATTAACTTAAATATATGAATTAAAAGGCCTAATAAATAAATACAAATAAGAATTAAATCATCTAAATTATCATCTCCACCTTACAGTGTTGAGTCAACAATCCCACAAATTAGTAAAACATATAGTTAGTGCCTATATATATATTTTTTTTGTACTAAGGTTACATAATTTGTTTAATTTCATTTCAAATTTCAAATCATTTAATTTCAAATATTGTCTCCGTATTTTAAGATTTGAATCAAGTAATGAAAAGCCAAACTAGAACTGGCGTGAAATAAATAAGAAAGCTGCAAACTCTTCGCGTTGGATTTTGGGAAATATGTACGCTCGAAATCAGAGAGCAAGTGGGGTTGTTCAGTCAGATTTCGGACACCACTACAAAATGGCCGACACTATAGTGCACTGGATAGGGGGCGGTTTCTTTTCGGACACAACAAAAGTACAATCCTATATTTTGTTGCGACTGCTATAGAACAGTTTTGAAAATATTTTGTATTCATTTAAACTATGACATTTGTTTGTCGAGTCATTCAAAGCACACATAATTTTTATAAAGCCTCCTAGAGAGATTTAAATCCATTAAGTTCACCATTGTTTTGAGTTCGACCCTATTTACGCACTTACGTGAATTCACCGTCACACTACGCGGTTTTCGTTGCGTTGTTTGTGTACTTTCAATACATCCCTACGTACAAAATGCTACGACATTAAACGGGGCGGGACCAGTTGCTTAGTGGTAGACGACATTTTACTTAACCGAGTACGCACGAAGAATATGCTTTTCTAACTCAAAGCTGGTGTATTTTTCGAGGGTTTGTTGTTTGTAAGTGTGTTTTCATGCAGTAAGGAGTTACTTGCAGAATTTGCATATTAACCTTGTCTAAAACATCCTCATTAAACATATTACATACCTACCGCTTACCAGAAAAACACATTTCCACAAACCAGGTAGGACCAGCGTTCTGTTGTTCTGGAGGAGGTGAATATTCTGCTGTAGGAAATGAGAGGAAGCTCCTCATATGGGGACCGAGACAGAGATCGAGGACGGGACAGAGGGTGGGATATTATATTTATTTAATGTTTTAATGTTAAATGTTGTTTATCTGTGTGTATTAAAAACAATAATAATATCAGTTTAATTGGATAGTCGATATTAAGTCATTCATATTTAGGTGTTCAGTTCACAGATTTAGCTTACTTGTCTATAAACTTCTCTCAAACACAGTCAGGAAAAGGATTGAAAGTTATGTATCTCTCACAGGCCTCGCTTTGGATCCAGTCGAGTTGTCCAACCTCCACCTAAGAAGTTTGGGAACCCAGGAGATCGGCTAAGGAAGAAGAAATGGGACCTGGACCAGCTGCCTAAATTTGAGAAGAACTTCTACAGCGAACACCCAGAGGTTCATCACATGAGTCAGGTAATAAAGAACCTAAAGAAAAATTCTGAGAAAAAAGAAAAAATTGAGTCTGGAATGGACTTCTCTAACGTTACATATTAATTTATTTACAGCAAAAACATTATTAACTGTTATTTTGGTAAATCAATTTAATAAACTTTAGTGATCTACCATTTTGCTTTTATTTATATTTTTCTTTGCATGTATTAAATAGTATGATGTTGAAGAATATCGCAAGAGGAAAGAGATCACCGTTAGAGGCTCCGGCTGTCCAAAGCCTGTCACCAACTTCCATCAAGCTCAGTTCCCTCGTGAGTTTAATGCACATGTAAATCACAGTGTTATTCCAAAAGACCATTCATAATAAATACAAATATATGAACACGATTTTGAAAGGAAAAGGTGGATCTGTTCATTGACACCAGGGTTTTTTCTCTTCAGTGAGTGTAACAGTTTTTTTTTTCATCCAGTGAAGAAAACACACTTACTAATATTATTTCTTGTTGTATTTTCTGCTAGTGGTGATGGGTTGTTCTTGAATGATTCATTCATTTTGAACAGGTCTTTTATTTGACTGTAGAATAACAAGTTATCAGAGAGTGTTTCATTCCTTTTTTGTTTGCTGTGCTTACACAACTGCACAACATCCTTTTGTTTGTAACTAACATAAAAACTGCATAGGCCCTGTAGAGGAAACAGAGAGTCAGAAAAAAGGAATTACACTAGTCTGTATTAATTTACAAATAATTATTTACTATCTTTAACATATTTAAGTTACACACATAGAAACAATCAGTATGTGCATTGGGCCCAATTTGTTGAAATGTATTACTTCCTTAACTATAACTAGGGCTACTTCTAAAATTGCCCCCCTTTACCCTTAATTGCAATTAAGTGCAATCATTCAATCCCACACTGCATCACAATAACTAGTGTACATCTGATGTACGCACTGCGGCTAGAGAATGCCCATAAGGCACTGTGAAAGTTGCGCTGAATGTATTCCCGTGTCTCGCCAGTAGATTGTGCCTGCATGCTGACATAAACATCCATCCATATTCCAAATCACGATGGTCGAGTGTAATATCATACAAGTATACATTCCTTTTTAATTGATAATTAAATAGTTAATTAAGGTTTATATATGCTAGTTTCCATAGCAGAGTTCAAGATTCATGTTTTCATTAATACTGGAGCTACGTTTTAAATAATTATTAAACAGCTAGCACAAACTATGCAAAAGCGGCAGTCCTTCCGGTGCACTTAGTGTCTGAATTTACTCACGTTTTCATTCACTCCTTCAATGGACAATATTAGTGGAGTCATGTAGGGAATAATGAATGAGGGCACGGGGTGATTTTGAACACTGCATGTTTTTTTATTTATTATTGTTTATAATTATGACCTTTTGTCCCATTGCTTCTGCTGCCTAATTCACACAACTAAATTGCTTTGTAATTGTGTTCAGTCATAAGACAAAATTTATGTTAAAAACAGTTCTATGAAAAAATCTGGACTTGTAGAGCAGTGGCAATATTGCATATATGTAATATTGAAGGTGATGTTTCTCTGTTTGTGCGTGTGTGTTTAAGAATATGTGATGGAAGTGCTGCTGCAGCAGAACTTTAAGGAGCCCACTGCGATCCAGGCTCAAGGTTTTCCTTTGGCTCTCAGTGGCAGGGACATGGTGGGCATTGCTCAGACCGGCTCTGGAAAAACACTGGCTGTAAGAGACCTACATCTACAAACAACAGCCAGAGAAAACCCATACTTAATACACATTCCCAGTAAACTCACGTTTTCTTATTTCAATGTCCTCCACAGTATTTGCTGCCTGCCATAGTGCACATTAACCATCAGCCATACCTAGAGAGAGGGGATGGGCCCATCGTAAGTTTCCATACAACTTTTACCTCAATAATTAGAATTAGGCACTGATTTAAAATCAGAAGGATGTACTATTGTTGATGCACACTAGGATAAAAATGAATCCATAGTGCTTTGTATATTCTTAACTTGTGTTGTGTTTCTTTCTTTCTGCTCCGTTTAGTGTCTTGTCTTGGCACCCACGCGTGAATTAGCCCAGCAGGTGCAGCAAGTGGCTTATGACTATGGCAAATCATCCCGAATCAAGAGTACCTGTGTTTATGGTGGAGCCCCTAAAGGTCCTCAGATCAGGGATTTAGAAAGAGGTATGGGAACAGACCAACATCTACAACTTTTTTAATTTTACTCTATAGAGTTTTACCTGTTGTTAATGTTTTTTTAATTTATTATTCCTGTGAACCAAGCCGATCTGAGACACTGAAAGAGTAGCAATAGTGAGCTCACTAATGTCATTAATGTGTGTAAAAGTACAAAGTGCGCTCTGAAACATGCAGCGTCTCAGGCTATAAATGTACATAATTAAATCGCAGCCTTTGCCAGTAAAATTCACACACAGTTTCTGGTCGCAAATACAACATTAATGGTCACACTTAGTGCCCTGGCCAGTTTTAGCTGTAAACTGTCCAAATTAGCTGTAAAATGAACATTTTTGATGTTGACCTCATTGATCTGAGCTTATATTGGTCAAAAATGACTATCCATTGAAAATGAATGGGGGAGATCTAAAATGAGAAATATTTAGCATTCAGGAGCATGTAAATTATCTACATGTGCACATATTTACTTGTGTGCTTGCAAAGATAAAGGCCTCGGATTACCGCACGCACACACGTTAATGTACAGAAACAAAAACAGTCAGCGATGCGCGGGTATCCGCGGTTACGAGTCATCCAAAAATATTTTTAATGATATTCAGGTCGCGGTCGGTCGAGTCATTTGAAATAAAGATGACGCAGGACAAAATGCCCGATTTCCCAACACGTTGAACTGAGCAATGCTATTGTATAGGGATGCACCGATCCGATACTCGGGATCGGGATCGGCTCCGATCAGCCATTATTTGCCGGATCGGGTATCGGACAGACAGGACCGATCCAAAATCGATACTGTGCGCATAATATTCTGTGTTATTGTTAAGCCCCAGCGCCCCACAAAAGGCACAAAAACCTTATAAAGCATCAACGATTCGTGCACTATATTATAAGTGTTCTGAAGCCATTCCATCGTTTAATGCGAGTACAGATTAGTTCACGTCAATGCTTCCCTCCACTGCGGCTGTCAGTCACTCTCCATTCAGCTTTAAACTGTCGCGTTCGGTTACGACACTCAACACGATGAAACTTTCCAAGATTATTTATTGTTTCTGTTATTATGCTTGATCTGTAGATAACGCTCTAACGTTATGGTTTCTCAAAAAAAAATGGCTATCTGTTGGCGTTTATTGCTGTAAACCGTGTTACTTTCTACCGGGTGTCAGTTAGTTCACAACACTGGACTAGTTATTATATTGTTTTTCACACACAGTAACTGAAATGTTAAACTGTTAAAATAAACGGCTTATAAGAATACTGCATAGATATACTACGCGTCTATATCTTGTTTTAAACTTCTCGATGCGGACGGAGCGCGGCGCGCTGTGAGCGTCTATGACTGTGGCTGTGAGCATGTGACTCCGTGTTGCTTCAAGCGCATCATCCTGCGCACGGGATGCGCATAAGCGCTTTGTGCCGCTCTGTATTATGCTACTGTTGCGCTATGAAAGCCTTATTAATACCCTTTCTTGTTCTTCTCTATCTATATGTTGCTGCCTCATTAAAAATATGCACTACACATTGAAAATAAATGCAATTTCTTAGTATATAGGCCCTATTTCTATACATATATTTACTTGTTTTCCATGAATATATTTTGTGTTACATATTTTACCAGATTTACAGCTACAGTTATTCACTTTTGTGGTTTCCTTTATTTTTTCCTAACTAAATGTTTAGATTTTATACAATTATTGTGCACTCGTGATTTTATAGCTTTTGCTGCTGTATTATTCACTAATCTAATTTATTCAATTCTACACACTAAGGCTTAGAAATTCTACATAGACAAAACTGCATTGGTATCGGATCGGTTTAGTATCGGTATCGACAGATACTCAACATTTTTAATATCGGATCGGATCAGTTCTGGAAAAATGGTATCGGTGCATCCCTACTATTGTAGCTACCATTTTAATAGGCTATCCTTTTTTAAACACATATAGCTCAGTAATGTCCAACACGCATTGCTCAGCCTCTTAATTGTTAAGAAAACTAAACAAAATAAATGAATAAATCAAGCCTTTATTACTCAACATTAGGCTATATCATACAGCATTCAGAAAAAGAACAGTTTGCGACTTTGCACTCCTAAGGGCTTTCACACTTTTCTAAACGGGGGCTTGCTCTCAGTTGACCTGCTGATGAATTCTCCAAGCACGGTCGAAACATAAATATCGCGTTCATCAATAATATGGATCTAGACAGCTGAAGTGGACAATGATGGGCCGCCTCAAGAACAGCCTGCTTTCGCCGCTCCACCTCTAAGCACTCACCAGGGCCTGAAACATTTCTCTCCTCGAAAGGCTGGATTAATGGATATTATGCCAGGGAGCATTTACTACTTTTAAAAAAATGCGGGTCAGGAAGCGGGTCGGGGTAACCTCACAATTTTTATTTTTTGCAGTCCAAGTTGCAGACGGGTTACCTGAAAACATTGGTCCTGTGCGGGTTGTTTATACATTGACCCGCACATCACTGATAACAGTATAGTGAGATGGGAGAGATGACTCAAACCTCCTCAGATTGCATAATAGAAATTCTTACTCTTTCTAAAGAAATGTAATGTAAACATATGATTTAGCTATATTTTTCTAAATGTGTAAGCCTTTGGATTTACAGTGAGGAAAATATGTATTTGAATACCCTGCTATTTGGCAAGTTCTCCCACTTGGTAATCATGGAGGGGTATGAAATTGCCATCTGTGTCAAAAACATTTTTCAAAAATGTCCACTGTGAGAGACATAATCTAAAAAAGAATAATCCAGAAATCACAATATATGATTTTTTTAAACTATTTATTTTTATGATACAGCTGTAAATAAGTATTTGAATGGAAGATGCTAAACATGACTGTCAATCTCCCTCGGACTGGGGCTCCATGCAAGATCTCACCTTGTGGGGTCTTAATGATCCTAAGAAAGGTGAGAAATCAGCCCAGAACTACACGGGAGGTGCTGGTCAATGACCTGAAAAGTGCTGGGACCACTGTTTCCAAGGTTATGTGGTCAGATGAGACCAAAATATAACTTTTTGTTCATAATTCCACTAAATGTGTTTGGAGGAACAAGAATGATGAGAACCATCCCAAGAAAAGCATCATTACTGTGAAGCAGTAGTGATTGGGGGGTGGGGGGTAGGTATTAAGTTGGTATTAAATAACACACCCAGGTAACTTACTAACGACATAGACTTCAGAGTTGCCATCAAGTGTTAGACAGTATTCTAGGTTATTACGTGATTGATAGGTTATTGATTCAGTAAATAAAACCAAAAAATTTTCCAGAATATAGTAGTACATTACTAATAATCCCAATTTTTTTTAATGTCATCTTTGCATTTTTTTAAATTGGTATGTTTTGTCAGGGGGCAAAGAAATATATAGCTGAGTATTATCATACCTAATATCACCCGAAGGTACCATTTACAAGGTGAAGAACAACTGTCCTAGTACTGAGCCTTGCGGTAATCGACAGTCCCTGACAAGTCTTGTCGCTTGTGTACAAATTGACCTAAAGTGCCGCTGAAATATATTTCTAATCAAGATTTTTTTACAAGAAATGGCTCATTTTAATCCCACCAGCTTTTGTGATAATGTTTCAGTGAAAAACTAAACTTTCAAAAAGTATTCTAATATTCACAGCTTGGTAAAGCCCATTGAGTCAATTTTTGCAAGGACATAAGTGTTGTCGCGTTGTCATATGAGCTTCACCTGTGACTAATAATGGATCAATTAGGTCTCAAGTGTGTATAAAAAGAACCCCAGTACACTAGACCTTCACATCAACTGCAACTAGACCTCTGCAAACATGCCTAAGATTCACCCAGAGACTAAAGTTTTGATTATCAAGAGGCTGAAGACCAGATTCACTGCTGATGTGGCAGACACCTTCAATGTGTCTCAGCGTCAAATACAGAGGATAAAAAAAAGATTTGAAGAGACTGGAGACGTTTTTGACAAGCCCAGGTCAGGCAGACCCCGCAATACAACTGCTCGAGAGGACCGTTTGTTGGCTCGAAAATCCAAAGCCAGCCCATTTTCCACTGCAGCAGAGCTCCACGAGACCTGGTCACCTGAAGTCCCTGTGTCAACCAGAACAGTTTGTCTGATTCTGTCTCGAAATGGCCTCCATGGTCGAATCAGTGCCCAAAAGCCAGCACTAAACAAAAGACAATTGAAAAACCGTGTAGCATTTGCCAAGGCCCACAGCCTGGGATGGACGCAGGAAAAGTGGCAGAAGGTGGATTTTTCAGATGAATCTTCTGTTGAATTACACCACAGTCGCCGCAAATATTGCAGGAGACCTACTGGTGCCAGAATGGATCCGAGATTCACCCAGAAAACAGTGAAGTTTGGTGGCGGAAAAATCATGGTCTGGGGTTACATCCAGAATGGGGGTGTGCGAGAGATCTGCAGGGTGGAAGGCAACATCAATAGTCTAAAATACCAAGAAATCTTAGCTACCTCTTATATTCCCAACCATAAAAGAGGCCAAATTCTGCAGCAGGACGGTGCTCCATCGCATACTTTCATCTCCACATCAAAGTTCCTCAAGGCGAAGAAGATCAAGATGCTCCAGGATTGGCCAGCCCAGTCACCAGACATGAACATCATTGAGCATATGTGAGGTAGGATGAAAGAGGACGCATGGAAGACGAAACCAAAGAATATTGATGAACTCTGGGGGGCATGCAAGACTGCTTTCTTAGCTATTCCTGATGACTTCATCAATAAATTGTATGAATCCTTGCCAAACCGCATGGATGCAGTCCTTCAAGCTCATGGAAGTCATACAAGATATTAAATTTGGATCTCACAGCACCACAACTTAATTTGCTGACATATTTTTGTATTTGCTGTAAATTTGTTCAATTTCTGTATAGGCGACAAAACTTTTGTCTTGCCAAAATTTGACCTTTCCGTCTTGATTAAATGATAAATATTTTTTCTGTGAACATTATTTATTTCAGTGCATTAAACATCATTTTGGAGGGTTTTAGCTTTTCAAATGAGCTATTTCTAACACCAATTAATTAATTAAAAGTCAGGTTACAATCAGGTATTTCTAGAAAATAGATAAGCGACAAGACTTTTGTCAGGGACTGTATACTTGGGCTACACCATATACAGGTCCTTATCAAAAAATTAGCACATTGTGATAAAGTTCATTATTTCCCATAATGTAATGATAAAAATTTAACTTGCATATATTTTAGATTCATTGCACACCAACTGAAATATTTCAGGTCTTTTATTGTTTTAATATTGATGATTTTGGCACACAGCTCAAGAAAACCCAAAATCCTATCTCAAAAACTTAGCATATCATGAAAAGGTTCTCTAAACGAGCTATTAACCTAATCATCTGAATCAACTAATTAACTCTAAACACCTGCAAAAGATTCCTGAAGCTTTTAAAAACTCCCAGCCTGGTTCATTACTCAAAACTGCAATCATGGGTAAGACTGCCGACCTGACTGCTGTCCAGAAGGCCATCATTGACACCCTCAAGCGAGAGGGTAAGACACAGAAAGAAATTTCTGAAAGAATAGGCTGTTCCCAGAGTCCTGTATCAAGGCACCTCAGTGGGAAGTCTGTGGGAAGGAAAAAGTGTGGCAAAAAACGCTGCACAACAAGAAGAGGTGACCGGACCCTGAGGAAGATTGTGGAGAAGGACTGATTCCAGACCTTGGGGGACCTTCGGAAGCAGTGGACTGAGTCTGGAGTAGAAACATCCAGAGCCACCGTGCACAGGCGTGTGCAGGAAATGGGCTACAGGTGCCGCATTCCCCAGGTCAAGCCACTTTTGGGCTACAGAGAAGGAGCACTGGACTGTTCTCAGTGGTCCAAAGTACTTTTTTCAGACGAAAGCAAATTTTGCATGTCATTCGGAAATCAAGGTGCCAGAGTCTGGTGGAAGACTGGGGAGAAGGAAATGCCAAAATGCCTGAAGTCCAGTGTCAAGTACCCACAGTCAGTGATGGTCTGGGGTGCCATGTCAGCTGCTGGTGTTGGTCCACTGTGTTTTATCAAGGGCAGGGTCAATGCAGCTAGCTATCAGGAGATTTTGGAGCACTTCATGCTTCCATCTGCTGAAAATCTGTATGGAGATGAAGATTTCGTTTTTCAGCACAACCTGGCACCTGCTCACAGTGCCAAAACCACTGGTAAATGGTTTACTGACCATGGTATTACTGTGCTCAATTGGCCTGCCAACTCTCCTGACCTGAACCCCATAGAGAATCTGTGGGATATTGTGAAGAGAAAGTTGAGAGACGCAAGACCCAACACTCTTAAGCTTAAGATGAGCTTAAGGCCGCTATCGAAGCATCCTGGGCCTCCATAACACCTCAGCAGTGCCACAGGCTGATTGCCTCCATGCCACGCCGCATTGAAGCAGTCATTTCTGCAAAAGGATTCCCGACCAAGTATTGAGTGCATAACTGAACATAATTATTTGAAGGTTGACTTTTTTTGTATTAAAACCACTTTTCTTTTATTGGTTGGATGAAATATGCTAATTTTTTAGAATATATGAAAGTATATGAAAAGTTTAAAATGTATGAAAGTTTATTTTGTATCATTACTTTATGGAAAATAATTAACTTTATCGCAATATGCTAATTTTTTAAGAAGGACCTGTATATCAAAAGATGGAAATATTGTCATATGTATATTGGAATGAATTGCTATATCTGAATGATTTTTATAGGCTACTTCAAAAAGTTGTGCAAAGTCAAACTTTTAGGTTGACGTTTTTAGCTAATAAAAGACTGAGACTGTTACTTGTGTGTGATTTGCTTGACATTAAAAAGTTTTCAAAATCAATAAACTAATCATGTGCACAGAAAGTTACAGCGTGCAATCCCGAATTCTCTTTCGCAGCTTATTGCACTCGAATGACTAGCTGCTTTTCCACTGTTGGGCCGAACACTTACACCACACAGCCAGTGTGTAGCCGGCCTAACCATTCCATTCTGTGCCGATCCAGGCCATCATAAAGCCACCTCATGATTTCACAACACCATCTTATGATTTTGCAACACTTTAATGCAAACCTCTACATCATTTTGATTTACTGTGGAAAATCCCCAGAGTTTCTTTTTTTCCCAACAATACATATCATGTACCATTCTCTTAACGCTTCACTGGTCAACTAGGCCTCACATCTGTGCCTGTACACCAAGTTATGCGATCTTCCAGTGGTTTTCCATGTTTCCTCTCCTTACAGAAGGCCCAGTCATTATTTTATTGATACATAACCTAGTTTTATTTTTTATAAAATCAATGTAATTCTTCAACACCGGCACAAAAAATACTCCAACAAACATCCAACATAAGTTTTAAAATTTTGTCCATGTTTAGCATGGAATCCAAGTCTTTAACAGTGTAAAAGCTGTAAACAGTGTAAAAAGTGTTAACAGCTCAGAATGCAGAATCTGACTGAGTAGGAATAGTTAAGGACTTTTTTTCAATAAACATTGTTTTACCTCCTACAGGTGTTGAAATCTGCATTGCCACACCTGGCCGTCTGATCGACTTCCTGGAGGTAGGAAAAACCAACCTGCGTCGTTGCACTTACCTGGTGCTAGATGAGGCTGATCGTATGTTGGACATGGGTTTTGAACCCCAAATCCGCAAAATTCTTGACCAAATTAGAGTAAGTACTGTCCTTTTGTGAGACTGTCTCCAGTGTTTACTATAGTATTTGACAGTTCAAGAATGTTAACATTACACACACAGCTATGCTATACTGAAAATCTAGGAAAATCAGCAATGATAATGCACTCAAAAAGATTGTTTAAGATTGCTACCCATCATCACTTTTCTCTGAATACATACAATTTAAGCCTAATCTTTACATTTGCTGCTATTCCTCTTTCATTCAGCCTGACAGACAGACCCTCATGTGGAGTGCAACCTGGCCCAAAGAGGTGCGTCAGTTGGCTGAAGATTTCCTCCATGACTATGTCCAAATCAATATAGGAGCTCTAGAACTGAGCGCCAACCACAACATCCTGCAGATAGTGGATGTCTGCATGGAAAATGAAAAAGACAACAAGTGAGCTGATTTACCGGTCATGTCTATTAAAGTACTGGATATGAATTCTATTGAGCATTTATTATATTATTCAGTTATTGCGATTTGTGTTGGTTTATTTTAATATTTGTCTGTATAAATCAAGACAAAAATGTTTCAAATATTTTTTTTGTGCGCAAAGGCTGATTCAGCTGATGGAGGAAATCATGGCTGAAAAGGAGAACAAAACCATCATCTTTGTAGAGACAAAGAAACGCTGTGATGAACTGACTCGCAGGATGCGAAGAGATGGGTGAGACAGATCTTTATAATCCCTCTTAAAGGTTTTTATAAAATCATATTGTATGCTGATGCGATGTGTGTTCTGTCTTTATCCAGGTGGCCTGCAATGTGTATTCATGGTGACAAGAGCCAACCAGAGAGGGACTGGGTACTATCAGGTGAAGTATTTAAGCTTCACATTTTATTGAAGCAGGCTGTCAAAATTCCTCCTGAAAGTTCTCACTTTGTTTTGCTCTGTGTTGTGTATTTCCAGAGTTCCGCAGTGGAAAAGCTCCAATTTTGATCGCTACTGACGTTGCCTCACGGGGTCTGGGTATGTTCTGATACTTAATGATTCTGATAGAATCATTTCTGTATCCACCCCCTACACCCCCCCCCCCCTCCCCTCCAAAAAAAAAAAAACTAAACCAAATTATCATCTGATCTCCACTAAATAATATATAGACAACACTCTGATATATACAACATTGATGCACACAGTCAGTATTATTATTTTGTAATGTTCAGTGATCAAAACTCAAAAAAAGTCTCAAACTTTGTTCCAATAGAGATGCACTGGTTAAGCAGATGTCATTCCTATTCACACAAACACAGGGCTGCAAACTGCTCATCTTTTTGGAGAATTTTGGTGTTTTGAAAGCAAAATCGCTTTTGTGAGATCCTTGAATAACCTTAAAAACATGAGATCATATTAATGAACATGAAATTAATTGAAATGTTTGCTAGAAACGTATTCTTTCAAAAGTAATTCCCACTAAAGCATGTCCTCAGATATGTAATCGTTTGGCCTTTTTCACACCTTAGGAGTTTGCATCCCTGCATCAAACTGATTTTTTCAAGTAATTATTATGTCAGGTAAACACCTAAATGATCACTGAAGTAATAGGATAAATGTTGATCGATAAACCAGTCCCATGTTCACACTTTGGTTCTTTTGATCCAGACCAAAATAGTAAGTGATACGTTTGTTTTAATTGAACCAACCAGTCAAGTGTGAACGCACCTTAGTGTAATTCTTTTTTTGTAAATATATTAAATGAAATGTATTTGTGTAGTGCTTTTCACAGTACCCATTGATTCAGAACTTTACAGGAAATTATGAAGATATTAAGATATTCTAGACATGAACATCATTAAAATAAAATATGATATAAATATATCATGCCTCACTCTGGGGGAATAGCGAAGGTGAAGGAGTGTTCACATTGACAACTATTTAAACATATTCATTTTTCAAAGAGAGTTGAAGGTTTCCATCAATGTGTGACTTTTGGCAATGTGATGAAGTTGAGTAGAACTCCGCTTCCTAAAAATGAACTGTGATCCACCACCTGATACAGTCAGGATAGTCATCAGTCAAGTAGGAACTATAACCAACACAACTGCACAGAGATTTGGCAACAGCCAGTTATTTAATCAGTGTGAACGCCCCTTTTACTTTTTGACATCTTCATTTGATGAACAGAGAGCAGTGTCTTGTGTACTTGAAGGCTTATATTTATTGAAGAGTGTATTTCATTTTCCACATTCCACTTGATCTTGAGCATATAGTGGACCTTTCTTTTTTTTTAATCACTCAAATCGCTTGCACATGGTCTGCATACAATTCTCCACAGATACAAAAATTGGGCTACGCCATGTAGACAGTGTGCACAAAAACAAGCGTCACATGGACTGTCCACAATATGGAGTGGAATGCGGAAAAGTATGCCTTCAGATTAAGAGTTGTCAGACTTAAGGAGGAGGATAGACATTAAGAAGTTTTTAACCTAAATTTATATCTATAGGTTTTTTTTGGGGTTGTTTGTTTTGGATTATTTTGGTTCGGACCTTAATGGCTTCTCTCATTACAGTTGGAAAAACATCACATACATTTTGTGAATATTTGGTTTGACATTTTTACCTCTCTCTCTTAATTCCACCCTGTCCTTTCCTGTCTTATCTTTTCTTCCCAGTCTTTACTTGTTTTGAGCAATATACATATTTATTGATGAGTTGTCAGGTTCACATTTAGTCGTAAAAAGGACTCTGGGCTGACGGTGACTGACTGGTGGGCTGTTTTGTCAGTTTCCACATCCACAAGCTGTTCCAAACATGTTAAACGTGTGCTGTCTGTTTCTTGTTACTAATGTAAAAATCCTCGCACATGTGGGGCTCACCGGCTCGCTGTTGACCCTAGCACGGATCTAGGGGAGCTGATATCCTTCCCTCCTCTTCCCTGGGTCCTAATGCCAGTCTCCTTCCTGAACAAATTGTGTGCAATTGTCCAGCTATCAGATTTAAATCAGTAGTGTTTAGGTCAGAATAGAGTTGGTCAGAAGTTTTATTATAAATATTTGACTTTATTTTGTGCTAAACTTCTTTCTGGAATCATTTATATCTGGGTGAACAATGACCACACAAAGATATCAGAAATTGCTATTTTGTTTTGTCTGGGTATGTCTGGGTTATTCTAGAGGGTCTTACACTATTATTGTTCTTTTTCCCCTTCAGGATTTTTGACTTCCTAACTGCCAGCCCAGGCATGCTGTGCTTATTTGACACAGTGGCCTCCCTCTACCATGTTACCAGACACTAGCACAGGGCTTGATATGGATAAACTCCCTCAGCTGCGTCCCTATTTATCTTGAGGCTAGCGGCAACAACTAGCGTACTTCTTTTTTTTTTTTTTTCAAATCTGGATTGACCATAAAAAAAATCTCAAAGGATACTATGGCCCATCAGGGCTCTGTTAGATTCCAGGAAAGTCTGCCCCTAAGATAGATTTGGGGCTGAATTGCCCACGGAGTGCTAGAGAGAGGGAGACAGAAAGTTAAGAGTGCTGGATACAGTCCGGTCCGGTTTGTGGAGGCCCTGCAACCCAGCGAGAGAGAGAGAACTGGGGCAGAGCCGGTTCTGCTCCCGCCTGGCGTTGCTGGGGCAGGGCCGAGGGTGAAGGGGGGGCAGCTCAACGCGTGAGCCCACATTAACCTCTTCCTCTTGGGCCGCTCCACGGGACCCAGGACTGATCCCAGCCAAGAGTAACCTAACCTAGGGTAAGTACCTGATCATGCCCTAGTCTCTGCCCTGTTCATGAGAACTGTTTCCATAGTGTGGTAAATGTCCTTTAAGTATGTTTGAATGGGTGTGGTAAGTGCCATTAGGCCATTATTGTACATGACTGTATTGTCCATTTTAGCACATTGCTTTAGACATCTAAAATAGAATCAAGTATCGTCATTTTCCAAAAGGAGACTGTTTTCTTTTAGGGTCAATAGCAGTGTTGTTAGAGCCCCTTTTAAACTGTAATGAGAAACAGACTTTTAAGATGTGTCAAAAAAATCTTCACATTGTTTAATGAACTCCTGACATTTCTCCTCTTTAATTACACCAAGTATTGCTGGACACAATTAGTTTGGATATAAACTGAATCATATTGTTAATTTTGTATTGATAGTTCATGTAATACGTAAGTTAGTTCACCCAAAAATGAAAATTGTCATTATTTACTCAGCCTAATGTCGTTCTAAACGATGATCTGAGAGCTCTCTGACCCCTCCATAGACAGCTATTTAATGAACACTTTCAAGGCCCAGAAAGGTAGGAAAGACATTGTTAAAATAGTCCACTCATGTGGTTTAACCTTAATTTTATGAAGCGACGAGAATAGGTGAACTAACCTTTTAATGTTAGATTAGCTTTTTATCTTTGGAAAAGGTAAGTGCTCAAAGCTAAATTTTGTTTTATTATTATTTATTTATTTATTTTACTGTATAGTGTTTGTCTCCTTAAGGCAGTTTCTCACTAGCCGACGGAAAAACTTCCATTTGAAAAAAAGAAAAAGGAAAAATTGTCTCACACTTCTCTGTTCACAGTAGCACTCTTTGGTGCGCACCCGTTTTTTTTTTGTTTGTTTTTTTGATGTCAGTGTTCAGTTCGTGGATGATGTGATTGGGAATACTGTTTTCCAAACCATTGGAATTTGACTGAAAAAATCGGCTAGTGCGACCCTGTCTTTAGGTTGAATAAGACAGCTTTATCTGAATGATTAATATTATAGTGATGCACAAAAATTTAAGCAAATTAAATTTAGTTTTGGAGAGAGTAATTATTTGACCGAAATGGTGGTTTAATTAGGATCAGTTTCTACTTTGTGTACACAACGTGGGTAAGCTACAACTTGGGCTGGGTTGACAATATCAATTTATCATAAAAATTAAAAAAAATCTTAATTTGAATGGGCCACGATAATTTATTTAGTGTATGCTGTTTGCAGTTAATACATGAACAAAACATTACAAAACATTTGCAGCGCATTTGCGATAATAACAAGCTTTGTTACGTTTGATAAGAGGTTTTTATTTTTTTATTGTCAATTTTATGACTAAATTAATTTCCTTTATGAAAACTTTGGTTTTGGTGTTGATTATGTTTATTTATTTTATATATATATATATATATATATATATATATATATATATATATATATATATATATATATATATATATATATTATTAACACCTGGATATTTATAACTGTTAATGACAGCATACGTCAAAACTTAATTGTATTCAGGTCATTGGATAACTTTTATAATTGAATTCCTTTTTTAGAGCATTCCAATTAATCAATATTTCCCTTCTTGTATTGATCTTGGTCAATTGTCTTGGCTTTATTAGTGATAGAAACCTAACTCCAAATCCATGAAAGGATCCCAAACGCAGATGAGTGAATAATTCCAGTGCTACGTCACGGTGAACTAGGCAATGGTCCATTGCTTCTGTCAACCTCACTTTCTAATTTCAATTTTTCTTTCTTTCTTCCTACATACATTTCTTTACTTTGGCCCCATGAAGATGTGGAGGATGTTAAATTTGTCATCAACTATGACTATCCAAACTCTTCTGAGGATTATGTTCATCGCATTGGGCGCACAGCCCGTAGCACTAACAAAGGTACAGCCTACACTTTCTTCACACCTGGGAACCTCCGGCAGGCTCGTGATCTGGTCAGGGTTCTTGAGGAGGCTAGACAGGCCATCAACCCCAAACTACTGCAGCTGGTGGACACAGGACGTGGGGGAGGTGGAGGTGAGAGTTTCAAGATGAGCTGCAGTTGGGCAGTCATATTTCAGTTTGTATTATGTCCTTGAGAAACTGAGTGCAAAAACTAGATTCCCAGTCTAGATTGGCACTATTTAAAGGTAAGTTCTTATTTTTCACATTTCAAATTCTTGTATCTCTAGCCTAATTCCTGACCTCTCACTGACTACTTCTGTAGGTGGGAGGATGCGTTACCGTGGCAACAACTCAAGCTCAAATAACCCCAACATGATGTACCAGGATGAATGTGATCGGCGTATGCGTTCTGCAACGGGGGTTAACAAGGGCAGCCGCAGCAACAACTTTAGTCGTGATGGGAGGTCGGGTGGGAGCAGCCGCGACGACCGTATGCCCTCTTCTTATAGAGATCGCAGTAGGGATGGACGAAACAACTATAACTCAGGGCCCTCCTACAACAATGGAGGAGATGACCAATACCAGGGTTATGGGGGCGGAGGAGGGGGGCAGTATGGCTCTAGAGGGGGAGGCTCACATCCAAGTGGGGGCAGTAACGGAGGAGCCGGAGGACAAGATCAGGCAGGACCGCCCCAAGGTCTGTTTGGAGGACCGCCTCCAACTCCTCCTCAGCCTGGGCCAGGTCCAGGTCCGCAACCACTCATGTCACAACAGTTCCCTCCTCCACCACCACAGCCGGTCATGGGCTTCATGGGTCCTGGGCCATACCCGTTTTCCTCACCACCACCCCTTCCTCCCCCTCCCAGAAAGTAGCATAAAGATCCATTGCCATCTTTTTAAACCTTTTCTTGTTGTAATAGTAATCTGCCCTGCTCCCAGTCTGAACATTTGAACCATGTAATATGGTGTGCTCCTTATTTTATGTTGTGTAGTCATAGAAAAGCATTTAGTTAAGCCAGTGGTCCAGGGTCTTAAGAGAAGGGCTGTTTGTTTAATACAGTACTTTGTATTACATTTAACTGAAACAAAACCAGCTACTAAGCATCTTTAGTTTGTCATAACTAAATGTATCTTTAGATAGTGATTTTTTTTTTTTTAAAGTGTATCTTTCTAATTACATTTTTGATTACAGTTGGTCAATATGTATTCATTGTTATTGATGTTTTTAAAAGCAGTGTAATTTGTTTCATTAAAGATACTTTGTTGATTTCTTAATTACTTAGTTTTTCTAACTACAGCCATTTTGCTAACATCAACCACACACCCTGGAAATCCCACCTACCAATGTCTGCCAACTCAATGTCATCAACCAGCAAAATGATTCACTGATGGAGTAATTTTTTATTTTATTTTAAGCATAATTTCATTTAAAAAGCTAACCACACTTACCTTAGCATAGCATTAACCAATTACTATGCTTAACCTTACTCATATTCAATGCAAACATTAAATACTGTTTGCATCATTGCATTACTATATTGTATGAGCAGGCGTTACAAACAGCTACCCCTGGGGTCTTGGACAAACTCCACAAAATCAAATTGTTCATGACACCAACCATCTGATTGGAAGGGAGCTGGAAAAGAACATTCTTTTTATATAATCACTTTTAAAGTTAAATAGCGATTGACTATATATATAAGCAATCGCTTTTTAAATTTGTATTAAATTATATAATAATTATAAAAACATATATTTTACCTTATTCAACTTTTTATCAAATAGTTAAAATAATTAAATGAAAACATGCATTTTAAACCCCAGAGAAAAAGAATAACTTTATTTCCCTTAAATACATATTTGCACTACATTCACTTCTCCATATGTTTAATCTCTGTATACGTTTTTGGCAAATGTACATAATAGCAATACCGATATTTACATCATCAGGTTGGAAGGACATAATCGGGAATGCAACTGGCTTTATCACAGACCTTTAACTGTTGGGAGACACAAACCAGAATTGTTTCATTTGAGAATTGATTTAAAATCCTGTCTGCAGAGAATTCTGACGCAGCACCATCCTGACTCAACCAATTATTTCTGTTATCTTCTGAATACAGAATTCTACAAGCATAGCAAAAGTGAAACAGTATTCATTAAACTTTACTGTATTGAAAGAGCCCAGATTAATTGTGGAACCATCAAAGACTCAAAAACAAAAGGGGCAAATGCTAATGTTATTCTGCCAATTAAAAACAAGCATCAAACTAAATGTCTATATTCACATTAACATGAAAAAAAAAAACTGATTAGGCACGTACGGTAAATATTAACAAGACATCGGCGTGATGTTCAAGAGCAGTACAGTGTATAGAAGGGCAATTTTAGGACTGAGGACAATCATAATTAATTAGATGCAAAAACGACAATGAATGAAGGGCTGTTTGATTTGTAATATAGATCATTTAGTTATTTCTTGCTAAGAAATTGATTCAAGTTTGGTGTGTTACCAGTAAAACCACATGCAGCCTGACAATACAATCAAACACACAACAAACAGAAATATGATCAAGAATGTGTGCAAGTTAACAAAACCCATTAAATCAACACAATGAAAATGAAACCATTAGTGCAGAAATTTCACCTGTTCTATGTCATTACAGCTGACGGAGACTCCAGCATCTCAATTCACACGTGGAAATAATGTCATAAATGACCACAAAGCTCATCTCTCTAACTTCCAAACATTTAAAGCTTCATACAAAAAGGGCTGAAAACAACAAGGGAGAGAAAAAAAAAAGAGTTAGAACTGAAATAAAAAATTAAACAAGTTAATTTAAAGGCCTCCTCTCAGCACTCATCCGGACAATAAGGAGAGGAGAGAGATGTGGATCAAAGGCAGAGCCATTGACAGTCTGGATATGAACTGTCATCAGGAAGCAGAGGGGCCACTAGCAGGAAATCAGTCTTTTTTTTTGTCCTTTTCATTTTTTTTAAAGGTTTCCCCAGGACTCTGGTGGAGGGAACTGCTCTACATCTCCACTCTCATCGTGTGATTCTTCTCCTAAATCAAATGTCAATTTGTATCTCAACCGCACCTTCTCCTATAAAGGGAAAAAAATGTATTGGTAAGTATGTGAAGAAATGTCATATAATCAGATCAACAAAGATGGCCACAGACATCTGACATGCACCATGAACCATAACCAGCACATTTAGTGAGCTTTACTGACAAATTATTCATTCACGTACAGTATTGTTCAAAATAATAGCAGTACAATGTGACTAACCAGAATAATCAAGGTTTTTAGTATATTTTTTATTGCTACGTGGCAAACAAGTTACCAGTAGGTTCAGTAGATTCTCAGAAAACAAATGAGACCCAGCATTCAGGATATGCAAGCTCTTAAGGCTGTGCAATTGGGCAATAAGTTGAAAGGGGTGTGTTCAAAAAAATAGCAGTGAGCATTCAATCACTGAGGTCATCAATTTTGTGAAGAAACAGGTGTGAATCAGGTGGCCCCTATTTAAGGATGAAGCCAACACTTGTTGAACATGCATTTGAAAGCTGAGGAAAATGGGTCGTTCAAGACATTGTTCAGAAGAACAGCGTACTTTGATTAAAAAGTTGATTAGAGAGGGGAAAACCTATAAAGAGGTGCAAAAAATGATAGGCTGTTCAGCTAAAATGATCTCCAATGCCTTAAAATGGAGAGCAAAACCAGAGAGACGAGGAAGAAAACGGAAGACAACCATCAAAATGGATAGAAGAATAACCAGAATGGCAAAGGCTCAGCCAATGATCACCTCCAGGATGATCAAAGACAGTCTGGAGTTACCTGTAAGTACTGTGACAGTTAGAAGACGTCTGTGTGAAGCTAATCTATTTTCAAGAATCCCCCGCAAAGTCCCTCTGTTAAAAAAAAGGCATGTGCAGAAGAGGTTACAATTTGCCAAAGAACACATCAACTGGCCTAAAGAGAAATGGAGGAACATTTTGTGGACTGATGAGAGTAAAATTGTTCTTTTTGGGTCCAAGGGCCACAGGCAGTTTGTGAGACGACCCCCAAACTCTGAATTCAAGCCACAGTACACAGTGAAGACAGTGAAGCATGGAGGTGCAAGCATCATGATATGGGCATGTTTCTCCTACTATGGTGTTGGGCCTATTTATCGCATACCAGGGATCATGGATCAGTTTGCATATGTTAAAATACTTGAAGAGGTCATGTTGCCCTATGCTGAAGAGGACATGCCCTTGAAACGGTTGTTTCAACAAGACAATGACCCAAAACACACTAGTAAACGGGCAAAGTCTTGGTTCCAAACCAACAAAATTAATGTTATGGAGTGGCCAGCCCAATCTCCAGACCTTAATCCAATTGAGAACTTGTGGGGTGATATCAAAAATGCTGTTTCTGAAGCAAAACCGAGAAATGTGAATGAATTGTGGAATGTTGTTAAAGAATCATGGAGTGGAAAAACAGCTGAGAGGTGCCACAAGTTGGTTGACTCCATGCCACACAGATGTCAAGCAGTTTTAAAAAACTGTGGTCATACAACTAAATATTAGTTTAGTGATTCACAGGATTGCTAAATCCCAGAAAAAAAAATGTTTGTACAAAACCTACTGGTAACTTGTTTGCCACGTAGCAATAAAAAATATACTAAAAACCTTGATTATTCTGGTTAGTCACATTGTACTGCTATTATTTTGAACAAGACTGTATTTTTTATTGCTACGTGGCAAACAAGTTACCAGTAGGTTCAGTAGATTGTCAGAAAACAAACAAGACCCAGCATTCATGATATGCACGCTCTTAAGGCTGTGCAATTGGGCAATTAGTTGAAAGGGGTGTGTTCAAAAAAATAGCAGTGTCTACCTTTGACTGTACAAACTCAAAACTATTTTGTACAAACATTTTTTTTTTCTGGGATTTAGCAATCCTGTGAATCACTAAACTAATATTTAGTTGTATGACCACAGTTTTTTAAAACTGCTTGACATCTGTGTGGCATGGAGTCAACCAACTTGTGGCACCTCTCAGCTGTTTTTCCACTCCATGATTCTTTAACAACATTCCACAATTCATTCACATTTCTTGGTTTTGCTTCAGAAACAGCATTTTTGATATCACCCCACAAGTTCTCAATTGGATTAAGGTCTGGAGATTGGGCTGGCCACTCCATAACATTAATTTTGTTGGTTTGGAACCAAGACTTTGCCCGTTTACTAGTGTGTTTTGGGTCATTGTCTTGTTGAAACAACCGTTTCAAGGGCATGTCCTCTTCAGCATAGGGCAACATGACCTCTTCAAGTATTTTAACATATGCAAACTGATCCATGATCCCTGGTATGCGATAAATAGGCCCAACACCATAGTAGGAGAAACATGCCCATATCATGATGCTTGCACCTCCATGCTTCACTGTCTTGACTGTGTACTGTGGCTTGAATTCAGAGTTTGGGGGTCGTCTCACAAACTGCCTGTGGCCCTTGGACCCAAAAAGAACAATTTTACTCTCATCAGTCCACAAAATGTTCCTCCATTTCTCTTTAGGCCAGTTGATGTGTTCTTTGGCAAATTGTAACCTCTTCTGCACATGCCTTTTTTTTAACAGAGGGACTTTGCGGGGGATTCTTGAAAATAGATTAGCTTCACACAGACGTCTTCTAACTGTCACAGTACTTACAGGTAACTCCAGACTGTCTTTGATCATCCTGGAGGTGATCATTGGCTGAGCCTTTGTCATTCTGGTTATTCTTCTATCCATTTTGATGGTTGTCTTCCGTTTTCTTCCACGTCTCTCTGGTTTTGCTCTCCATTTTAAGGCATTGGAGATCATTTTAGCTGAACAGCCTATCATTTTTTGCACCTTTTTATAGGTTTTCCCCTCTCTAATCAACTTTTTTATCAAAGTACGCTGTTCTTCTGAACAATGTCTTGAACGACCCATTTTCCTCAGCTTTCAAATGCATGTTCAACAAGTGTTGGCTTCATCCTTAAATAGGGGCCACCTGATTCACACCTGTTTCTTCACAAAATTGATGACCTCAGTGATTGAATGCCACACTGCTATTTTTTTGAACACACCCCTTTCAACTAATTCAACTAATTGCCCAATTGCACAGCCTTAAGAGCGTGCATATCATGAATGCTGGGTCTCATTTGTTTTCTGAGAATCTACTGAACCTACTGGTAACTTGTTTGCCACGTAGCAATACAAAATATACTAAAAACCTTGATTATTCTGGTTAGTCACATTGTACTGCTATTATTTTGAACAATACTGTATACTGTTTAAAAGTTTGGATTATTATTTTAATATTTTTATGTTTTTGAATTGTCTCACCAAGGCTACATTTATTTGATCAAAAATACAGTAAAACAGTAACATTGTGAAATATTAAAAGATAACAAAATGTAAAAGTCAAGTCACCTTTATATAGTGCTTTTAACAATGCAGATTGTTTTAAGAACCAAAAGAAACCTTTATTCATATGATTATTTGATGAACAGAAGTTTCCAAAGAACAACACTTAAAATAAATCTTGTAACATTATACAATGTCTTTACTGTCACTTTTGATCAGTTTAATGTCCTTGCTAAATAAAAGTGTTAATTTCTTTTAAATCTTACCATAGACTTGAAATAGTATCTCAGTTTACACGAAAACATTAGGCAGCCGTTTTCAACATTAATAATGAGTAGAAATGCTTTTTGAACACCATATCAGCATATGATAAGGTAAGATGGAAGAGAGGAGAAAATGTTGCTGAAAATTCAGCTTTGCCATCACAGAAATAAATTCCGAAATAAAATACGGTCATTCCATGCCATCTCAATCCCTGGTTAATTTTTTTGATTTTATTAATATTTTTCTGTAGAAAGACAAAAATAAATGGTGATGAAAGGCGATGTTCACCTGAGATGTGGATCCAAATTACAGGGGGGTAAAAATGATTTAAGAAAGATGACATTATTTTATTTTATTTTATTTTACAAAGAAATTGGTAGGTCTGTTAGTAAAATCTGTTGACTTTAGCTATCTTTGTTGCATTATATGCTGACAGTGTTTTTTGTCTCAAGTTTGCATGCCTGTAACTCCTGAAGTAATAAATAGATCTCAATATGATATGCAGCTCAATGTGCAAACTTATGTGCTCGAAAACCACTTAAAGTCAGATTTTATTAATAGATTTTACTAATAGACTTACCAATCTCTGTACAAAATAAAATAATGATGCTGCTCTTGCAAATCTCAGGCTTAAAATATTTTATGTAAAATTTTCAAGTTTATCATTTAGATGTTGTTTGCCTCATTTTGTTGTAGCTATGTGTAAATGAACTTATAAATGCACTTATAAATTCAAATGGTTTTGAATCTATAATACATCTTTAATAAATATTACATAGAAATTATGAAGACACATTTTAGTTGTTTATTTTCCCCTAGTTTTACTTTCGATGTCACGATTGTGTTGTTTCCATGCCGGAAAGCTAAAAAAATTGCACTTAATTTGAGATACGTTGTCCACGCCGGTTGTGAGAGCAGTTCATAACAGAGCAAGCATCCACCATTCTGTGTTTTTAACTGTATAATATAAATTAACATCTATCTACACTACTACTCAGTCTCTACAGTAGTGTGTGTCTGAAAGTACCAGAATGCATTGAGTTCCCATTTTCTATTTCCAGTAGTTGTGGGCATGTTATTTCTTGACCCAAGGAATTAATAACATGTTATTCCAATCAGTGTAATTTTGTGTGCCATACCAAAATAACTATTTCTGCATTCAAAATACATGTTCTGTTGCAGCCCAACAATTGCATAATATTCTCTATTTATTTACCTTGTGAGGATTGGCTAAAAGCAGGACCTGTGTAATGGCGGCAGGGGGCAATAAAGGGTTGAAGGCAGGTAAATCTGATCCCGATGGTGGCTGCAGCCTCACTCTCATATTCTGCACATACAGAGAATACAGATTTAATACAAAATTCAATATAGATTTACTGAAAAAGCATGAGTAGACAGAGTTACCTTAGGAACAGCAGCCTGAAATCGTACATTCGTGATGGGCACAGGGGCAGATGACAACATGGAGATTATCACCACCAAAACATCTGGCCGGGCTGGTGGAGAGTCTTTTGCAAAATGGAACAAAACTCGCAGACTGTGTTTATCAAAGATTGTCACAGGTAACAAGCTACCTGTGAGGTCAAACAGAGAAATAGAAACCTTTAAATTAACCTTAAATTGATTTTATATTCTAAACAGCAATAAAACACTTAAATGAAACAAATGGGTTAACACATCCTCATTTTAAAAACAAACAACAAAAAGGAAAAACAGCATCCACAACATCACTATAATTTACACATTACAGACGGCTAAACATTTACTAAAGCTCATTTAATTCCAAACTATCATTTTATTTTCTTCCTTTTAACACACAAGTCATCTTCAAAAATGATTTTCCATATAATTAGTACCTATGCAGACTGAGGCTTTCAAGCGTCAAAAAGAACACAAAAGCACCAAAAAGCAGTTAAACTTAACTGCTAATTCTTTATTTCAAGCTGTTGACTGAGCGAACGATAGAACAGTTCGCTCACCTCTACTTCTGTCATGAACTCACCACAAAAATCTAGGGGAGACGTAAAGCTTTTCGGTGGATAATGACTGTTCTTTTTCCTAACATAAATAGATCATGTGACTCATGTTAAATCTGTGATATAAATTTATGTGAATTGTCTCCTGTCAGTACTTCCCCAAATCTAAGACATTTGCAAACTATCATTTTTTTTTGTGGTAAGATTTAAGAAATTTAAGATTTCCTACAAACTTAAAGATTCACCCAATTATGTAATTCAATCAAATCTTAATCTGTCATTAAAAACTCGCCCTCATGACGTTCCAAACCCGTGAGACCTTCATTCATCTTCAAATTACAAATGAAGATATTTTTGATGAAAACCAAGAGCTCTCTGACCCTTCCATAGACAGGAATTTAATTAACACATTCATGGTTCAGAAAGATAGTAAAGACATTGTTAAAATAGTCCATGTGACAAGACATTGTTGAGGTTGAACCACTGGAGTCACATGGACTATTTTAACAATGTCTTTCCTACCTTTCTGGACCTTGAAAGTGTTCATGAAATAGCTGTCTATAGAGTGCCTTAGAGATTTTGAATTTCATCAAAAATAAGATGCAAAAACTAACCCTTTATCTTCATTTGTGTTCTGAAGATGAACTAAGGTCTTATGGGTTTGGAATGACATGAGGGTGAGTAATTAATTACAGATTGTTCATTTTTGGATGAACTAAACCTTTAAATTCTAAAACTAAATTTAAGTCATTTTAATACTTTTAAAGACCTTCAGGAAACCGGTAGTATTTGCATGGAAATTAACCATCCCAATTCTTTAAAATGTTGTTTACAAGAGTACAAAAGGAGAGACAATTCTCATTTTTGGGTGAACTATTTAAAACAAAAACAGAAGTCTACCCTAAGTCTTACTAGGTTTAATCGACTCCAGGGGAACAGTCAGATTCACCAATGATATGTCATCCTGGGGGGTAGAGGCTGGAGTTATGCCTGCTGTGGGCTGTGAATTCAGAAGAGCTCCTGGCTCAGAGGAAAAGGCCAACACAGGGCTGGGGGTTGTAGCAGAGTTGTTTACAGATTTGGTCTGAAGGTCTCGTAGTGTGGGTTTGGACTGAGACTGAAGTTTGTCCCTGTTGAAAAAGTAAATTTTTTGCACTGATATAGCCTAATGTATTTATAAACCATGAATATTTATCTGAAAGTTCTCCATAATATTTTTAATTACACATTTAAAAAATATATATATATAATGAATGGAAAAAGGGAAACATTTACCATTTGAACTGAAGATTTTCTGGGGGTAGAGACTGCTGCAGCAGGGTCTTACCCAACAGGTCTAACTCGTCTAAGGATTTAGTGGATGTCACAGGCACAGTAACAGGCGTCTTGGTAGCACTTGCCACTGGCAACAGCACGGCAGGGGCCGACGTAACAGGTGCGTCGACAGACTCTGATGACTAAACGAAACCTTAAAGTGTTATGGTAAGCAGGGATCCAAATGAGATTTCATCATCAATGGACTAGGGTGTGAAAATCTACACATTTTCATAATCGAATGCAGGGAACTCTAAAGGAAGACCTTTAGAAGGAGGAACTTATCAAAACTGCATTCAATATGTGCCAGCAAAGTCAGAGTGCATTTGCTCTGCAGTTGCCCTAATTGTTAATGGACAAAAGATAGCGTTAGGGGTATAAAATAAATAAATATGAAATCTTCTGAAATATTCTCTGATGCATCTTAATTCTCTCTTCAACAATTCTGAGTAGGGGTAGGCAATCTTTACCAAAATTTCATACAAATGATCAAACAATCACGATCCATAGTCTTTATAGCTAATTTTGCCCTTTATAACTGAGGGGGTTGAATTTTTTTATAACATCCATTTAAATTATATAAAGCCTTAAAGTTCTGTATAATTAATTTGTCAAATATCTTATTCAGGACTTGTCTGGCTATCACCAGACCAAGCTCAATTAAAAATTGAACATTGGTCTGGGGAGTCTGCTCTGTATTTTCTACTGCACAAGGGACGTAATCAACTGGCATTATTCAAATAACTCTGTAAGCAATTGAATAGTCCTTCGACCAATCGGCCCACAAGAGGTGTGATCAACAGGCAACGACCCATCATTCCTCTATCTGTCATCGTGTAAAGCCATAGACTGTAAAAAAAATATGGACATAGTGACGTCACCCATAGGATTCCGATAAGCCGTTCTGAAGTGTAAAGTAGAGACGAGCTGGGCGTTGCCATCTTGTAATGACTACAAACTAGGGGTGTCCATGGTTAACCGATTGACCGATTAACCGTTAAAAATTGCGTAACCGAGTGAAACATTTTGCTCGGTTAAGTGGCGTCAATGACGTGCCTTGAATTTAGTTGTAATATATGTTTGCACCCCTATAGACCGCCAGAGCGCTCCCAGACATTTGTAGTATCCATAGGGTTAGGGTAGAATCCACAAGAAGAAGTCATGACCAGCTTTCTAAGCGGGCAAAGAAAGCGTGGGAGCACTTTAAAAATGAGAGTGACGGGGCGAAATGCAAGTATTGCAACGCAGTGCTTACCGCATTTTTCAGGCTATAAGTTGCTCCGGAGTATGAGTCGCATCAGTCAAAATATGCGTCATGAAGAGGAAAATAACATACGTCGCACTGGACTAAAAGTCGCATTAGGGCAGAAGCAGAGCGGGAGCCGCGCGCGCTGTGCATAATGGATGAGAAGAAAGAAAGTTTGAAGTGAGAAACTTGTGAATGACTAGAGAAAAGCAGACGTTACTTTAACTGTAATGAAGAAAACAAAAAAGCTGATCGCGGACTGAAAGCAAGATGGCCAGAGCTGAAGGGACGAGTCCACAGATGCTTGAACTCTCTGCCGGGAGAGGCTCATCAGCCGCGCGAGTCAAACGCTGTGTCTGTGTGAATCATTCTCGGCTACATATTTTACTAACGTTACATGCTCTAATCGTGCAGGCGCCCTCGCGGCCACTCGCATTGCTCGTGAACTGGAGCGCATCTCATCCTAATTTAACGAAACTCAGCGTACGCCTCGCAGACATGAAATAGATCTTAAGAAACTTGAAATGTCTTTTAACAATTTAAAACGAAAAGAAATAGGCTACTCTCTGATTGTGTAATCCATGATGTGCATTTCTCTCTATAGGCGCGTTCACTACGGAGATGGCGGTCGTCAAATTAATAAACTAAAAATAACCCTGACGCACACTATGTTTAACCGAGTATTAACCGCTAAGGGCCTCGGTTAACGGTTAATGAAAAACTTGAAAACGTGCAGCCCTACTACAAACGGTCACTCAAAGTAACCACGCCCTTAATTATGCAGAACTTTAAGGCTTTATATAATGTAACTGAAGGAGTTAATAAAAATAAAAAATCACCCCCTCACAGTTGTCATGAAGGGCAAAATTAGCCGTATAGGCCAAAACCACAATTTGTACCAGGCTGTAAAGTTGGGGATTTTAACATGGGGCTTAATAAGATTCAGCTCCTTTTTGGACCATGTCCCTAGTGGCAAGTCGATGAATTACAGTCAAGATTACTTCCGTATTGGCTTCAAAAGAGATTGCGGGAGGTTGCCGCTTATTTAAAACCCGTCTATAGCGTGCCAAGTGGATAAGCCAGTCTGTGATTGGTTACCGCAAAAGCAGTAAAAAATGTATCTATGGGTTGCCGGGTGAAATCAAAACGCCGGCAGATCAGGCTGAGTTTACCAAGTCCAATTTAGGATAGCACTAAATAAAAATCTATACATTTTGTATGATCTCTTTAATTTTGTTAAAATTATTCACATTTTCACAGATTCTGCAAGCGGTTCACATACTTTTTCTTGCAACTGTTTACTTTTAGCTGTTTCTATGCATCACAAGTAAGAAACTGTGTACAAGTTAACACACTGCTTTAGTCTAGAGCAAAAGTATCTGCACCAGGCACATTTTTGACATGATGCGCCACAACTGTGTGAGGTTGATTTAGAAACTGGTAAGTTACCTGTCAAATGTTTGTATACATTACACATTTTTTATTTTTGAAGGAATGTCATGCTTATGTTTTTCACTTCATCCTGTGTTTTTTTTTATTTTATATTTTGTAACATGAATAGAACTTTGTTATGGTGTCATACAACCAATGTTAATTTGATATTGTGGGCAAACAAATAAATACGCTTTTTAAAATCATCAAATTTAATGAAGAAAAAAAAAAACCCTGCAAAAAACTAAATAAAAAAATTATTCTTTCAAAATCACTTCACTAAAAATAGTACAAGAAAACAGTACAAAAACAGGCTGGTAAGGGGGTTCCGACAATGAGATATCAGACATGTTATAGACTGGAAGGTATGGTAAATAATCCCTTGTACTGTTAATAGAATTGCATTCCATACCGCTTGTGTACCGGCCCACAACAACAATTAGAAAACAAATCTAGATAAATTAGTTAAATCTAGCCCACCTGAAAAGTATTCCATGTCAAAGCATCTCCAGACTGGGATAGTGCCAGGTTAGAATTGACTTCAGTCAAGCCTGAAACAGAGTTTCAAACATGTTAAGCCAAACTTGCTCTTGTCACTGCAGTGTGCAAAGTTTTTGCTGAATTAGCTTTCTATTTAAACAAAATTAATTTTAAGGAATGAACGTTTAGTGGCCTAAGACAGCCCACGAAAGCCAGTGCCATCCAAACAAAAGTCAGATATACAGTGTGTATACATTTGTTGATCATTACATACTAAATATAAAATGCATTTAATGATTTGAAATGGAATCACTGCAATCCGTGGACACACACACCCAGAGCATTGGACAACAGAGCTCCTCTCTGTATTGAGACTCGAACTAGGGCTGCACAATTATGACAAAAATCATAACGATCCAATTATTTCCTTGAAATTGTAATTGTGATTATTAAATACGATTATCACAATTTAGATTGAATGATGTTTTGAATAGCTATATACCATTGCCTGAAGCAACTGCATGCCATATTTTTATATAAAAATAGGATATAAAAATAGGGGAATTAGTTATAGGAACTAGGCATCAGGGTGGTTCCCCAAGAACTAAATGTTCCCCTAGAGTAATTTTCCCCTAGGGTAATTTTCCTTGTTGCATTCACACCGCCAGTAGGAACTCTGAAGTGACATAAGTCACTCTACATTGTTGTGACCTTTATTTTGACGGAGCGGAGAACGCCAGAGTCTGAGCACAGAGCGCTCACATTCTCCGTCTTGATTAGCTTAGAATCTTTTTAACAATCCTGTCTAATATGTTATTAGTTAGAACTGTTATACAAAGATGGTAGACATATGAAAAACTATTAGCGTTTGTCATGTGGTTGATGTTCAATGTCACTAGCTAAGCAGAAATAAATAATCTTGCTCCCCTCAAAGTTGCGTTGGATTGTCTCCTTAGCATAAGAGTTGAGAGGTCCATATATCACAGTTTTTCATGTTAGTTAGTTTATATAGGCTGTGTGCAGGGCTTTGAAAAATGTTATTTTGTGTGCATTTTACCAGTTAGCATACACTTTGGTATGGAAGCCCGTTTCCGCCACTAAATTTAAAAAAAATAATAATAATTGCGACTTTTTATCTCACAATTCTGACTTTTTTTCTCACAATTGCGTGATATAAAGTCAGAATTCTGAGATATAAAGTCGCAATTGCGAGTTATAAAGTCATTGATCTGCCGCGTCCCGACACGAGTTGTGTCGTGAACACATTATAATAAGTATTTTAACTGTAGTTTTAGCTGATAATGATGGAATTATTGTCTTATTATCTGAGTGGCATTAATATCTCTGAGCAAACGCGCTCTTGAGGGGATTTTAAATGCAAGCTTTGGCACTGAAACAGAACGGATGTGAGGTGATAACGTTCATATTCTGATGTGTTATTATGGAAATATAATCCCCAGAACATCACCACCCTCAGAATGTGCTGTAATTCACGATTTCCTTAGAGAACGAGTGTAATGACACGTCCAGTTGGGCCTATGACATGTCGCTATACAGTCACCTGAGCGTGGCGCTGCTGGGATCATATTTTTTATAAATAACGAATCATTAATAACATATTTCATTAATAACGCATCAGAATATGCTGTAATGCAGGATTTCGTTTGAGAATGAATTTTATTGACCTCCATATGCTCGGTTTTGATCATATTTGAAATAATAAATTAATTGTAAAAGGCTCTGTTACCACTTCAGTTCAAACCTCAATGTCAAGCACACACACACACACACACACACGTGCGGTTGAATGGTATTGAACCTGACAGAGAAACAGTGAGTTCTGCTGCCGAACAGTTGCAACAGAAATATGAGGTTGAGATGGAGCAGTTTTCATTAAAAGCCTACTCCTGTAAATAATAATCTTATATGTTTTAATAAAAGGCCCACGTGACAAATTCAACCAGAGTACCCCTTTGCATTTATCTTCTATTCTCAAAATCCTGAATTACAGCATATGATTATTTTAATATGCTGCGTTATTAATGAAATATGATCCCAGAATAGCGCCACCCTCAGGTGACTGTATGTAGCCTACCGACAGAGTACTGACCTGTTGTGATAGGGCAGCAGTTTTCATTAAACGTTAAAAAGATCAAATGATACTGTTTCAATAAATGGCGCATGTGACACCAGAATCAGAGATAATCAATATAGGAGCTTTATTGCCATTTTTGCACACACAAGAAATCTGTCTTAGTGACAGAAGTTTCCAGTATACCCCAGTAGCTACACAATAGAGAAGACAAATAAATGAATGAGTGAGATACACGTATGCATAATACACACAAATAGACAAATTTGTACATGTGTGCTATGGAACAGAATAGGCTATAATATAGAATTAACAGTCAGGGAATGGAGTAAGAGGTTCTTGTCAAATAAATATAGTAAGCTATAAGTGCCAGTGTACATATTTATCATTTGAGGCATTTAACATGTCTTACATATTTAAAGCACATAGAAATATGACATTATATAATGTTTGCAGCTGAGATTTAATGATATGCGATTATATTACTTTATTAGAATTTGTAACAGATTAGCCAAAGATCGATTAATTTATTATTTCAAATATGATCAAAACCGAGCACATATGGAGGTCAATAACATTCATTCTCAAACGAAATCCTGCCTTACAGCATATTCTGATGCGTTATTAATGAAATATGCTATTAATGATTCGTTATTTATGAAATATGATCCCAGCAGCGCCACGCTCAGGTGACTGTAGGCCTATGTATAGCGACATGTCATAGGCCCAACTGGACGTGTCATTACTGAACACACTCGTTCTCTAAGGAAATCGTGAATTACAGCACATTCTGAGGGTGGTGATGTTCTGGGGATTATATTTCCATAATAACACATCAGAATATGAACGTTATCACCTCACATCCGTTCTGTTTCAGTGCCAAAGCTTGCATTTAAAATCCCCTCAAGAGCGCGTTTGCTCAGAGATATTAATGCCACTCAGATAATAAGACAATAATTCCATCATTATCAGCTAAAACTACAGTTAAAATACTTATTATAATGTGTTCACGACACAACTCGTGTCGGGACGCGGCAGATCAATGACTTTATATCACGCAATTGCGACTTTATATCTCAGAATTCTGACTTTATATCACGCAATTGCGACTTTATATCTCAGAATTCTGACTTTATATCACGCAATTGCGACTTTATATCTCAGAATTCTGACTTTATATCACGCAATTGCGACTTTATATCTCAGAATTCTGACTTTATATCACGCAATTGCGACTTTATATCTCAGAATTCTGACTTTATAACTCGCAATTGCGACATTATATCTCAGAATTCTGACTTTATAACTCGTAATTGCGACTTTATATCTCAGAATTCTGACTTTATAACTCGCAATTGCGACTTTATATCTCAGAATTCTGACTTTATATCACGCAATTGCGACTTTATATCTCAGAATTCTGACTTTATATCACGCAATTGCGACTTTATATCTCAGAATTCTGACTTTATATCACGCAATTGCGACTTTATATCTCAGAATTCTGACTTTATATCACGCAATTGCGACTTTATATCTCAGAATTCTGACTTTATATCACGCAATTGCGACTTTATATCTCAGAATTCTGACTTTATATCACGCAATTGCGACTTTATATCTCAGAATTCTGACTTTATATCACGCAATTGCGACATTATATCTCAGAATTCTGACTTTATAACTCGTAATTGCGACTTTATACCTAAGAATTCTGACTTTCTAACTCGCAATTGTGAGAAAAAAAGTCAGAATTGTGACTTTACAACTCGCAATTGTGAGAAAAAAAGTCAGAATTGTGAGATAAAAAGTCGCAATTATTATTATTTTTTTATTATTTAGTGGCGGAAACGGGCTTCCATACTTTGGTCACTGGTAGTTCCTATTGTGCTGGGTTAAGCCTTGTTTATACTTTCGTCTGGCTCTGCAGCGCAAGCCTCCACTGACTGCACGTCCGCCTCCTCCATTTGGGGAGGTGTTTATACTTAATACGCTCACTGTTGTGCTATTCTTTGAAACGGCAGAGGGCAGCTTGGAGTAATTGTTCTATAAAGCATCAGGAAACAGCGGTGAATAGAAGTACACACTATCCTACTCTGAAGTAGTCGAGATTTGCCTCTCACAACGTAACATTCTCTAAACCTACCTCTTAAGCATACAGAATAATATTTAACAAATTGTGATCACGGCATTAAACGATTACATAATCGTGGCATCCGTAATTATAATCACGTTAAAAAAAAATAGATTAATTGTGCAACCCTAAATCGAACCTGCAACTTTTGGTTCCCCCCTGTGTTAAAGATGCTATGGGAAGACACTCCTTTTCTCTAACTATTGAAGCCTTATTTTTAAAAGGCAGTTCAGCTGCACAGCCATTATAGAGCAGAGATATAAGCACACTGATTGGTTGGGCTGTGAGAACTGCACGGACCTATGGCGAGGCGGCGTGCACAGACCAATGGGGCGCTTCACACCACAAGCTGAGCCTGACAAAGTGGGCGAAGCTACTGGCTATAAAAGCTGCCCATTTCACCATAGGCATCAGATTTATTCTATTTGCGGATTTCTTCTGCTCTGAAGTAGCCTGGTCTTACCAGACTCTCATAAATTATATTTGTACATAGAGTCTGGCCACTCTCCATAAGCGTTTATTTTCGTGAAGGCGGGTACTCTGTTGATATTTAAATCTATTAAATCTGGCCTGAGCCACTCTGGATCTGCCATAACCAATCGCTAACGTTTGGTCGTGACGTATGTGATGCGCCCTTCGCCTGTTTCCAGTGTTAGGAGTAACGCATTACAAAAGTAATACATTGCAGTAACTTATTACTTTTTGATGTAACGCAGTAGTGTAAGGCATTACTAATGAATTTTCAGTAATATTTTACTCGGTACATTTTCAGTAACGCTTGCGAAGAACGGACGAGAGACGCGCGCTGCTGAGCCAACTAAACACTTGGGTGAAGATGACAGAATAAGATTCCTGCACACCATGGTTTTGATTTTTTTTTTAGTAATAAAGTAATTTAGTTCAGTTAGAGAACAGTGAGTGCATTTCCTGCCTGGGAAAGTTCCACGCTGAAACTAGCTTTCTATTCAGTGGGCGACCCGCCCCTCACGCCCTCCCCTTTCTAACCTCCCAGAAACCTCAGAGGAAGAAACCAGCGGGTCAGAGGACTCACAGACAAGCGCACAGACAAGAAGGAGCTCACACAGGCCCAGATCCCGAGTGCCCTTTATTCTCTCCAAATAAAGAGGCTTTGCTGGTGCTCTTCACTCAGACAGACCAACGCCCCTCATTTGAGGCAAGTGGACTTGTCTTGTTTGTTGGATCGGAGGAAGACCTCCATGATGGCAGCTTTATTCAACTCCTAACCACTCGGGCCAAGGCTTTGGAGTGAGTAACCTCATTTTATTCTGACACATCGGGAATTGCTTCCAATCCACTCGCAGATCTCCGTGCTTTCAATCTATGGTCAACACATCAGTAAGGAGCAATGTGGCTCATGCCATGGCCAAATGTCTCCTGCAATGAAAACAGGCCAACTTGCACTCACTAAGAGCAGCGCATGTACCGGGCAAGTTGAACCAGAGAGCAGACATGCTGTCTCGTCCCCAAGTGGCTAGAAATTTTGATTAGTACTAACCGAGTTCTGTCTCTCTGTTCTGTCTTTTTCTGCTTTTGAGAGAATGAGAGCTCAGACGAGCCGATCTCGAATTGTCCTGTTATGACATCATACCAGGAACGGTTACCTCCCTTTCCTCCACCCAGAGAGATTTGGCACGCCCATGCAGGCACTTTATTTGTTTGTCCTCGAGAGATCATGGCTTGTGAACAAGCGAAGCATGGTAGTTGCTCAGTGTTTGGATGTACAGATGAAAACAGAAGTCTTTTTTTCAGTTCCTTCATCTGAGCCTCAGAACAAACAGAGGGCTAATTTTATTTTCTCTGGAAATTTCCTGATCTGTGATCAGTGATTTCTGATGAGTAGCTAATCATTCAAGTTCACACAAACTTTCTTTCTAAATGGTTTAATGTTGTTTATGCATCAGTGAATCAAGCCAGTGAGTAAACGAACATCATCACATTGTTTCTGTCAGTAGCACAGGGTATATGCAGGAATCCTGAAGTTAATTTCAATACCTTTTTAAGACTTTTTAAAGACCTTCTCAAAATATTTTAAGACCTCATCGCACTTTAAGTTCTAATCGGCAACAAACCATTAATAAATAGTTGTAGTCGAATGTAGACTTAAAATCTCTATCGTAGGCCAATTTTGTATTGTTTATATTGCATATCTGTTTTACAACGTATGGAGGGCGACACATACACCTAACTGCGCATTCAGCAAAATACATGACGTCACCCGTAGACAGCGCTCGCCAGGGATGGAGATTAACTTTTTTCAAAGTCTACCACTCAATGTTTTTACCAGCCTCTTTTTTGTTTTTAACAAATTAATACTACAAGCTCTACAATACTTAAGCAGTTAATTTAATCTCAAGTCTCAATGAAATACTGACATTTTCACAATGATTTGTGGTCTTATATGGCTTCCAGTTTTATGGTTTTTAGTTCCAAGAATGAAACTATTCATTTTGGCATCTTTGAAGCGTGTTGACAACATACTGAGCAGAACATTGTCAGTAGGGATGCACCGAAATCAAAATTCTTGGCCGAAACAAAAAAAGAAGAAACCAAAGCCAAAAACTGAAAAATAAAATTCAAACTAGAATGTTTAACTCGACCTCACTCATGTGTACATTAAATAATAATGTACAGGCCTACTGGCCTGCAGAAAGGTACAGAAATTGAATAAAGTAATCAAATGTAAAATAACTGCATATTTAACTGTTTAAATGAAAGATTAATCCTTATTAAACTTACAAAAGATATTCAATCAAGAGCATTGTTTAATGTCAAACTAAATATAAGGACATCACTCAGGCAGCAGTAAAGGCTACTGCGCCTTTAAGACCTAATGCAGGGATATGCTCGTCTTTCTCGACTGTGCATACTATACAGTTCACTTAAGGCATATTCAGACTATGTCTGCTAGGATACTCATCAAGATGGACATGTTGACATACTTCTTGTGTGAGTTTGTCCGTTTAAGCGCAAGACTTGAAAGAGAACTCAATATTTGCGCGCTGTGAGACTCGCGCGCGCTCTTGGATGATGCACAGCGCCAGATCTTCTCTCAGCGCGCGAGTCTCACAACGCGTCTTCACGCGAGTAATGACGGAGAAAACGACTGGTTATATGCGCACATACGGCAGCACTCGCATGAATTGAACAAAGTTTACAAAGAGGTGAAACAGTTTGGTAGGTGAAGCGAGTTTACCCGCCACAACTCAAAATCAGCCACATTTGGCTGGTGGCGGTGCTAATTTCCATCCCTGGCGCGGCGCTCCGAGCCGATCTCAGACTGAGCGCCCCGTTGTTTTTTAATACTTATGGGGATGAAAAGAAATATATTCATAAATACTTTTTGGAGTCAAACTCTTTTGACAAAGCTTGAACAAAATACTTTCAAAATGTAAGACTTTATAAAGCCATGGTAAGACTTTTTAATACTTTATAAGGGTCTTAATTTTCCCAGAATTGATTTATCACCTTTTAAGACTTTTCAAGACCCCGCGGATACCCTGTAGCATTAAACAAATTTGTTATTTAAATAATTACAGAGCGAGATCAAAGAAACACTCTTTGCTCTATTTGCACAGGATTAGTATTATCTGGGGACCTCTGGTAATTTGTAATAATTGCAGAGAATGACTGTGATCTTAATCTTGTGCCAATCGACTGTAATTTGTAAAGTAAAAATTCCCCCACAAATTACCTACCATATTTCACCGAACACGAGGTCCTGTGATAAGGTTTTTGTTTCCTATGCACATTTCTATCTGTATCTTTCACGAAGAATGGAGGCTGCATTCATAATGCGCACTGTTATGAATTCCTGCACGGATTATATACTTGGAGCAAATTGCTTGAATGGTTTGTTTAATATTAATATCAATACTATTCTTAATGGAAAAACATAACAGAACAGTACAATGACAAGCTCGCTTAAATGGGTGCTTTTACATTTAGCTTTGAAACTGAATCTTTCGCCATATATTGTCTAGTCTGACAAGCCAGACCCACATCAAGATGTTTGGTCTGGAAACTCACCATTGACAGGGCTCAATCCGAGGGGCGGGATAAACGGTTGTCTTTCAAACTCCCTCTGAACGCGATTGGATAGCACTACAACCAACCAGAGCAACGTGAAGCGGAGCTCGTTGATAGATTATACATTTGCTGTATCTGGGCGGCAAAACTCTGAACACATCTTCCCTTTTTAAGAATGACTTCAGTGCCGTTCTTTGTTCTTTTCTCAGAGAAAAGCTTAACTCCAAGTCTTCCAGAGTCGCGGTCAGAGCTGATTCGACCACCGTTTGCCATCTTCTGTGTTTACTAGTAACACGCAAGCGCAACTTGGCCATTATGTTAAGCCCCACCCACCGACTCTATACACAGATTGATTTTACAGCTCAGACTAGGGGTTGCACCAACTAGTCGACTTTAATGCTCTGTCATGATGCTTTAAGCTCGACATCGACTGGTCGCAGGCCTATAGAGGGCGCAACAGGATACGCAATTTCCTGATACGCAGGCTTTGCTTTTAACAGTTAAAAATGACAAATACATGCATGCTCTGAGAGCTCTCCACAAGACATATTTTTGTACCATCTGGATGCTCAAAACTGATCGGGAGAATGCACGCTTATTGTACACATAAGTTAATCATCGCGCTAAACTAATGCGTGCTGCATTGCAACGCACACACATAGTGTCCCTCACAAAACCATTCAGTAGTGCAGAAATGTATTGTCAACACTGTTCTGTTATTTATCAATAAAATAGCTTATAAACTGAAAAGTTCTAGCATATATTTATTGATAACTAAAACTCACAGCTTCACTATTAGTAGAGAGACAGGTAGAATTAATTCACATGCAATCACTCACTAATGCAATCATATACATGTAATATTTATTGTGCTACTTCATCTGTATCTTATTCAGAACGAGCAGAAATCTGTGAGAAATATAACGACCATAAGACAAAAGAACTGATACAAAAGCTGTTATGTAGGAGCAATAACCTTATGGCCAGTGCTGTGTCATATGCCATAGCTGTCTTGTGCACAAGAAGACCCGTGTTCGCATCTCAGCTCAAGAATAAGGCTTATTTGTTCATTGATGATGTCATCAGTGACTAGTCGACGCTGACTCGACTTTCATCACATAAATGTCGACTTCACACTTGTCCAAACTGCCATTATAAATTAATGCATGACGCGGTTATGCTCAACAACAAAGCTCTTACTGTATTCATAATATCGATGTCATGTTTGCTGTTAGTTTTGGTCAAAGCATTTTGTGAGAGAAATAACGTTGCAATGACGAGATCACTGCATTCACGCGATCAACAGGCTCCCCGTGTAGGCTACTCAATGCTCAAAGGAGGAAGAATGCAGGGTTGGCGTGACTGGGACTCTCAGATACAAACTAAATAAACTTGCGCTCTCAACAACTCATTAGAATGTAACTTTCTCAGTGATCTCTATCATAAAACCTTGATTAGCCTAAACTTTGATGGATAGATTATGTAAATAGATCCAATGTTGCAGTTTAGGAACCACATTTTAAGAAAAATGGTAAGAGTGACTCATTTCAATAAGCATTTCAAGTGTGTTACGTTAATGTTTTGTTTTGTTAGCTTGGGCCATTTTTAGTAGCCCTTTGTTCATTTAATTTCAGTTGGCTATTTGATTGGGCTCTGTGTAACATTTGATGCCCCATGCGCGTGCTGATGCACTTGTCTGTAAACATTTCAGAATGCCTTCCTACAGTTGCTTAATAAAAGTGGGCTTTCAACACAAACAAACGTAGCTATATGTGTCACTAGTATATGTATATGAGGAAAAAAAATAGAAATTAACTGTCGGTCTCTGACATAAACATCTTAAATGCCTGTCGGGCTCAGGTCGGGTTCGGTTACGGCTCTGTCCGACGCAGGCTGGGCTCGGACAGAAAATCTCACAGCAGACACGGGCCTTGAAACAGAGCAATCAAGCCAGAGGGCTAATATCAGGAAAGAAAAATGCCTTTTTTCCCTAAAGTATGACATTTTAGGATCTAAAAATCATACTAACAATATAAGTACACCTCAAGAAACATTATAAAAAAATTAAAAAATCCATGCCATGGGACCTTTAATATGAAGTTGTTGTGCATGTTTTTTTTAGCCCTCATAGAATTACACATCATTTACATGCGACTATGACACTGCAACGGTTGGAGCTAAAAATCTTCATTTGTGTGAAGATTGAAGAATGAAGAAACAAAGAAACTGAAGAAACAAAGAAACCTACATCTTGGATGCCCTGGGGGTAAGCAGATAAACATACAATTTTAAAAAAAATTGGGTGAACTATCCCTTTAAGTCCACCCACTTTTCATGCAATCCTTCATGTGCCTCAATTCGCAATCCATATTATATGAAGAAAATACATGGCAAAGTGATCATCACAGATTTCTTACCCAGGGACATGAGCTCATCATCCAAAAGGCTAATGCCCAGCTCCAGCGAAGATGGTGTCTGAGAGGGAAATTCAGAGAAAGACTGAGCTGAAAGGGAAGTGTCCAGTCCTGTCAGGTCCAACAAAGCGGTACTGCTGCCTATGAACAAAAAAATAAAACTGAATAAACATAGAATAAAACTGCACATTGTAATTTCTTTATGTTAAGTACATTTATTACCAAGGCATTTCTCATTAATACAGTCAAAATAGGGGAAAATGTGAATAACCCTGTTATAGGTTGATTCAAGGTGTGGCCGTACATTTTCTGCTTGTACTCCTAAATTCAGTTAGGGGCTACAATGTTCCTAGTAAAAATAGTTAGTCTGGAGTCCTACATAATAAATATTATTATAGGTCTATTCATTTCCAGTTTGTTGTTCTTTATGCATTTAACATGTGGCCATTAGAAATAGATGTCATTCCCTCAAAATATGAAGTCACGGCAACTAGAAAAATATATTGTTCCCTCGACATATGACTATAATCACATGGCCATGACATGTCGTCGTTACCCCAACAAAATGATCTTGTAGCCACACCTTAGTATCACGTTTCCACAAGTTAATATGACGTTCCCACAAGTTTATATGTCGTGGCCATGACATAACTAAATGAACCGAACATGTCCCCTCCCGGTCACCATAGTATTTGAATCTGTTCAAGGGTATCCATAGCAAAATGATGGGAGTGGTCTTTGATGTCAAAACGCCATTATGGGTGTTGAAGTTTTTCTTTCTACTGCATAGACAGTCAAGTTTTATTAAATACCCATTTTGCAAGCAGTGAATTACCCAATTAACAATCTTTTATTTTATTTTTTCTATGAGTCTCTCTATACATCGTAGAGCTCATGGATGGCATCAGTGCTGTACCTGGGAGTGTGGCTGTATTGCTGGTGTCTCCATTCACCTCTTCCCCCTTTACTAGCTGTCTGTACAGATTAATCACCTGTGTTAAGCTGTCATTCGCCTGTAAGATCTCAGCTGCAGACAAACACATAAAACAAAGACAGTGTCAGAAATTGACCCTATACATCAACTCATGGGCTCTCTTTGTGAAATTATTGATTTTGCCCTTCGACTTGTATGCCTCACCGAGAGCTTCATCGTTGTCCTCAGTATCACTGGCCAACCTGAACAGAGTGGGTCTCATTTTCTCACAGCGCTGGTACAAATCCTACAATGACACAACAGACCATACAGAATTATTTAACATACAGATAAATAAAAAATAAATAATAAAAAAATGTATTTGCTGCTCTGATTGTGTTGAGTGACAGTATTCTGAGTCCATCCCTACCATTTCAGGAGTGCGACAGGCTTTTTTGCTGTGTGTGTGTGTGTGTGTGTGTGTGTTACCAACCTTGATGAGCTCCTCATTGCTATGTGAGCTACTGTCTTTGCTGTAATCTGCCAGTAGTTGTGTGAGAAGCCCAACACTCTCCTTTACTTCCTGAATAGCATTCACCCTTTTCGACACCTTCTCCATGCGCTTCTGATCCTGAAAACAAACTGTATGCATTACACACAGCAGTTCCTCAGAGTTCAGGCAAAAGCTCACAAAAAAGGTACTGTGCAATAAAAACCAGCAATTACAGACTCACTCCATCAACATAAAAAAAATAATGCTATTATAAAAAATATATTTCAGTTTTTATGCATATACTAGGGTATGTGTAAAGTCAAGTCACCTTTATTTATAAAGCACGCCACATTTTACAAGGCACATTGTTTCAAAGCAGCTTCACAGCGTTAACAGTAAAATAATCCAACAGAATTTGTTTCAGCTGTACAGCCGCTCTGAAGAAAGTGGTAATGTCATCGTCCAGCTCAGTTCAGTTCTCATATAGTGTCAGAGTGCATGAAGCAGATTTAATCATCAGCCCAGTGTGCAGTCAAATTTGTCTAAACGTGTATATACTCTGCTTCAAACACAATGCTATTTAGGGTTTTTTGTGCTAAAATTAGAATGTTAAACTTGCATTCCCTGCTTCTGTTCTTCTGACAGTTCAACTGAAAGGTGAACTCTGCATTGCAGCATCTATTGTACTTGCCTGAATTCGTTGTTTTTAGTGTGACCAGGCCATTTGATTTTTGCACATCGCTCGCCTGGGAAATAGACACTAAGAACCCCCCCAAAAGTTAATGAAATATCTAAGACATACAAAATACACATCTACTCACCTCCTGAACCATTTCTTTGATTAGTTTATTTGCTGCCCGCAGGTCCTCAGGGTGAGAGCTATTCAGAAGACGGGACAACATCTATTGAATCAGAGGAAGAAAGTACGGGAGAAAACGTTAAAAGAAAACGCACCTGGACTTATTTTAAAATACTTCACTGACTCAGAGTTTACACAGATCTTAGCAATGGTTTTGTGCATGTCACATAGGTCAGGTTGAATTCCTGAATCCTGAGGTTTCAATCACAGTACAGCTATAGACAGTGAAGTCATATTAGGAAAAGGAACAGGCATACTCAAATTAAACTGCATTACTGCATCTGAACTACCTTTGATTTCTCCTCATCCTCAAAGATGGCGTTCTTGGGTCTGGGTGGTGGAGGAGGACAGGGTTTGTCAAGATCTGGAAGATCTGGATCCTGTTTAATAATACCTGGGAAGAGATGCAGATCAGTAACATGCATAAACAATGTAGCCTATAGGCATAGATGTATACAAATCATTCCACAACACCAACACAGTGAGTTCCACAAGAGAACTTGTTTAACACATATGAAACTTTTACATAATTTTTAACAGCACTTGTGACAATACAAATGGCAATATGTCTATTGACAAATACATATATCAGCTGAGACATGGCTAAATAGGTCAGTTATGAGAAATCAGCACCCTACACATCATGTTACCTTGTTTCTTAAGCATCTGATAAGCATCAGAAATCTTTGTCTCTTCTGGTAAACTCACAGTCCAGCTGTACATTACTTCTAAAACTTTTTTCTTCACTGGTTCTGGGGCTCGAGAACCAAGATACTGTAAAAGAAATAGGATACAGGTAAAGTTATTGGCAAATGCTTTAGGGGCTTGTGTTCACATGTGCAATCTAACAAATTAGCATAACTTATTAGTTATGATAATTAGCACTACATTTAAAGGGGATCTATTATGCAAATTTCACTTTTACAAGGTGTTTAACTCCTTAAACCCAAAGTGTATTGCTGACGGTAAACACCCGAAAAAAAGAAAGAAAAAAAATCCTAATCAAATTCCTATGCAACCACTAAATGTAATAACACCTAATAGGCATCATAAAGCTTAGAATCTCAGTTTCTCAATCTCAATGCATCTATCCATTTTGATCTCGGAGTCATTCCTCTAAAAAAAGAGTGTACTGCCGGCGGGTGCCACCTAGCTGCGAAAAAATGAATTGTCATATTTTGAAATAGTCAAGTCACCTTTATTTATATAGCGCTTTTTACAATGCCGACTGTTTTAAAGCAGTTTCACAGTGTTAACAGGAAAATAATGCAAACAGAATTTGATTTGGCTGTACAGCCACTCTGGTGAAACCGTGATGTCGTCAGCTCATTTCAATGCAAAACTATTGCACTGATCAACACAAAATAAGTGTAATTTGAAAGCTTAGAGTCTAATAGTGGGGCACTTTGGGGCAACGGCTGTTGTTTAAAAATGTGTTATATAAATAAAGTTGCTTGCTTGCTAATAGAGTCCAATGATTGGCATGATTATCTCCAAAAGTAGTGCAGATAAAATAGAAAGAAAAAAAACTGCAATGTGTCAAAAACATCATACAGCTCAGGGGTCTCATTTACTTTGCGTAGATTTCATCCTAAAAGTGTACGTATGTACAAAAGCTAGATTTTGCATACACACAAAAAAATGTCTGATTCATAAAACCATGCGTATGCCAGAACCTGCACAAAACATCCATTTAAAAATTACAGCCAGCAGCAGATTGGCCCTCATTTATCAATCTTGCGTAGAAACTGGTGTATATGTTGTCGTAAGATTATGCTTACACTCCTCTCACCGCCTGATTTATGAAGCTGTGCGTACCTCTGCAATCCAGGTGTACGCAACACCTGCCCTTGATAAATGCCGCGGCTTAAAACGATCGTCATTAGAATAACACGCCCCTTTATATTGAAGTCTCCGCCTCCCCCACGCCCTCATTTTACGCCATGGTCAAACAGAAGACGGCAAAGAAGCGAAACTTCTCCGACGTGGAGATCGGGCGTGCTCAATCATCTCACTAGTCCACTATTCAGGGCACTGACTAGGACATAAGTCAATGGGCTGACTCCCGGATCAGTGCTCTGACTACTGAACTATTGAGATGATTGAGCCGCGCCTATCGAGATCACCAGGGAAGTGGTAAAAAAACCCCGAAATTGTTTTATTTGAGAGTTTAAAGAGTGGAATTAAAGGCACCTACAAAAACAAAATATGGACACAAATAACGAGTACTGTTAATAGTGTGGAGGTTGAGAAGCGCACTCCAGCAGTTTAAAGCTGTTTGGATGATAAATTACCATCACTGCATTATTTTACAGCACGTTTTGAAAAAATTAGCATTTAATTTCGTATCACGGCACATGTATTGGGGTGTACAGTAGTGATGATGATGTGATGTGGAGTACTACCATTCATTCACATTAATAATTACATAACAATTTGTAAGATTCTTCTTCTTATTATTATGATTATTATTCTTAATGACGCTTGTTATTTAGAAGAAGAATGTCGTTTTTATTGATTTTATTATTATTTAAAAGAAGAAGGTCATTTTTATTATTTTGTCAGTCTGAATTATTTTAGTCTCAGTCCGTGCGCAGCTGCCGGGCCAGGCGGGCCTGAAACGTCAGGTAAAGCGCACAGGCTCGCGACTGGAGGAATACATATGCCTACAAATCAAACGCTTTGGTAAAGTCACACAAATTAAACATTGACATTCATGTTGCACAAAAATAAACACTGAATGTTGTTGTTGTGGTTTTTAACAGTGGGTCATATAGCATATCTTGTCAGTGCGTTTTGTAATGTTAGGAATTGCTTTTCTGCGCATTTTCCCACTAACTCAAAAGTGCGTACACCACCTCCTGAGCTGGCGTAGGATTTGAGCGTGCCGTACGCCAACGTCCATATTGATAAATCTCAAAGTCACCGTGGGTTTGGGTGTACGCAAGGTGTACGCTGGAAATTTGGTGTACGCACTTTTGATAAATGAGGGCCATAGTGCGTACGTGCTTCTCCAGCCTGTCTCCTCCCCGAAATAACCATATGTGGAGCTTACAACGCCTAAATGGACTGCATTTATATAGCGCTTTTATCCAAAGTGCTTTACATTTTTGCCTCACATTCACCCATTCATACACCGACGGTGACGTCAGCCATGTAAGGCGCCATCCAGCTCGTCGGGAGCAGCTGGGGTTAGGTGTCTTGCTCATGGACACTTCGACACTTGGTCAGGTGGAACCGGGGATTGAACCACCAACCTTCTGGTTTGTAGACAACCTACATGAACCACTGAGCCACTGCCGCCTAGTTTTACTATGCATGACCCCATCTGCATATTATTTGCATGCATATTCTCATTCATCTGAAACCATGTTTATCACTGTCAAAGGTAAAAGACATTGAAAAATATTAGATTCGGAATATAAATGCCATTTGTGCCTTACACATTACATTGCTGAAAATCATTGAATATCCTTTTTATGTTGTAGAATAAATATATCAAAATATCCATAAAAACAAAATTGTATAAAATAATTCTCAGGGTTTTTTTTTTTTAAATAAAGTGTTATTTTAATTTTAAACACTTCAAATCAAATAAAATTCATGCAGTTTTGCTGATAATGTCCCTGAATGAAAACTCATTCTCTCCTTATTCTGCCATTGGCGTAATCCTCCAACACTGCCATCATGAAACATTACATACCGGGTCACAGGAGGATTTATATGTTTCTAACAAATAGACTGATCGTTAACACCTTGACAAAATCACAGAATTAATTTGTAGGCGAAAATTTAAGACGAAAATGTTATAGTAAACACATGCTTCTTCATGATGGTTTTGTAATGAACACCATAATAGTTAGGACCGATGAGCGATTGTGCTTCATGACTGTATTTGCAGACTTCGACTTTATGATATATGTACATTAAGGTAAATATTTTGTTTTTACACTGTGTTGTGCAGTTCTCTAATAAAAGGATATTTCATGCTATTCTGTATCACAGGTAGTCGCGCCATCTCCTCCTGCGCTCCTGTTATGGACAATGTGACTATAAGGCATATGCTATTATTATAATATTTTAAATATATTTTGAATTCCGTTTGGATTTTACTAGACGTACTATATAGCCTAAAACAATCGGCACAAAAAACACTGTTGGATTTAATCTTCATGATAATGTGGTTAAAATGTATTCAATGGAGTGAAAATTATTAATTCTTATAATCGTTTTTCTCACATTTATTTTCTACAGTTCTAACTTCAGTTCACGATCTAACTTCAGTTAACGATTTCACCATCTGTGTCGCCAATTCCCTTTGTCTCCAGAATGTGCGTACGCACAGCTCAAAGTTTGCTTAAAGGTACACACATTCTCCTGTCAAGTTTTTTTTTTTATAGATCACAACCTTTGAGTGGGAACTGGCATATATACGTTTTCAACCCCGTTTTGTGCGCACGCACGCTTTATAAATGTGAAGCCTGATGTTTCATATGTTTTATACAGGGTATATGCAGGAATCCTGAAGTTAATTTCAAGACCTTTTTAAGACTTTTTTAAGACCTTCTCAAAATATTTTAAGACCTCATCGCACCAAGTTCTAATCGGCAACAAACCTTTAATAAACAGTTGCAGTCGAATGTAGACTTAAAATCTCTATCGTAGGCCAATTTTGTATCGTTTATATTGCATATCTGTTTCGCAACGTATGGAGGGCGACACATTACCTAAATGCACATTTCTCAAAATACATGACGTCACCCGTAGACAGCGCTCGCCAGGGTTGGAAATTAACTTTTTTCAAAGTCTACCGCTCAATGTTTTTACCAGCCACTTTTTGTAACAATGTGTAACTGCATGTGAAAATTAATACTACAAGCTCTACAATACGTAAGCAGTTTATTTAATCTCAAGTCTCAATGAAATACTGACATTTTCACAATGATTTTGTGGTCTTTTATGGCTTCCAGTTTTATGGTTTTTAGTCCCAACAATGAAACTATTCATTCTGGCATCTTTGAAGCGTGTTGACAACATACTGAGCAGAACATTGTCAGTAGGGATGCACCGAAACCAAAGCCGAAAACCGGAAAAAAAAAATCGAACTAAAATGTTTAACTCGACCTCACTCATGTGTAGGCCTACATTAAATAATAATGTTCATGCCTACTGGCCTGCAGAAAGGATTGAATAAAGTAATCAAATGTAAAATAACTGCATATTTAACTGTTTAAATGAAAGATTAATCCTTATTAAACTTACAAAAGCTATCCAAATAAGAGCATTGTTTAATGTCAAACTAAATATAAGGACAACACTCAGGCAGCAGTAAAGGCTACTGCGCCTTTAAGACCTGATGCAGGGATATGCTCGTCTTTCTCTCAAGGCATATTCAGACTATGTCTGCTTGGATACTCATCAAGATGGACATGTTGACATACTTCTTGTGTGAGTTTGTCCATATAAGCGCAAGACTTGAAAGAGAACTTAATATTGAGAGACGAGCGCGCGCTTTCGGATGATGCACAGCGTCAGATCTTCTCTCAGCGCGCGAGTCTCACAGCGCGTCTTCACGCGAGTGATGACGGAGAAAACGGCTGGTTATATGCGCACATACGGCAGCACTCGCATGCATTGAACAAAGTTTACAAAGAGGTGAATCAGCTCGGTAGGTGAAGCGAGTTTACCCGCCACAACTAATGGGTGCTAATGTCCATCCCTGGCGCGGCGCTCCGAGCCGATCTCAGACTGAGCGCCCCGTTGTTTTTTAATACTTATGGGGATCAAAATAAATATATTCATAAATACTTTTTGGAGTCAAACTCTTTTGACAAAGCTTGAACAAAATACTTTCACAATTTAAGACTTTATAAAGCCGTGATAAGACTTTTTAATACTTTATAAGGGTCTTAATTTTCCCAAAATTGATTTATCACCTTTCAAGACTTTTCAAGACCCCGCAGATACCCTGTTATAACATGTTTCATGTCATTTGAAAGGTCTCGGAGAGTAGAACAAAACAAGCCTTTTATTATTATAACTTTTTTGGGCTTTGACTAGAGTTGAGTGAGTTTTTGTAAGTTAAGTCCTGCAAGACCCATATGTAAATAATAGACTGATGCGGCATTCACCATGGCCTTTTTCACTGATTACTGTAATAGCTCCGTGTTGCAAGCACCAATCTGTTTTTTTTTCTTCTTCTATAGACTGTACTCACAAAGATATAACGATCAAGATCAACTTAAAAATGAGCCGGAGTTGTCCTTTAAATTTGTGTATATCACTCACCACACAACTATAAAAATGCCTCGTTTAACACAGATGTGTATCCACAGTTGTGTGTAAACAACCAGCCTATAATTGTAAAAATCAACCCAATATTTTTATAATCCCCATCGATAAATATCAATCTCTGATAACTCACAGTTTCATATTTCCCCCTACTCCAACGTAAAGGAAACCCCACCAATGATCTGCCCTTTTAGCATAGACACAACCCTGAGTGAGAATAACAGAGTTATTCCATTTACCGCTGTATCAGCTAGCTAGCCTAGAAATCTAGACGCACCCTAGTGGCAGCAAATCTAATATGCCGCGAGTGTCGTCTAGCAACTCTCAATACAGTTCTGAGCTGTAAAAACCAAACTCCGGTCAGTCCAATCACATCGTGTATAGAGTCTGTGGGCAGGGCTTAACATAGTGATGGCAGAGTTGCACTTGCTAGTAAACATAGAGGCTGTCGAACGGTGGTCTTTCGAATCGGCTTTGGCCGCGACTCTGGAAGACTTGGAGTTAAGCTTTTCTCTGAGAAAAGAACAAAGAACGGCACTTAAGTCATTCTTAAAGGGGGGGTGAAACACTCAGTTTCAGTCAGTGTCATGTCAATCTTGAGTAGCTATAGAGTAGCATTGCATCCTGCATATCTCCGAAAAGTCTTTATTTTTTTTATAATTATATAAGAAAGATGCGCTGTTCCGAGTCTTTCTGAAAAAAGCCGAGCGGGTGGGGGCGTGTCGTGTGAGCGGAGCTAAATAATGACGTGTGCAGCAGCGCGCTGCAGTGAGGAAAGTGATTCGCTCTGTGAGGAAAGTGATTCGCCCGCCGCGTGAGGAAAGTGATTCGCTCTGTGAGGAAAGTGATTCGCTCAGTGAGGAAAGTGATTCGCCCGCCGCGTGAGGAAAGTGAGTCGCTCTGTGAGGAAAGTGATTCGCTCTGTGAGGAAAGTGATTCGCTCTGTGAGGAAAGTGATTCGCTCAGTGAGGAAAGTGATTCGCCCGCCGCGTGAGGAAAGTGATTCGCCCGCCGCGTGAGGAAAGTGATTCGCTCTGTGAGGAAAGTGATTCGCTCTGTGAGGAAAGTGATTCGCTCTGTGAGGAAAGTGATTCGCCCGCCGCGTGAGGAAAGTGAGTCGCTCTGTGAGGAAAGTGATTCGCTCTGTGAGGAAAGTGATTCGCTCAGTGAGGAAAGTGATTCGCCCGCCGCGTGAGGAAAGTGAGTCGCTCTGTGAGGAAAGTGATTCGCTCAGTGAGGAAAGTGATTCGCCTGCCGCGTGAGGAAAGTGAGTCGCTCTGTGAGGAAAGTGATTCGCTCAGTGAGGAAAGTGATTCGCCCGTCGCGTGAGGAAAGTGAGTCGCTCTGTGAGGAAAGTGATTCGCCCGTCGCGTGAGGAAAGTGCTAATACAGATCGACCGCCGGCCTATCAGTGGGTAAGTCAGTAGCTACTGGTTATATCACCTGTTTAGCATCCTACAAACCAGCGCTTTGATGGGCGTAGGCTGTTGCTTTCGCTCTCTCTCACGCGCTTCCGGTAGAATTGTCCGTAAGGCCCATACAAGGAAATTCCGCCCCCACTAACGTCAATGGGGACGCATGATCTCAAAAAACTTGCCGAAACTTATGACTAACCGGAAGTAGTATTTTTGACAAAGAAATACTCCCATCAAACGTCCACCTTAACTTTTGAAACTTTGTCTATGTTTAGTATGGGATTCCAAGTCTTTAACAGTGTAAAAAGATCAGTATGCATGAAACAGCATTTCACCCCCCCTTTAAAAAGGCATGATGTGTTCGAAGTTTTGCCATTTCTGGAAGGGGGGCGGGGAGCAGCAGCTAATTTGCATTTAAAAGGGACACACTAAAATGGCGCATTTTGCTCACACCCAAACAGGGGCAAATTTTACAAGCTATAATAAATGATTTGGGGGATATTTTGAGCTGAAACTTCACAGACATATTCTGGGGACACTAGAGATGGGAAAGGGGGCATAATATGTCCCCTTTAAGAAATTCTGCATTCAATACAAGTTACAATAATAGTTTTAACAACCTCTTTTCTTAGCCTAATGGCACTAGATGACTCTAGTGTTCTCTCTTTGGATTTCATGTTTTTCCAGTTCTTCGAGTTCCTCATGCAATAAAGTCAGGTTTGAACAAATAGGATGTGCAATAAATGCATACATTTTTTATTGTTGAATGAAGTGTTGTATGCAAGTTAGGGAGGGAAAAAAACAACTCTGTAAAAAAAACATGCAATTTTTATGATCCTTCATTTTTGTTAAAATGATTATATCATGATAACATTTAGCAAATCCTGCAAGGTGTATGTAAACATTTCTAAATTGAATAAGCAAAGTTATCCTTTTGGTCCCATATAAATATACATGCTAATCAATATATCAGATGTTTTTATAAATTTTATTAAGCTATTCTGCTCTTCCTTTAGTATTCCTCTCTAACTGTTGTAGTGGCAGTAGTGTTTCCTTTTCCCTGTGTAATTATTTTTAAATTCTGCATTTTATAATAATTTCTTGTGCTGTGCATGTGTGTTTGAATTCTTTTTACTGTCCATAACGGTCACCATCAGCTGTCATGTTAATTGTGCTGACTCTTGCGTGTGATGATGACGCAGGAGATTCACACTATATTTTCAAAGTAAACTGCTTAGGAGACTGGCACATGCTAGAACAAAATTGTTGAATTAAAGGGTTAGTTCAGGCAAAAATGTATTTTATGTCATTAATGACTCCAACCTAATGTTGTTCCACATCCTTAAGACCTCCATCGCCAATGCCTCTTGATTTCAGCAGTTTGACACGCGTTTCAAATCATGAATCAATACGCTGATTCATAACCGTTCGAATCTTTATTTGAGGATTGAACACAAACAAGGAAGAGAAGACAGTGCTGAATAGTTGGAGTTTTTTTGTGATTTTTGGTCCAAAATGTATTTTCAATGCTTCAAGAGATTCTAATTAACTTACTGATGTCACATATGGACTATTTTGATGATGTTTGTATTACCTTTCTGGACATGGACAGTAAAGTGTGCATACACTTGGATACGCTCTCAGACTAAAATATCTTAAACTGTGTTCAGAAGATGAACGGAGGTCTTACAGGTGTGGGTGAGTCATTAATGGCATAGATTTCATTTTTGGGTGAACTAACCCTTTAAGTTGTTGTTTTTTGCATTATTTTTGTTTGTTTATTCTCATCGCTTCATAAAATTAAGGTTGAACTACTAGTCACATGGACTATTTTAACAAGGTCCTTACTACCTTTTTGGGCCTTGGGTTCATTATATTGCTGTCTATGGAATGGTCAGAGCTCTCGGATTTAATCAAAAACGTTGGTTTTGTAACCCATTTTATCACACTAAACTCATGTTAACATGCCTCTTATATCTTTGAAACATTGAGTATTTTAATGTATAACGCTCCATGTACTTCTACTGTAAGTGCCGCACTGTAACCCAGATCTTTGTTTTTTTTTGGCACCAAAATGAAAAATGTATAGGCCAAATAACTTTAGCTGTCAAACTAAAGAACTGCTCAATACAGATTGTTCAGAAGTGCTGTTGTCCATATCTTAATTGCAGTGGTTAAACATTGACAGCATTTGCATTATTAAAACAACAAAATTTAAAATCTTTGAATAAACCAGCATTTATGGACTCAGTGTGTCAAAAAATAAGTCTTTAAAATAGAGCAACTATCACTTTGTTCAATATTATGACATTTTGTGTTTACGCTAACATCCTTTATGCGAATTCAAGCAAAGCAAAACTGCTCATTTATATACACACACAGACAAAACATACCTTAGGGGAAACCACTTTGATGAGCTCATTCAGGAAACGGAACTTCCCAACCTCATTATGAAATCTTTTCCCACAGTTCTTCACACAGGTTTCTAGAACCTTATGACAAACACACAGTGACAAACAGTTAAATAACTTCTAATAGAAAGAATAATTTAGGCAGATCATCTATTAATCTAAGCTGTATGATTCGTACAGAACATGTACACCATGAATTATGACAAATTTGTAGATAAGCCAATGATGTGATGTGTGATGTGTATTGATGAGAGATCCCATTTAATATATTAAAAAAAATATTATAATAAAATAGTTGTTTGCCAAGGTCAATAAGTCTCTTAAAATATCAAATAGTTTGATCTTTTACATGGGAAGGTTATAAAAGTTGTGTAAGGACATTCATGAATAAATAATTCATAATAGGGCTTTTCACTCTTGAAATAGTTAACACTGGGTCATTCTAAACACTGGGTAAACGGAATCCTGGGTTATCTTGCTTCACGTTTCACACCAGTCATAATTTACCCAGGGTTAACAATTAGTCCTGGGTATTCATAAATTGGTGTTTTACACTGTACATTCCTAAACCATGGGTTATTGTACCATTTGCATATTTTGCGGGGTCAATGTCATTGACTGGATCTTGTTTCCATGACACAAATATGAGTTTCTGTTTTTAGGTATCCAGCTGTAACATTCTAACAGTAACTTTCTAGTCATCACAGTTCTACGGTCAATCAATTAAACAAAGCCTCATTATGCAGTTACCTTGAACATGCTAAGTTTTATAATGATCATAATGATTAACTGCTGAAACTTGATTGGTTCCTGGCGGCCCACAATTTGTACCATTCATTTTTCATGGCTTGGTTTCCACTTGTCCTTAGATATGTCTAATTAAATTTTCCTCGATCAAACAGTTGTTGATTTATTATGTTATTATTTGTAGCGAATGTGTCTGCATTCAGCAGTTATAAGTCAATTAGTCAACATGGGCAATTCCAGACAATTTAATTGGCTTATATCTTTGCAGTACTTTGAGAAATCAAAATAATTCAGCAGGAAATAAGCAAAAACTCAAGTACAAATACAATAGGGTTTCCACATATTCAGTCACACCCTGAATGCCAATCTTACCATGAGTGCCTGCATGGCCTCCCACTCCTGAGGTGATTGAATCTTGTGAGCAAGAAGCCTGGTGGCCAACTGTGGACTACACACACATTTCACAATAAAAAGAACAATCTGCAAAACAGGAACCTTGAACATTTACATATTGAATAATTACAAACAAATGCCATATATAGATATATGATTGTAATAGATTTTATTTTAAAAATCCTAATTAAGTTTGAGCATATGTGGTTTTTATCAGTAGCTTTAAGAGACTGAGGTGTTCCACATTTGATTTAATCTCACTCTCTTCTGTCAAAGGTCTGACACTAATACACTAATACAAAATGGCAGAGGGGTGACAAGACTACTTGGCTTTCTCTAGGTTATCCTGTCATGTGAAGCTTTCCAAAATAAGGGTAGGTGTAACTTTACACTGTGTGTTTCTACATTTGGGACCGTTAAATGAGCATGACAGCCACAATGACAAAAACAATCACATTCAATAATCACAAATGGTCCTTCTTCTACTCTCATTTTATGACTTGTTTAAATATAAGCATAATATATATTTAAAACTCGACTCTTCTGTAGTTACACTTGTTGCCATTTTCTAGACCGATATGGCTAGGAACTACACTCTCATTCCTGCATAATAATTAAAAGGTTACTTCAGCGATTAGCATATGGCTTTGTACCAGTAAAAACCCTGAAGTATAATCAAATGATTGTGCTCCCCTTGAAAACCCATGAAATTATATTCATATGACATGCTGAAACATTTGCCACTGACTGTGCCTGGGATGAAGACATTTCACACGCGACGCCAAAAGAACACCTGCATGTGAACTCCTTCTGCTGTTTTCAGGGTAACTGTTAGTGCTGCACCAACCCGCGGGGCCGCTTTTATGAAATTATTTGGCCCGCCCCGCACCACTGTATATATTTTTACAACCCGCCCTGCACCCGTGACCATTAAATAGACATACAGGGTCCGCGGGTTATGAGACGACCCGCACATCACTAGGGCTGTGTATTGCCAAGACTCTGGCGATACAATACGTATCACGATACATGGGTTACGGTACGATATATTGCAATATATTGCGATATTGTAAGAGAGGCAATATATTGTTTTTTATAATATAAAGAGCATATTGCAGGTTACATTTTTTTTAGATAAACATATAACCTTGTATGAAAATGCCATATGAAAAGGTAATGCAGGATTTAAAATGTTTTTAAAAGACATAAGAGCACAAATTTAGCAGATAAAGTGGCCGTTTCGTTGGCTGTTTGTAAAACCGCTGTTTTTTTCAACATCGCGTCATATTACGTCACGAGAGGGAGTCGTCTGCCGAGCTCTGCATTGGCTCAGTGCAGAATAGGCTGGTATTCTGTAGTAATCAGTGTATTTTCGGTGTATTATTTTATCATTGTCATGGAAAATTATTGTGTCCAGCCTCTCAGGACATTAAGTCCACAGGTTTCCTAAAAAAAAGTTAGAAAAGCTGCATTGTGGCGTTTTGTGCAGGTGAAGAGACGGTACTTCACTTCTGCATCTGCTTTGACACGCGGTGGTGTGTGTGTGTTCACTTTACACCGCGGATTATCAGCGATATGATGAAGTTTAACATTGCAATAGGGGACAGCCATGCTGGTGAAAATCAAGCCGACTCCCGATTTTTTTGATTTTGTATGTTTATAAAATATCGTGAGAGAGGGAGGTGCGAGAAACGTGCTCGGCTCGTCGTGTTTTTCCTCACATGCTGCGAGCCACGACCATATGAGCATCCACAATGTCCACGTGAGGGAAAAACATCGGCTGCGAGCTCATATGTCAGCAAAAACAGCACCGGGTAACGTTACGCCCCGCGCCCGGCTTTTACGTCTAATGTGGACAGCGAGTGTGACTTAAGCCAGATGGTCTGAACTTATTATTAGTTTCTGTTATTGGTATCAGTACTCCTAGATGACCAATAGCAGCTTTGCGATTGCCTGATACATAATTATCTGCGAAGTATTGTAATCTGAGCACAGTGTTAGCGTATAATGTTATGAGCCGACTCTCTCACCTGCTCTGTTTTCCACCGTTTCTCCTCACACAACAATTCAAATCATCTCCTCTAATCGTTGTTCTGTCTAATCCTGGCCTGTCCCTTATTGTGTGTCATAATTGCATGGCTGTGGTCTGCCATATGAGTATTAATAAACATTTATAATTTCCTCAGCGTCCGAACTGCCATTGCGATTCATTGTTTTCCTATGGTTGAAAGTCACGGCACTCCCTCTCGTTATGTCACTTCCGGTTTGCGCATTTTTAGATGCGGAAGTAAAATTCTCTCACAAAAACGACTCAAAAAGCCTTATTAGCGTATTTACAAGTATATTTTAAAGAAATACATTATTTTTCTATACACTGACTCACTGGAGTCTCTAACCTGCAATATGCTCTTTAAAAGAATAAAGAACACAACCATAAGCCTAAAACACGAGACAAAGTATTTTATTTAATTAATACAGTATAATTTATATCACTAATCATATGCAAAGTGCAATCTAAGTTGAGGGAAATGTAAAGTTACTGCAGGATTCTTTGTGTAAATGTTTTAAAGGTTCACAGTATAGCAGTGGCTATTTAACAACAGAAAGTGCAGTCCATTTAATGACTGAATGACTGTTTGTTTTATATTTAACACAGTAGCCCCGATCACACAGAACGCGTTTTTGCAGCGAGAGGTGCCTTTTTTGAATGAATTTCGTTTGGCAGAGAGCGTTATGCGCGCTGCTTATGCGCCCTGGGCGCCTCGCGTTTTTGAAGGAGCGCTCCGAGCGCATGAAGTTGAAAAAAAGTCAACTCGGAGCGGAAATTTTTCTGTTGTCCAATCGAATTAATGAAGCGGCAGGCCTTCCGTTGTGTTGACCGTTACATTGATTTGACATTGATTGATTTGTACAGGTGATTCGGGGGTTGCCTAGAAACATTAAAGCGCACTGCTCATTTTTGAATGAGAAAACGCAGACCAAAAAAGTGCAGTGCACCTCGCATTTTCGAACCTGAAAAACGCGTTCTGTGTGATCGGACCCTAAAGCTGTTTTCAATAAGCAGTCTATTGTATAAAGTGCTATTTCAAGTAACGTTACTGAACTGCAGAACTGGTGCATCCATATCCACATCGCTATTATCTTTCGTTCTCCTGCCACCGCTGTCAGTTTTGGAGTGTGTTTATTTTGTTACTGAGAGGAAAGCGTGCAGTACATTCTATCGAAATGCTTCTCAGCAGCGCGGGTGACGTCTGCTCAGGATGTTAAGTGAGCTCTCTGTTTCAATGTGTTTCCCGAGTATTAGATTATAACTTGACCTATTTTGCAAACAAAATGATTCTTGTCGATTTCCTTAGTGGCTTCTTTTTAGCTGAAGCCAACATGAGTCCACACTTCAGCTCTGTATACTGCAAGAGTGGAATAATTCTATCGTCTTGAGAGCTGGGTTTGCTAATGTAAACACTAGTGATGCACGCACTTTTACTCTGCGCTTCTCCGGCTCCGCGTCAGTTATACGTTCTGAGATAACACTGCCATCTAGCGGTTGGGTGTTACACAGTCTGTGGTTTAAACCGAACACAAAGCCACGAATCTTGGATGTAAATAAATAAATATATAAATATCGATACAGCGTTTTTGAGAATCGATACAGTATCGCCAAACATAATATCGCGGTATTCACGTGTATCGATATTTTCTTACACCCCTACACATCACTAGTTAAGGGCTATCAGGGTTGTCATGTCAACAAATGCACGCGCGATGGCATCCCATGTTGTAGGATGACAGTAATTGAGGACATTATTTTTTCCCAACTGTAGGGGGACCCCGAGAGCAAAAGTTACCCAGTGCTGCTTTAATTGTAGTGTCTGTTCTCTAACTCAGTCACTGTAATCCAGTAGCGGTGGCTTTAGGAGTGGCCTCACATGGCAGCGAAGCATTCTGGGAATTGTAGTCTTGTCCCCATTAAACAAAAATACATTTTCTGTCTTTTCTCAGTCTAGAAGGCACCAAATTCAAAAACAATTTCACATTTCTACTACATTAATGACCCAGTTTAGATACAGATTCATCTTTTCAGCGCTGAAGTACCCCTTTAAGGAACTTAGCTGCTGAACTATGGGTGCAGCAGGCGCAATGATATTACGCACAGCACCTGTAATCACAATCTCTTTGTCGCCATCTATATTCGAAAACTGTAATTGCAGTTATCACAGAATTATCAACTTTACATGAGTTGTGCACTGGTTGTGCCTCAGCACAGCGCGGAGTAATCCAATGTTTTGAGGAGAATATCCAGCTGTCAGTCACCGTGCCAGGGTGAATACTGTCAATTGGAAATCACAGACTCTACTATTTGAACCAACAAATACCAACAAATTAATGTGGAGTGGTGCACTGCTCAGGTTTCAAAAATAATTGATGTTTACCATAATGCACACAGCAAACTGAGAAAGGCACAACAAAGAAAACTCTGTCACTGTATGAATTAAGCGAACAAGTCTGCTACTGTTACGTAGCCTAATTCAACCACTGAAATGTCTTATCTGTCCAGCAGAAAAAAACCTTTAAAACACGGTTCACGCCACCTTTAAAAAGCCCTTTTTTTTAATACTTGTTTTCCCATTGCATTGCATTTGCATATCTTTGTAAATCGAGCTACGGTAAGCAGATAGTTTTGAACCCTGGCTGGTTATGTACTTGCTCAAAAAATGATTTTGGATCATTTTTAACCCAAAAAAAAGTTATGGAGAGCAGTTTTAAAGGTGGGATAGGTAGAACTGATCTAAAACACTTTTGTCCAAATTTGTTTAAACTTTCTTTATATGTCAATACATAATTAAAATGTAAGTACTCTGAAAAGGAGAGTATAAAAATCGTGTGACTCTAGACTTTTTAATCTGCAATAAACACCGCTCATTATTTTCGTTCGGGACGAAACAAATGATTGGCTTGGGCGACTGCCACTCTCTCTCGCTACCATGGCGACCACCGCTCTACAGGATCTGCCCACATGCAAGAGGCAAGAAACCTAGGCAAAATAATGGCAGAGAAAGAGCATTCAAAATTCACAGTGCAGGGTTTTACAGTGAGCGAAGGCAAACAATGCAAAAAAGGAAGACAGTACGAGAAAAGACAATGCCTTTTTTTGGATAAACAAAGAAATCAAGCGAGTAAATATCTGCGTGGCTTTTCAACGATGGTAAGAACTGAGGGACCTGAAAAACGACTTATTGCTGGCTGTATTTCTGCTGGACAGGTAATCTTTCATTTTGATTTAAAAAAAATTGGTTTATGTTTTCATGAAGCATGTATCAAGAGCACATGAAGCTGCCTAATATAGCTAACATAACATTACTTAGCATAAAGTTACAATATTATACACTTAGCCATTAGTAGAGAAGATAAATACTCAATATGTTTAGCTCAAGTGGATCGCTGTTGTGTTGAATTTCGCAAAATTTAACTTTAGATAACAAAATGCATGTGTAAAGGCTAGTACACCGTGCTACCCGTTTTCTTTGCCTTATAAATATAACTAGCTCGTTACCAAATCAAACAAAAATATATTAAACTTTACCAGTACCGGTATTCCAGCTTGATAGTGAGTACTAAAAGACATCTTATTTGTTTATATTCATACTTATAAAGTTTTTATAACATGTGATTCTGACATGATATCACTATGCACAATGCGCACCTGAGGTAAATAATGTGTCTTCCAGCTGATTGGTCGGTGAGGCGCGTTCATGTATTTTGGGGGCGTGGCTTTGGAAAGAGCCCAGAAGGGAGAAGGTGGAGTGAATGGAAATAATGAGCTGTCTTTAAAACGTCATGAGAGGTCTACAGACACTCATTTTTTATTCTTTCTTTTTCAGAGTACTTACATTTTAATCATGTATTGATATATAAAGAAAGTTTAAACAAATTTGGCAAAAAAGTTTTTTAACCAATTCCTACCTATCCTACTTTTAACTATAGGAGAGTTGGGAAAAAAGAATTTATTTTTTTAAATCTCAAGTGTTTCTTTAAAAAATTCTTTAAAATAGTGTTAAAATGTTGTTTCGTTCTCGTTAGAACCCCTAATTAAATGCAATACATACAAAATCAAAACTATGGCCAGAGAAAATGCTAAGTGGCTAGTAATATCCAGTGCTGTACACATATCGAAAACACAAATTGTGAAGCTGTTATTTGTATTTGGAAAAAATACACACAAAACAACAAACAAAAAAACACACGTTTCTGAAAAGAAACTAGATAAGAATGTTTGAGGTGTAATGTGTGCATTTTATGTTGTAGTAGAAAACATTCAAGTATTGCCAAGTTATGTTTCACAGGCCTTATTTTACTCATACAATGAAAACCCCCATAGGGAAATACTGAGAGAACCAGTAGCAAATTAGTCTTGCCTGTTTTGGCATCATCCCTGCAGCACTCTTTTGAGCTACTGCTTAAAGGGATAGTTCACCCAAAAATTAAAAATATCAAATTACCCCAAGATTTATTCACCCTCAAGCATATGACTTTCTTCTTCCAGACGAATACAATCAGAGTTATATAAAAAAATATCCTGGCTCTTCCAAGCTTTATATGTTATGTTGATTTTAACTTGATTCTTAATTGCTCTAGCTGCTTTATTTTATTTTTATCCCTCTGTAGCACTGAGATTTTTTTTTAAATCTAAAGTGCTTTATAAGTAAAATGTATATTATTATTATTATTATTATTACTATGGCAGTCCAATTTGAAGGCCCCAAAAAAGGAGTTTCCATCCATTATAAAAGTGATCTACACTGCTCTGGGGGGTTAAAGGGTTAGTTCACCCAAAAATGAAATTGATGTCATTAATGACTCTCACATGATTCGGGTCGCCAATAGGCTTGTTTGAGATGAGCAAAATCTGCGCAGAACCGATCACTGGTGATCAGCGCGAGATGCATGCCGGTTAGAAATGTGTCCGAGGGCGGTCCGCCTTGCTCTGATGTCATGCTGACGTATGTCAAAAATCTTTCGCGAGCGAGCGAAAGGCGGATGTGTCGGATTCTGCAGTCGAGCGCAGTTGCTCTCCACCGACTGCGCTGGCCAAAAGCACGATGGGAAACGACTTGCTGACGACACAGCTTAATGCTTATTGGTTTAAACAACTGTGATGTAAGGTTGTTTTTTAAAATATTTGATTTTAAAACTCTGATATCAAGTTTTTATGTGTATAAATTATGTGTGCATATTCTCAAACTCTCGGACAGTGCAATCTTTCTGTGGGTTATGTGATTGTTGTCATATTAATAAAATATATAAAAACGTGTGAAATTAAAGTAAAAATGCTTGATAAACAGGCCTTTCGAAAGGAAATAAATAACAAACACTTTGGGTGTCTTGTTTATATTTATTTAAAAGCATAGAAAAGCAACAGAACTTAAATTACATTCAGTTTATCAGCAACAGAGCGCACGAGTGTGAATCCCGCGATATCCGCAACTTATCCCGCAGGTGTCTGATCCACTACGAGAAGAGAGAATTGTCCGGCTTGCCTGCGCTTTTTTCACTCCTCCCCTCACTGCAGCCGCCTAGTCTCGCCTTTATTTCAGGCGAGGCAAGGCGCATCTCAAAAAAGCCTAATGTCACGTGATTTCAGCAGTTTGGCGCTTCAGAACTGCTGAAATCACGTGACATTGGTGACCCGAATCATTGAACGATTCACTGATTCATTAATCGTTTGATTCTTTTTGGAGGCACATGGAGGAGAAGACAATGCTGAATAAAATCGTAGTTTTTGATATTTTTAGACCAAAATGTATTTTCGATGCTTCAAGAGACTCTAATCAACCAACTGATGTCACATATGGACTACTTTGATGATGTTTTTATTAACTTTCTGGACATGGACAGTGAAGTGGGCATTGACTGCATATGCTTTGGGACTAAAATATAACTGTGTTCCGATGATGAAAGAAGGTCTTACGGGTGTGGAACGACATTAGGGTGAGTCATTAATGACATCAATTTCATTTTTGGGTGAACTAACCCTTTAATAAAGGCCTTCTGAAGCAAATCGTTGGGGGGGGTTTTACGGAAAAATATCCTTATTTAACATAATTCACAGCCATTAAAATGCTTGGATTAGCCAGGCCATTTTTTTTTACTCTGATTGTATTAGTCTGAAAGATTTCATGGCTTGAGGGGTGAGTAAATTATGGGATCATCTAGCATGGCATTTTACAGGCCAGGCAGTGAGACATCAACAACCCCTGATGGTGGACATTGTGTTTATGAACAACAATATATATAATACAATAAAAACAATACAATAACATACACATTCATAAATGCCACATACACGTTTACATTTAAAAACGATTTAAATCTTTACAGTAAAATGCAAAAACAAATTCTGTGAGAAAGATTTCTCACTGTGCATATTTTAATAAATACATTTAAGTTTAAAAATTATTGAATTGTTGACGCACCCTTCAGGTTCATTGCTGAGCTGGTCACAGAACAGTTGAATACTCTCCCAGTCAGTTTCTCGATTTAAAGGGTTGGTCGCTTTGTCTAAAGGTAACAGAACAGTTAAGCAAAAAAAAAAAGTCAGAAAGTGTATATCAACAGTTAAGATATAAAAGCAGACAATAAGAAATCATGTCTAAGTATAAAAAAAAACAATACCTGATAAGATTTTAAAAATTTTAATAAAAAAAAAAAAAAAAAAAAAAAAAATTATATATATATATATATATATATATATATATATATATATATATATATATATATGAAACCAAGAAGCTGACCAAAAAAGCATTTTTATATCACATAAAAATATGTTCCTTGCTCATTTGAAAAGTAACCCATTATTTACATACAATCAAAAATGTAATTACCATCAAAGTCAAATGTCACTCTCCAATAACCCAAAACCACACTAGTTTAGGATTCTTCATGGTTATGATGTCAGAACCATGAGCATATTAACACTCACAATTACTAAATTAATTCCTATATAAATTATGTACAATGAGCTGACCTGTTTAAAAAGATACAAGAACAAAAAAAAAAAACCTTAACTTAAAGTTACAAATGACTTAACTTCAGTATATTTCTGAGTGAGGTGGCATAACAAAAAAGAAAAAAAGCAAGGCTTGATTTTATCCATCGGTTGTTGATTGGATTGTGAAAAGTGGCCATTGTATACCAGAATGGAGGCAGCTCTAAATGTGATTGGCTAAACTGCAGTTTGACCGTGTAAATGTCAGCAGAGAGAAGTGAAGACAAAGCAGGAACAAAGCAAAGCACAAGAAGAGCAAGTTATAGCATTTTTAATAAAGACAAGGTCAATAAAATTAAATATAAAAAAAGAAAGAATAAACGAAAAAAGATTATGTGCATGGATAAATCACTCACAATAAAACTAGTGACATAATTAAAGACAATATATAGAACTAAATTTTAATTTGATGCTATTAAAATTATTATTAAGATTATAAATAAAATAAATAATAAGTACTGAGTGCACATGTAATCAGTAATGTTATGGGTTTTTGGTCCATGACAATACCGTAATTCAAATGGGTTGGAGGGTATAAAAATGTCGTTGTGTATTTTTATTTATTTGGAGAAAGTAATCTTCACTAGCATCACAAGTGGGCTACATAACAAAACTGACAGAAGTGTGGGTCGGATATGGCCCCTTTAAGGAAACGGCAAATGAATCATCTTTTCTTGACTGACATGTTGGGTGGCAGAACGGAAAGATGGTATAAAAGGGGACTTTACATATAGTAAATATTATATATTATGTTATTGAATGTCTTCATTTAACATTATTTTAAAATTATTAGATCATATGTGTCTGCTTTCTTAAAGACTCCTCCCTTTTTTGACTCACGGATAGCTAGAAATTGTACAACTCTTCTTTACCTGTCCATCACAGAACACACACTCCCACAACAGGAAAGATACACACAAAACACACTGAAAACAAAAGTGTGTCAGAAACTTAACTATATCGTCGTTAGCAAGCTAACGTAATAACTCAACTACCAACAATAACATGACACTCCGCATCTGCGCTCAACAAAGCGCCTGCGCCAAGGCATTAACGTTAACCTATGCTAATACATGTCCTTGATATTCGCAATGTCACGTTAGAATGTAATAAATCTGTAGTTTAAATGTGTTTGACTTACTGATGCGGGACTCTAAGCTCTGCTCGTCAGGCGGAGCCGCCATCTTCACCCGAGATCACAAGACCCAATTCTCGCGATGAAACACGTGACATCTCTACCTACAGAAGTACTTCTGCATTTTTCATTAAAAAATATATTACGATAATGTGGCCATGACCTTGAAACCACACTCATTTCACATGGTTCATTTAACTACACTATATATAACTACATATTAACGTGTACGAATAGTGTAACTGATTTTGTCTGTAGCTAAAGTTTAAACTTTTTATGGTGGCCTTTTGGTGCCTTTGGTAGTAGGCTACATGCTGTTCTTGACGGTCAAGTAGCCTAGTGGAGTCGTGGTTTTACAGCAAAATGTGAGAATGTGGGTTACTGTGTTTCTAAAGCTACTTTTCATCATATGCCTATAATTGTGGGGTTGGAACAACATTTTTAGCTTATGACAACAACAAAACTTAAAATTTTCTAAAATGTACATATAAAAATGTAACAATGTAAATGTTTTGGTAAATGTGTTTGCAAAGTGGACAGGGTTATGGGTAGAGCTAACTTCTCCATTGTGCATGCTCAGTAATATACAATTAAAAATGTGGTTCAGAGTACTTAGCCTTAGTTTGGCAGTTAAAACTTAATTATTTAAACGTTTTACTTACATTATTTTTTAATCCCAATTTTATGTGGTAGATAGTTCAATCAACCTTTAAATACAGTGTATCTAATAATTTTACAATGAAGATCCACACTACATTAAATATTGTGCAAATGACACTTTTGATGTTGTTGCATTACAATCCCAATTTTTATATTTAGCCTTAATGTTAATAATTTTGCATATTGCTTGAAGTAAATACACAGATGACACACTCTTCCAAGCAAATTTTCAATAGTAAAACACAGAAGATAATTATTCCCTCTGTAAGACCCCAAGGGAAAATTTGCAGCATGTTGGCTGGTTGCAAGACCGCCTTGCGCAAGAACGGTAATGAGAATCCTGAGCACATTACATTGCCAGTATCCTTTGACACTGGCTTGGCATGCAAGGTCAAATGGGAAGTTTTATTGTTTTAAAGAAAATGTACTGTCACTCTCTCAGCAGCTGTATTAGAAAGACTATACAACATTGTTTGTCATGCCAGGATAAAATAACAGTATTTAAGTATTTAGATTGACACAAATACAAATAAATTGACATCGACTCTATATCATAACATTATGACCACCTTCCTAATATTGTGTTGGCCCCCCTTTTGCTGCCAAAACAGTCCTGATCCGTCGAGTCATGGACTCCACTAGACCACTGAAGGTGTGCTGTGGTATCTGGAACCAAGATGTTAGCAGCAGATCCTTTAAACCCTGTAAGTTGCGAGGTGGGGCCTCAATGGATCGGACTTGTTTATTCAACACATCCCACAGATGCTTGATTGGGTTGAAATCTGGGCAATTTGGAGGCCAAGTCAACACCTTAAACTTGTTGTTTTCTCAAACCATTCCTGAACCATTTTTGCATTGTGGCAGGCTACATTATCCTGCTAAAACAGGCACTAGGCAACAGCCACTTGGGAATACCATTTCCATGAAAAGGTGTACATAGTCTTCAACAAGGTCTGGTATGTGAAGTAACATCCACATGGATGGCAGGACCCAAGGTCTTTTAGCAGAACATTGCCCAAAGCATCACACTGCCTCCACTGGCTTGCCTTCTTTTCCTATAGGTAAACAGGTAAACAACACACATACACCCAGCCACATGATGTAAAAGAAAACATGATTCATCAGACCAGGCCACCTTCTTCCATTGCTCCGTCGTCCAGGTAGTTTTAGCAGTGCACTGTGTATTCTGACACCCATATCAGAACCAGCCTTAACTTCTTGAGCAATTTGATCTACTACAGTATTTTGTCTATTTGATCAGACCACACGGGCCAGCTTTCAGTCCCCATGTGCATCAATGAGGCTTGGTCACCCATGACCCTGTTGCCAGTTCACCACTGTTCCTTCCTTGGACCACTTTTGATAGATACTGACCACTGCAGACCAGGAACACTGAAGAAGAGCTGCAGTTTTGGAAAAGCTCTGACCCACTCGTCAATCCATCACAATTTGGCCCTTGTAAAAAACTCGCTCAAATCCTTACACTTGTCCATTTTTCCTGCTTCTAACACATCAAATCTGAGGACAATATATCCCACCCACTAACAGGTGCTATGATGAAGAGATAATCAGTGTTATTCACTTCATCTGTCATAATTTTATGATCGGTGTATAGTGATATCTAGCAATATATAGCGATAGTGATAATCTAGCCACATGAGGTCAAATCTAGCCACAGGAGGTCAATCTAGCCACAGGAGGTCACACGCCAGTGTACCTTTTGTGCCGGTCCCAAGCCCGGATAAATAGAGAGGGTTGTGTCAGGAAGGGCATCCGACGTAATTTTTTTTGCCAAATTCATTATGCTAATCACAAATATGACTTCCATACCGGATCGTTTGGGTCCCGGGTTAACACCAACCGCCACCAGTGCCATTGACCTACAGGGCACTGGTGGAAATTAGACTACTGTTAGTCAAAGAAGGAGAGGAGGAAAGTGTGTTAGAGGAGGAAGGCATGTCCGAGGAAGGTAGGACAGTGAGAGGACGGAGGAAAGTAGACAGGAATATAGGGTGATGCAGCGTGAGGTTAAGATAGAGGTGGCAAAGGCCAAACAGAAAGAGTATAAGGACATGTAGGCAATGTTACATAGTAAGGAAGGTGAGAGGGATGTGTATTGCTTGGTGAGGCAGAGTGATAGAGATGTAAAGGATGTGCAGCAGGTTAGAGTGATTAAAGATAGAGATGGAAATGTTTTGACAGGTGAGAGGAGGGTGCGGGAAAGATGGAAGGAGTACTTTGAGGAACTGATGAATGAGGAAAATGACAGGGAGAGAAGTGTTGTAGAGGCAAATATTGTTGACCAGGATATTAGCAAGGGTGAAGTTAGGAGAGCTTTGACGAAGATGAAGAGAGGAAAGTCCGTTGGTCCTGATGACATACCAGTGGAGGTATGGAAATGTTTAGGAGAAATGGCAGTAGAGTTTTTAACTAGGTTGTTCAACACGGTTTTAGAGAGTGAGATGATGCCTGAGGAATGGAGGAGAAGTGTTTTGGTGTGCCGATTTTTAAGAGCAAGGGAGATGTGCAGAGTTGTGGAAACTACAGAGGTATTAAGCTGATGAGCCATACAATTAAGTTGTGGTAAAGAGTAGTGGAAGCCAGGCTAAGGGGAGAAGTGGACATTTGTGAGCAACAGTATGGTTTCATGCCAAGAAAGTGCACTACAGATGCATTATTTTCTTTGAGAATGTTAATGGAGAAGTACAGAGAGGGTCAGAAAGAGCTGCATTGTGTCTTTGTAGATTTAGAGAAAGCATATGACAGAGTGCCAAGAGAGGAGCTGTGGTATTGTATGAGGAGGTCTGGAGTGGCAGAGAAGTATGTTAGAGTGGTGTATATGTAGGAGAGCAGTAGGACAGTGGTCAGGTGTGCCGTAGGTGAGACAGAGGACTTCATTATGAAGGTGGGACTGCATCAAGGATGGGCCCTGAGCTCCTTCTTGTTTTCGGTGGTGATGGACAGGCTGACAGATGAGGTCAGACAGGAATCTCCATGGACTATGATGTTTGCAGATGACATTGTGATCTGTAGTTGAGAGCAGGGACCAGGTGGCAAGTCTAGAGAGGTGGAGGTTTACTTTGGAGAGAAGAGGAATGAAGGTTAGTCGTAGCAAGACAGAATACATGTGTGTGAATGAGAGGGAACCAAGTAGAACAGTGAGGTTACAGGGAGAAGAGGTAAAGAAGGTGCAGGATTTTAAATACTTAAGGTCAATAGTCCAGAGCAATGGGGAGTGTGGAAAAGAGGTGAAGAAGCATGTGCAGGCAGGTTGGAATGGGTGGAGAAAAGTGTCAGGTCTGTTGTGTGATAAAAGTGTACCAGCAAGAATGAAAGGAAAGGTGTACAGAACAGTAGTGAGACCAGTGATGTTGTATGGTTTGGAGATAGTTGTACTGAGGAAAAGACAGGAGGAAGAGTTAGAAGAGTTAGAGGTAGCAGAGCTGAAGATGTTGAGGTTCTCTTTGCCCTGGAACATCTCCGTGGTGCCACTGTGTTCATGAAGCTGGACCTCCGCAGCGTGTACAACCTCATCCGGATATGTGAGGGGGACGAGTGGAAGACCGCCTTTGTCACGCCCACCGGCCTTTATGAATATCTGGTCATGCCAGATGTTAAACAATATTGTCCTGTGTTAAACAGGACAATATTGCAACAAAATTTTATTTGGTTACTTTGATTTGGATAGTTTATAGAATTAAATATGTTAATTAAATAATATAATTAAATAATGTAATTATTACCTAATTAATACATTTAATTTGTATATTTAGTTGAATAACTTGGATCATAATTTTAGTGTCCCCAACTGAGCAAGCCAAGCCAAAGGCGACAGTGGCAAGGAACCAAAACTCCATCAGGGCATGATGGAGAAAAATAAACCTTGGGAGAAACCAGACTCAGTCGGGGTGCCAGTTCTCCTCTGGCCTATTATTAAACAGTGTATAATTATTATTCTGCCAACCCTGCAAGTCATAAATCATATTAAAATAGGAATATTCAAAATTTTGGGTATCACGCAAGAGATGGGTTAATTTAGGATGGGGCGTCGATTAAACAAGAATATGAATACTTGAAAGATCCTAGTTATTGTGCCGGAAGGTTTATTGAGGATGACCTGCCGGTGAGGCAAATTCAGAGGAGACACCAATTGACACAGACTCAGCAGACATTCCAGGATGAGCTGGTCATTTCCAGACGCAGGTCCACCATCCGATCCGGACACGGCCTGGATCCGGCCGACTACAGTAAACCACGGGATAAACAGAGAGACTAACATTGGTGTGGATGCCACTCTTTTTATGATGTAACGAGTACATCAGGTGTTATGGGACGTTTTCCCGGTTCCGGCTGACCTAGTTAATGCAGCCTAACAATCAGTCAATTGATTTGAATAATGAAAGTAAAAAATATTCTATGTGTATGCCATAATAAAGAGATGCGATTTAAGTCTTTATTTAAAATGACACAGTGTGTCTGCCTCCCGAACAATGCTAGGAAGACTGTTCCAGAGTTTAGGTGCTAAATAGGAAAAGGATTGACCGCCTGCAGTTGATTTAGATATTCTAGGTATTATCAACTGGCCAGAGTTTTGAGACTGCAATAGACGTGATGGAATATAATGTGTTAAGAGCTCGCTTAAGTACTGGGGAGCTTAACCATTTAGTGCTTTGTAAGTAATAAGCAAAATTTTAAAATGTATGCGATGTTTAATAGGGAGCCAGTGCAGTGTTGACAGAACTGGGCTAATATGATCGTACTTCCTGCATGGTTCTAGTAAGAACTCGAGCTGCTGCGTTTTGGACAGCAAGCAGGGCAACCACCCAGTAGAGCATTACAATAATCTAGCCTTGAGCTCATGAACGCATGTACTAACTGTTCAGCATTTTGCATTGAAAGCATGTGCCATAGATTAGATATATTTTTAAGATGGTAGAATGCAGTTTTACAGATGCTAGAAACGTGGCTTTCAAATGGAAGATTGGTATCAAAGAGCACACCCAGATTCCTGACTGACGATGAGGGCTTGATAGAGCAGTCATCAAGTGTTAGACAGTATTCTCGGTTACTACTTGTGGAGCTTTTCTGTCCAATAATTAACAATAACAGTCCTAACACTGAGCCTTGCGGTACTCCATACTGAACCTGTGATCGGTGTGACATCTCTTTATTTACTTCTACAAACTGATAGCAGTCAGATAAGTACGATTTAAACCATGCCAATGCAGTTCCACCAATGCCAACATAATTTTTTATTCTATTCAAAATAATATTGTGATCGATAGTATCGAATGCAGTGCTAAGATTGAGTAACACTAATAGAGAGATACAACCACGATTAGATGATAAGAGTAAATCATTTGTAACTCTAATTAGAGCAGTCTCAGTACTATGATACGGTCTAAATCCTGACTGGAAATCTTCACATATACCATTTCTTTCTAAAAAGGAAAATAATTGTGAGGACACAGCCTTTTCTAGTATTTTTGATAAAAATGGTAGATTTGAGATTGGCCTGTAATTGACTAATTCTTTAGGATCAAGTTGCGGTTTAATTATAGCCAACTTAAAAGTTTTCGGTACATATCCTAATGTCAAGGATGAATTAATAATATTAAGCAGAGGATCTATGACCTCTGGAAGTATCATTTTAAATAGCCTAGTTGGTATAGGGTCAAGCATACATGTTGTTGATTTTGATGATTTAACAAGTTTAGCCAATTCTTCTCCTCCTATAGCAGTGAATGAGTGTAATTTTTCCTCAGTGACACTACAATGCTCTGTCTGAAGGGAAACTGTAGTAGGCTACATAGTTATAATTTTATTCCTAATTCTTTACTATTAAAGAAGTTCATAAAGTCATTACTGCTGTGTTGTTTACAAATGTCAGCAGTTGAAGCTTTATTTTTTGTTAATTTAGCCACTGTATCGAATAAATACCTAGGGTTGTGTTTGTTTTCTTCTAAAAGAGTTGCGAAATAAGCAGATCTAGCAGTTTTTATGGCCTTTCTGTATGCAATCATCCTCTCTTTTCACAAATTGTGAAAAACCTCCTGTTTTGTTTTCTTCCAGCTGCACTCCATTTTTCTGGCTGCTGTTTTAAGGGCCCGAGTGTGCTCATTGTACCACGGTGTTGTTGGATTATTTGCTTTAATCTTCTTTAAGCGCCAGGGAGCAACTATGTCTAAAGTGCTAGTAAAGAGAGAGTCAATAGTTTCTGTTGCAACATCAAGTTCCTCTTGGCTATCTGTAATGCTGAGGAGATGGAACTGATGAGGAAGTTTATATACAAAGCAATCTTTAGTCGCAGCGGTTATAGTCCTGCCATATTTGAAGCGAGGGGATGGCTTTGCAGCCTTAGTTAAATCAAGTATACATGATATTAGGTAATTATCTGAGATGTCATCGCTCTACTGCAGAATTGTAACAGTATCAACATTTATTCCATGTGACATTAGATCTAAAGTATGATTAGTACTAACTAACTCTCATAGAAAACCAGCAAATTCTTTGATGAAGTCTGTATTGTGCCCTAGTGGCCTGTATACAGTAGCCAACACAAATGTCAAACAGGATTTATCATTTACACTACACAATGTTACATAAAGCACCAAAACTTCAAAGGAATTATATCCCTGTGGTTCCATCCCAAAGAGGCATGAAATCGCTCTCACGGACATTTTCCTGGACCGTTCCCACCTGGTGGAATGACCTGCCGATCTCAATTCGTGCTGCCGAGTCTGTAGCCATTTTTAAAAAAACATCTTAAGACACATCTTTTCCAATTGCACTTGACCAATACAGAATAGCACTTACTGATCACCACAGCAACGACCAAAAAGCGCACACTCCGGGATCATATCTACGTCTCTCATCCGGATTTGTGCCTTCAGGCGGGTGTGTTACATAGTTATCATAACTATCAAAATCCAGTGTTCTGTATTTTGCGTACGTGAGTTTTTGTTGTAGATGGCTATTGCTGCGCGTTTAGCTAGAATGCCATACAAAAAAACCCCCATTGGGCCACTGAATCTGCATTAACGACAACAGCTGGGGCAACAGCCTTAGTCCTAATGGGTTGTTATCATAGCTATCAAAATCCAGTGTTCGGCATTTTGCGTACGTGAGTTTTTGTTGTAGATGTCTAAAAAAAAAAAAAAAAAAAATTGTGTACTGTGCTAATTAATTGAGATTTCTTACAGCTCTTACAGGTTGTTGGCCTTGTCTGTTTCGTTGCTTCTATTACTCTCCCCTTTTTTGTAAGTCGCTTTGGATAAAAGCGTCTGCTAAATGATTAAATGTAAATGTAAATGTAAATTATATTTGAAACTAGACTTTCTGAGTAATACTGAAGATATTATTATAAATTACAGCAACACCTCCCCCTTTACCTTTACCCTTTACAGCAACACTTCCCCCATTTCCCGATCCGGATCTCCCGTTCATCGTGGAGGTGGATGCCTTCACCACAGGAGTGGGAGCAGTCCTGTCTTAGCAGCAGGGGAATCCCAGTCGCCTCCATCCATGTGCCTTCTTCTCCCGCAAGCTGAAGCCGGCGAAAATCAACTATGACATTGGCAACCATGAACTCCTCGCCATCAAGCTGGCTTTGGAGGAGTGTAGGCACTGATTAGAGGGCGCTAAGCATCCATTTCTGGTACTCACAGACCATAAACACCCGGGACATTAGACTGCGTCTGCAGTGCAAGAAGTTGAGTCCCAGATTTGTTGGCCCCTTCACCATCCTGCAGCAGATCAACCGGATTCACCCCACTTTCCATGTGTCTTTGTTAAAACCTCACCACCCATCTGTTTCTGTTTCCACAGACCCTGGCGTTACCCCCAGACTCCCGGCGTCGTGGTGGTTAGCTCCAATATGTCGTGGACTGGGAGGGTTACGGCCCAGAAGAGCGATCATGGGTACCCAGACATGACATCCTAGATCCGAACCTACTTGAGACCTTCCACTCCACTCGTCCAAATCGACCGGCACCTCCGGTAGAGATAGACCACCATGGCCTTGGGGTCTTTGGCCCAAACACCTGCAACAGAGACGTATTGTATTAGCCTTGTGTCACTCCCATTGGATTCTACTTGCCAGCACTCACTTCTCATCCTGGTTGTGTTAATAAACTCTGTGTCTCCGTGTCCTCTCTGTTCGTAACAATTTTGTCCTATTGTTGGCTTGACTGATTCTATTGCTCTCCACATTTGTAAGTCAATTTGGATAAAAGCATCTTCTAAATGATTAAATGTGAATGTATATAAATATATGTGTATACTGTTAGGAGTTAACAGTTTAAGACCCAGAGACCAGATATGCGAAATGAAGACCAGGAGTCAGGATATTACCATATCGATATCGAAGAGAATTTTACTGAAGAATAGTTTGCAGTTTCATCGTTAGAGTCAGCTTCAGAGTCTCTCGGGGCGGTGGCAGGCCAGACTCTAGCTTACACAAAAAATTTACACCAATTATACCCGTTTCAAGGGCACGGAATCATTATGGACACGTAGAATATTATTGATTGGCAGTAAGTCTAAACAATTTGTCACGCAAGAATAGATAGGAGATGTTGTTGTTGTTAATCAGGATGTATACATCAGACAATCCCAAGATTGGGGTTGTGTTGACTTCTGGGGAGTCCTAGAAAGGCGCAGAGAGGTCTAGGGTGTAAAAAAAAAGCGGGCTAATCCAGTCGGAAGACCTGCACAGAACATGCAACACACACACACAAGACTCTAGGGGACATCTCTCCTCCAAGGTTGGTGTGTCCTGTGAGCTTATCAACAGGACAAAATATCAACACCACATGACAACGAATCTCCAGAAAGAAAAGTATGACTAATATCATCTACCTCATTCTATAAAGAAATATAAAGAAATATAAAGACAAAAATGTACTTCTATCAATGGGAAAAATCACACTGTATAAAAGGGAAGAAATCACAATTGGGAGACTCAAATACTCCCACCCCTTCCTGTCCTGGGGTTACTAACAACAGGCAGGATTCACCTCTTGGAAGTTCTAATTGATTGTCAATAATTAATTATTTTGAAATGGTAATAACTGATTATTTAATTTATGAGGTTATTAAAAATCATTCAAAAGGATAAGAGGCAGATGATGAAGAGGCAAGGGTGTCGGCCCACGACTCCATCAATACATATTATGCATGCAAGTCAATCTTCGGATCATATTTCCCCCAAAACACATTTGACCAATTCCAAACCACATCAATCATAACTGCTATATATTTTGTATATAATAATTTATAACTGCACAAGAGCTGGAAGTGAAAATGCCTTAAATTCACATGTGGATAATTATTAAGCATGGTTTTCAGGCAGGTAAAATGGGCCAAAAAAGAGATTTAGCTCAGTGAAAAGTAAAAAAAAAAAAAAAAAAAAAAGGCCTATATATTAAATGATCATGAGTTGGATGCAAGTAATTGTAAAATTAAGGCATAACCACTTGACAAAAAAAATGCTCATTGGGTTGGCAGTGTCAAAAAAACAGGTCAAGAAGAAAAGAAAGAAATGTTAACTGCAACAGATTTTAAAGCACTTTCTGGTGGCTTCATACTTAATTTTCACCTAATTCTTAGTCTCCAGTGCAATCTTTTACAGAACTGCAAAAAACCTGGAGTTTTCAGAAGTATAGGCTAAGCTGTCAGTTTCTCAAAGACTTTATAGGGCAAAGAATCCAGAAAAATGAATAAGCTGCAAGCTACAAGAATAATCACTAGCTAGTGTCATCATGAAATAGATGAAGACTGATAAAAAACAAAACAAAAAAACACCCTTTTATGGACAGATATTTGAAAGTTACTCGAGATACCAGCACCAGTTAAAGTCCGACAACAATAGCGGTAAGAAGTATAATGCTCTGAGCTGCTATATAACAATGAGCAGGATTGACCTTTCAAGGTCAACAGATTCACTTCCAAAACTTACTGTCAGATTCTGGAAGATACATTTTTCAAACAGTGATACATGGTCTCTCAATAATCAGTCTCACACTTTTTGTCTGCCTTTAAACACTTCAGTTTGTGATTCTTAAATGGTAGCAGATACTTAAGTGTTCCAGATGGTTTCACTCCTAATTTTTCACCTTAATTCTTAAAGTTATTTACAGTTAATATATTTTCCTCTCAAACCTGTTTATGGTAAACCTGCCGTGGCACCCCAATGACCATTTTTTGTCTAATGGTCACCTTAATTTCTTAATTTAGCAAAATCTATTCCATCCTTCTCTTGGGCAATTTTTTCTTTCTTTTACTTTTCAGTATGAGTCTATATTTTTAGCCCATTTTACCTAATAATTATGGACATCTACTAAGGATTATTTTCACTTCCAGCCCCTTGTTAACAATTATTTATCACTTAAATGATTATTACAAAATCAACAGAAGTTGTTAAGATTGATGTGGTTTGGAATTGGTCAATTGGTCATCAAAAAAAAGATCAAAATACAGACTTACGATATCTAACAATGTCTGTCAGGAATTAAGTAATAAAGCTCACAAGACAGGAGTAGCAAACTTAATTTTTCTTGTTTATTCATAAGAATAATTCATTATTTATATAGTACCTTTTCAGTGCTCAAGGACATTTTATAGTGTACATGCAATAAGAAAAGGATAACACCAATAGGGTAGACAATAATAACAATAAAAACATACAGAACAATAAAAGAGCATAGACAGGGCAACATACAACAGTATATCATCAATGATATACAGAACACAACTTAAGAATAATAACATTCCAAAAAAAAGTGACTTTTGAGTAGCAATTTGAATTCAGAGCTATTATTAACAAGTAATCAGGGAAGCAAACACCATAGTTTATATGCAACAACGCTAATGATCTACTTCTCACTGAAGAGGTGATATCAGAAGGGAGGCCAAAGTCAGAAGAGGTCATCACTTCTATTCTCACACACACACGAACACAATCACAACACAATTTAACCTATGAACACAACCAGAACACAGTTTCACCCATGAACACAATCACACAATTTCACATGAACACGCACTTACTGCCCCTTTATTAGATACACCTGTTGAACTACTATTGCACAAATCAGCACATACTCAATGCATTTATAGACATTGTCAAAAAAAATAATAATTCTGAAATTCAAACTTAGTATCAGAATGGGGTAGTATTGTGATTTAAGTGACTTTGAATGTGACATGGTTGTTGGTCCTAGACAGGTTGTTTAGAGCATTTCAGAAACTGCTAATTTATTGGGTTTCACACACACAATATATTACATTATAAATATTAGGCTTTTTATATTTAAATATAGGCTACATTGGATTATCTTTTTTTGGACCAATCTCATAATCATTTTTTTTAATCTTGATGCACAACTGAAATTTTGTAATGGGATAAAAATGATATGCGACTGGTACAATAAAATACAATAAATATTTTGTATTGAAAATAATCAAATGCACATACAAATTAGGCATTGAACAAACAATATTAACTATTTACAATAGTCAAAAGGCAGACAATTGCAAATTACAATAGCGATGATGTCTCAAATCAAACAACCAAGTAGGGCAAGGAAGTAAATAAGGAATTAAATTAATGAAATTAATAATTTTTAAAATAAATAAATAAAAAGTAAACAAAATCAATATTAATTAAAGGAACATTTATGGAGAATTAAGTTCTTGCAAGGGGTATAGTAAGAAGCTATATTGGACTTAGCTCATTGAAGAAATTGGCTACTGTAGTGGCTTTTTAATTTGAAAGTGTACTAAGTGAAACAGCAAAAGCTTAGTAAAATGAGGAAAGGACGGAGGGGCTTTCAAAAATCTGCATTTATGAATAAGTAGATGGGAGAGAGCATGTTAGGATACAGAGTAGTGTGAAAAAATCTCTTTTAAAACTGTGTACAACTCTTTAGCATGGCATACAGATACATTTTTCAAACAAAAATCCTTGTAATAAAATAAATCTCTCGGTTTTGAAACCAACGAATGACGTCATCAAAGCACGTCCTCACTAACTGAGCGACGGAAGTGCCTTTACCAGTGTGTGTGTGTGTGTGTGTCGTTTCTAAAGCGGGAACCGGTTTTATGGGAATAATCAAACATTTCCGCGGCAGTTAACTGTTAGTAGGTTAAGCTGGTTAAGATATTTTTATAGATTATTTGCATTAATGTAGATCTTACCCAGGCCTATCATTTAATTGTATTTTCGGAAAGCTATTAAGAACAACCGCACGGTTTGTGGTTGTATGCATGTGAACGTGAGAATTGACTGCAATTTTAAATTGAATCACTTTTCATAACCTGACTATGAAAATAGCACTGCCAAAATAGTAACTTGTTGACGTTACCATTAATTTGACTTGAATCGGTGTAGGTATTGAAGATGATCTTTGTTGTCACATGTTAATGCTATACTGTTTTTTACGTGTAACGTTATATACAGCTTATCCTTGTTGTTTGGTCAGCTCTTAACGGACTGAAATGAGTTTATTCGGGACGAACACGGGTTTTGGATCCGGAGGAACAGGTGTATTTGGCAGCACCACCACAGATAGTCATAATCCAATGAAGGTGAATATAGAAATATAATATCCGTACAAATATTATATGTGCCTGTTAATTTAATCGAGGTGTCTTTGATAACAGGATGTTGAAGTAACATCGCCACCTGATGACAGCATAAGCTGCTTGGCATTCAGTCCTCCTACGATGCCTGGAAACTTTCTCGTCGGAGGCTCATGGGCCAATGATGTAAGCCGTTGAAAGTCATTTATCCTGTCCTACATATCATTTTAAACTTTATTTCTTTCTGTCTCTCATATTGTAGTCGTTAAATAATCATTTTTTTCCAGCAAAGATTCAAATAATGTCATTAATTACTCACCCTCATGTCATTCCCAACCTGTAAGACCTTTGTTCATCTTCGGAACACAAATGAAGATATTTTTGATGAAATCCAAGAGCTCTCTGACCCCTCCATAGACAGTTATTTAATTAACACTTTCAAAGCCCAGAAACGTAGAAGAGACATTGTTAAAATAGTCCATGTAACTCCAGTGGTTCAACCTTTATGTTAAGAAGTGACACAAATTAGTTTTTGTTTTTTTGCGAACAAAAGCAGTTAATTTCTTCTTGTCTATGTCAGTCTGCTACGCTGTTTACGTTGTGTGGTATGTGTTGTGGTGCTCACATGAACAGCATTGGCCAATGGTAAGCCGTCTTCTGGCGTAGCTCTGCCGTAACTCAGAAGCGCTCCACTCTATTTACTATGTTAACGGCGTAGGAGAATGACACAGACATGAAGAAATCGTTACGCCAATACTTTTTATTTATGCGTAAAAACTAATTATTCTTGTTACTTTATAAAATTAAGATCGAACCACTAGAGTCACATTGACTATTTTAACAAGGCCTTTCTGGTCCTTCGAAAGTGTTAATTAAATAGCTGTCTATGGAGGGGCCTGAGCTCTCAGATTTCATCAAAAATATCTTCATTTGTGTTCTGAAGATGAATAAAGGTCTTACGGGATCGGAACGACATGAGGGAGATTAATTAATGACATAATTTACATTTTTGGTTAAACTAACCCTTTAATACTATTACTAGCACTTACCTATTCTATCCGTTTTTTTCCTGATAAAAAAACAACAACCTTTCTATGTGTACCATGCTAGACTAACTGAGACTTGTTATAGCAGTTGTATATGGTTGGTCTGATTGCTTCTATTGTTCTGCTAAATGTTAAATGTACATTTGAATGTTTTGTTTAACTCAGGTGCGATGCTGGGAGGTTCAAGATAATGGTCAAACTGTCCCTAAAGCTCAGCAAATGCACACAGGCCCAGTTCTGGATGTGTGCTGGAGTGATGTAAGATCATGCAAACGTTATAAATATTAGGATCTTAAAGACTTCAAACCAACCAACATTCTTCATCCTAAAGTCTATTTTAATGGAAATAAATGTAAATCTCACTCACTGGACACATTTTAGCAAATGCACAAATTGTTCTTGTGCACAATCTCAGAAAACAAGACATGCATTAATTCAGAAAAATACACTTCTTGTGCTGGTTGCTCAGATTAGACATTTCATTTACACTAAAAGCTACAATACACAGACTCGCATTAGACCTTAAATTTGCACAGAATCAATACTGCCTCTGATCTAGACTGTTATGGTTGTTTACTTTATTTCTGTTGAGTCATAGCTAGCATAGAATTTTAAATACTTTGCTTAATTTTTATGAGAGGTACAAGAATTTTTGCAATCCAGTTAGGATTTCCTAAATCGAATGGAGGTGCTTAATGATTATTAATAAGGAATTGTTTGACAACTTTTTGTTGTTGCTTGAAAACAATGTGGCATTTCTTGTCAGAAATGTAGTTCTACACACAAAAAATGTTTTAAAGAACATCTTGAACCAAAGAACCTAGAGTCCTATTTTCCATATTATTTTTATTATTAACTGACATGCATTTTCTTACCTGGTTCTGCTTCTGTGCTTTGTAATAACAGGATGGCAGTAAAGTATTTACAGCCTCCTGTGACAAAACTGCCAAAATGTGGGATCTGAACAGCAATCAGACCATTCAAATAGCTCAGGTAAGTAGTTAATTGTTCATTTTATGATTGTATGCTTCTGTATAATAGGCCTATTAGTCATTTATTAGCAAAGCCCATACATTTTAGTGCATGTATTTCAGTTGTGTTGGTTTACAGTATGATTAACAGGTTTTACAACCTTTTTCTTTGACCAGCATGAAGGCCCAATCAAGACAATTCACTGGATAAAAGCACCAAACTACAGCTGTATTATGAGTGGCAGCTGGGACAAAACACTAAAGGTGCTGGAACCCATCTTTGATGTCTTTAAGGCTGCACAGTTTAAATCGAACAATTAAATCGAAATCGTAAATCCTTATGGCCTGGTGCAAGTTTTCATCAAACTGGGCTTGCAAGGCTGCCCTACAAAAGGCAAAAGACCTTTACTTGCTAGAGTGTGGAACTGAGAAAAATGACTCGAAAGATTTTTAGTTGTCCAGCCTACCTACTACCTAATTCTAGCCTACCTATTTCTAGGTAGGAAAATTGAATTTGGCATTTAGATGTTAGCAGTACCTTCCACATTATCACTATTTTGTTGCTGATCACTATTTAAAAAATCATTCTTATAACACCTGTATAAAATCTGGTGATCATGGTATTTATTATGGATGATTTAGAATTGCTTTTTTATATGGAGCAGTTTGGTAGCCTGTTCACTGGATGGCTAACTAGCCTATTTATGCTATAGGTTGCTAGCTAGCTAAATGAAGTAGATTGTGATCTATCTAATTTGCTAATCTAATGCAGCTTTTGTGTTACACAATTTCTTATCTTGTCCTTGATGTCTGCATTTAAAAGCAATCTCAACCATAATTTTCCTTTGAGAGCAATGGGCCATCTTTAAATGCTATTATTAAAAACAACCACTCAACTTTGTTTTACCTACACAAGTGTGTCAGTGAATTTTAAAAGCACCAAACTTTAATGGACAGTAAAACGAAGGCAGAATGCTGTAACTCCAGCCTGGCACAGCAACTTCTAAACAATGGCTGAACAATAGCAGAATACTGTAACTCAATTTGAGCATTCTAAAACTAAGGCAAAGAGCAGTAACTGGTGTTAAGGTGTTCTACCTTGGTTTCTCCTGGGCTTTGGAAGTTACTGTTAAGACAACCCATTATCATCTAAATAAAACAACAGAATTTACTCAATATACTTATCCATATGATAAAGGAGGTCTTGAATGAACCATAAATATCAATAAATCATTTTTGACCAAAAATTAAGTTACTGCCTTTTGCCTTTGTAGGGCAGAAGTGTACTTTGCTCTCTTTTAGTCCACTGTACCTTAAGTTTTAAAATGCAGAATGTTGTTAAATGTGAAATTATTGTGCAGTATTTGACACAATTGCAAAATATTTAGTTGACCAAATATTGCAGCCTTTGTCTAGAGTAGATTAGCAACTGTTTCTCTACGTTTCTGTTTTTTGACAGTTTTGGGATACACGTTCCCCAAACCCCATGCTATCCCTGCAGATGCCAGAGAGGTGTTACTGTGCAGATGTGGTAAAGCAGTGTGATATTTCTTATTTATTTATTACTTGTTAAATATTTAATTTGGAAAGTTATCTGTTACTCTCACAGTGTAATTGACAGCTTCAGTTCATTTTGTGTGTGTGTGTACTTGTCTAGCAAAATTAACTTCCTGTCAAAACATCTGAGCACTAAAATGGCAGTACATGGTACATAAAATAGTTTTTCTGAAATTGTATCTTAAAAGCATTTTATGCTGATCTCTTTGTTCTTTTATAGGTATATCCAATGGCTGTTGTAGCCACTGCTGAACGTGGTCTTATTGTTTACCAGTTGGAAAATCAGCCTTCAGAGTTTCGACGTATAGAGTCTCCTCTGAAGCATCAGGTTCGTATTAATTTTCTAAACATGTAATTTTTTAAATGAAGAGCAAATGCATGATGAATACAGTATGTGCACTTGCGTCAACTTGCAGTGTACTTGCCTAAGAAAGTACTGGCTAATATAATGTAAATACATCGGTTAGGTTTAGGGGGTAGTTTCAGGGTTAGTATCTGGTTATCTATTTATGTAATAAATGGCTAGGGGTGTTCCCGACTAAGGATTTAGACATTCGAATCAGAATTGTTGAATCTCTATGGTCGACTGATAGTCAAATCGTGTGTGTGTGTGTGTGTGTGTGTGTGTGTGTGTGTGTGTGTGTGTGTGAATGGGTTGGGAGGGGCATGACACTAGTCAATAAGGAGGATAGAGGGGCAGTGTCTCTTCAAAAAAACAGAAAGAGACGATACATATTACAAAATTAAAGTAACGTAAATGTATATAAAACATTATAAAAACGAGTGGTTTTTTATACTTCTTAATGTAAAGTAACACTGTCCAACAGCGACACCCACAGGTGAATTTACAGCGGGTTTCCTGAGCCCATAAAATTAACAGACCTGCCAAAGTCACGCTATGATTGGATGTTGGAGAACATAGCGTGGCATGGGGACATAATAACGTGTCATAATCGAACTATATTCTATAACATGTATTTTCAAAACCCCTGCAATAGGGGACAGTCATATGCTGGTGAAAAAAAATAATAATATATATATTATGTTTAAAAAATATTGTGAGAGCGGGAGGTGCGAGAAATGTGCTCAGCTCGTATTTCCACTCACATGCTGCGAGCCACGACCATACGAGCATCCACGATCTCCACGCAAGATAAAAAAATCCTCTACGAGCTCGTATGACAGCCAAAACCGCACTGTGTAATATACGCCAGGCTTTTAAGGTTTAGTGTAGATAAATATTAACTAGTGTGACTTTTGCCAGATGGTCAACTTATTATTAGTTTCTGTTATTGGTATCAATACTCCTAGATGGCCAATACCAGCTTTGCAATTGCCTGATACATGATAATTATCTGTAAAGTATTGTAATCTGAGCAAAGAAAACAACAACTCAATTCATCTCTAATCATTGTTCTGTCTAATCCTGGCCTGTCCCTTATTATGTGGCATAATTGTTTATGGCTGTGGTCTGCCATATGAGTATTAATAAACATTTATAATTTCCTCAGCGTCCGAACTGTCATTGCGATCCATTGTTTTCCTATCGTTTATATTCACCACACTCCCTCTCGTTATGTCACTTCCGGTTTGGGCATTTTTAGATGCGGAAGTAAAAATTTCTCACAAAAACGACTCAAAAAGCCTTATTAGCGTATTTACAAGTATATTTTAAATAAAATCTAGGTCCTACATTATTTTTATATACACTGACTCACTGGAGTCTCTAACCTGCAATATCGAACACCGTTGAATAACGGATGCGAAGTTCTGCTCAGCGTCATTTCATAACAATGTCATGTCATTTTAAGTTTACCTCAGAAAATCCATTCTATGAACAAACTTAATTGATACAAAAATGACTAGAAAGGAGCATTTTGCTAACTATATGCACCATATTTTACACAATTCAAAAAAAAAAAAAAAACTATTTGGAGTAAAAACTGTATTATAATAACTTGTGTATTTTGCCATTGTTTTTGGCAAGTCAGAAATGTTTAATTAAAAATTAAAAATAAATTTTGGCTTTTACACTCTACTAGAGGTGTAGTCTCTGTTTGACATCCAGACGTTACCAATGTAGATTTTGGTATTGAACCTAAATGCTGGTTGCCATCTGTCTTAAAACAAAGGCAGACACGGCATGCAGCTGCTACTCCTGCATAAAACATCATCAGATATGATAGACGAGACACTTTACCCTCACTAAAAAGTTAGCTTGCCTGGGATTCTGTGAAAGTGACACATTAATCAAACCAGTCTGCAGGACTTACTGATCAATAGTATTATCTTGCACTGTACAGAGAGTAAGTTGCCATTATTTTACTAGTCCTCCTTAAACAGGAAATGTTACATTTAAAAGTAACGTTAACTGCTAGTGCTAATGTCTTTTGTGTTTTATTATGCATCAGGGCTTTTAGTCCAAAAGTGTGCTCATTTGGATAAAGTTTTGTGGATTATCGTATGTTTTATGGTGAAATTTGTTTTATCTGTGGTCAAGATGTCTTGGGTATTTTCATATATTAATTATTGAATCATTTCCTTTTAATTTCTATTCGAATGCATTATTTAAAAAAAAAAGTAATTTCTATTGATGTCACGATAACAGTGTAGTGAAAAATCTGATATTCTGACAGCTCTATACACTACTTCAAATTATGATCAATATTTAGCATTTTAAATAGATTATTGGCATTTAAATTATATGAATCAGGAATCAATGCTGTTGTTTCACTTTTATCTTGTAACCATCTGTTATTTGCCAAGTTTGAATATATGGAGGCACAAATTAACATAAAAAATAAAAAAAAATTCTGGTGAATAACTACTTTTAGTTGTTTTAGTTTTGTGTGAGGATTGAGGAATACTATTGCATGCCTTAAGAGGACTTTGAATATAGCACATAAGCTTTATTGTCAGTATTTTTATGGTACTTACTTTTTATTTTTGTCATTTTGTTTAATTTTGGGCAATCTCTTCCGTTTACCAACCTCTCTGTAGTTGGTTTGCATACATTCTGCTCTACTGTGTTTTTTGTGTTGATTCATTGCTCATTTGTCCTTCTCTGCAGATACTGTTGCAAACAGTGTATTAAACTTGTCTTTTTTTTGTTTAGCACCGCTGTGTGGCTATCTTTAAGGATAAGCAGAGTAAACCTACTGGATTTGCACTGGGCAGCATTGAGGGCCGAGTTGCCATTCACTACATAAACCCACCTAACCCGTGAGTCTGTATCTGATCTGGTTTATAAATGTAACCGCTAATACAGTAACACTGATTAAATATGTATGCTATCTTTTTATCTAACTAATATATATATTTTGACTTAGAGCCAAGGACAATTTCACCTTTAAGTGTCACAGGTCCAATGGAACCAATACTGCCACACCTCAAGATATTTATGCTGTGAGTGTTCTAGGTTTTGTGTACTTTTTAAATGCAATGCAAATTTTGCTCGAGTATATAGTCTAGTTTAAGGCTGGCCATTGTTGCAGTATCAAAGACAATATTCAGTAAATAATACTTGCCTAATTTGTCTGTTGTTAATCAAACTGAAATGGTATTGCTGTTTGTTTTTCTGTTGTAGGTAAATGCTATCTCCTTTCACCCTGTCCATGGCACTCTGGCAACAGTAGGCTCTGATGGGCGCTTCAGTTTCTGGGACAAAGATGCCCGCACTAAGCTGAAGACCTCTGAACAATTAGATCAACCAATAACAGCCTGTTGCTTCAACAACAATGGAAACATATTTGCCTATGCCTCCAGCTATGACTGGTCTAAGGTACATTCTCAATACATATTTAACATTTGTATATAATAGGAAATAATAGGAGAGTTTTAGAGAGTAAAATAAAATAACTGATCTTTTTCCTAATGTCAGACAATTGTCTTTAGATTTGATTTTAGATTTGTTTGTTGAAGTATAAAACAATTGTAGTAGTATTATAGGCAGTTCGGGCCTAATTAATTAACCTCAAAGGGTTAGTTCACCCAAAAATGAAAATTCTCTCATCAATTACTTACCCTAATGTCGTTAGACACCCGTAAGACCTCCGTTCATCTTCGGAACACAAGTTAAGATATATTTGTTGAAATCTGATGGCTCAGACAGGCCTTCATTGACACCAATGTCATTTCCTCTCTCACGGACCCATAAAAGGCACTAAAGACGTCTTTACAAAGCCCATCTCACAACAGGGGTTCTACAATCATTTTATGAAGCGAGGAGAATTAGTTTGTGCTAGGGCTGGGCGATATGGAGCAAAAAATATATCTCGATATACGATATATATCTCGATATCTTTACAGGAAAAATAACCCCCTAAAAACTACAGCAAAAACAAATATGCCATATATCATAAAGTCATAATATTTTTATTGAAGTGCAAAGAGGTAGTCAGTTCATGTAGGAACAATGTGCTTTTGACATAAAAAAACTCCCTGATTACATAAATAATAATAATTTAACTGTAAAATAAAAGAAATAATACATATAGCCTTAATTCTTTTCATTCATTTCATGCCTTCAAAACATGAATCAAAGACTCCTTTTTTACAGTTAAAGTAAACAGTAAGCATTTTGCAGAAAGATTGGGGCATGACTGAGATATAAATAAACTGATTTTGTCATAACACCACTTCCTGTTAAATTTGTATCAAAATTCAAACAGTAGGCTAGATGTCGCGCTCTTTTCTAATATAAAGCATGAGCGCCTCATAATGCAGATCATGTAGGCTACACGTGAGGCGAGCTTCCCTTCTTTTCCAGTTACAGAACGAAATATGAACGTCAGAAGGTAGACTATATGATATAGTACAACTTACAGAAGAGCACTCCACTGTGTCTCAGGACAACCGGGATGTCGCGTCTTTCCCTCTTGGTTAAAACATGCATAGATTCATCATAATCCTGTGATAAAGCTGACAAAATAATAATAATAATAATGATATTGCAATAATTTTTAAATGTTTTTAAATAATATGCGATCATTTTGACATTTTAACCGAAAACCATGCGATCAGTTAGACACAAATCATAAATCTCGCACCAGTAATGTCAATCACCTGACAGTGGGTGAAACTTGCGATTTGAACTATGATGAACATTAATATTTCTTTATGAATTTTAGCAAGCAGTTGTGTTAGAAGGAAAATCGTGGTCTCTAAACTGAGTCCTGAACAACACGCGCGCTTGTCAACATGATGACCAATCCTAACCTGGTTGCGGACGCTGCCGTGTTCGCAAGGAGGCGGGAGGCGCGCGAGCACAACACAGAGAAGGCAAACATGCAAAGTGGCGGAATCAGAATTAAATATAAACAATATATCGATATATACGATATGTCAAAATCCATATCGAGTTTAAAAAATATCTCGATATATTTAAAATATAGAGAGATCGCCCACCCCTAGTTTGTGCGCTAAAAACTAAATAACGACTTATATAGAGATGGGACGATTTTAAAACAAAGTTTTGAACGGTTATGAATCAGCGTATTGTATTATTATCAATAGAGGGAATGCACTTGACGTCATCGTCAGCTGGAGCGACTGCGATTACGCCCTACTAAGTGGCAAAAACTGAGAGGCAGCACTGGTTTACAGCGTGAATGCAGCAAAAACACACAAAACCAGGCCTGGCTTATCCACGGACCCAATGGACATCGCCGTTCCGAGCTTGAGACGGATTTGATAATAGCTTGTAATTTTCTCACTCAAACCACACCCAACCTGCTGCTGCTTCTGCTTTAGGAGGGAAACGCTGCCCAGAACTGCTTGTCTAGGATATGTAATCCTCCGTAAGAATTCATAATAATAGCATATTAGTGAAAAGGAGCTAGCAAATGATCCAGTGTAGTGTTGTCACGATACCAAAATTATGACTTTGGTACGATATCAGACTAAAATATCGATATATCGATACTAAATCGATACCACAGTAAAAAAATAAAAAAATAAATAAGATGCTTAATATGACAACAGAACTTATTATTCATTGTTATTTTTTACTAAAAATTCATGTGGCCAGCATGTTCCTTAGGGTTGGGCATCGTTTTGATTTGAACAATTATTGATCAATTGATCAATTACTATTAAAATTATCTCACAAATTTTTGCTATCTCAATGTATTTTTTACAATGGGGTAATTGTGTTGCAATAGCTTACACACAGCACAAGAAAGCTTGATTTCGAATGGTAAATTGAATTTAAAAAGACGAGTAAACAGTAATAAAATAAGAACAAATAAACAGATTACAAACAATAGCACAAATAAATGCAATAGAATAGAAGATACAAATTAAACAGACTGCTTTATTTTTTCAGGTAAGTCTAACATTCAGATAAGAAACTGAATTAAAAAAATGCATAGTAATTACATTTAAAACAACATTGGATAATGTTCTTTGTAAAAAAATTCAATAGCGTACAGATGAAACTGTTAAAGTTACACAAGTTGATCAGTCAAGAGCATAGACCGTAAAAAAATAAGAGAGCAGATTGATCGTTTGTCTTTTTGTAGTTTGAATAGCAAATGACTGCGGTCCCTTTAAGACTAACAGACGCATGTTAGTCCTAAACACTGTTCCTGTTACTCGTTCTTCCTGAACTGTTTGCGACTGTGTTTACGTCAATACTCTTCCAGATGTGCACTGATAATTCTTTGAGTGTATTTGACCAATAATAAGCTGGAAAAGGAAGCAAATGTTTGCACTTGTATCATGTCAGAGGCGGCTTTATTACGGTAGGCTGTGTGTGTGCGCTTCAGATGTGGAGCACGAAATCTGCGTGGATTAGTAGAATTAATTTATGTGCAATCCCGCGCGAAATTCAGACCGATCACACACTAACACTAACACACTGTCATGAGGAAAAAGTCCAGCAGAACGCGCGTTCGCCGTGCTCAGAGGTTAACCGGGCTGAGTGAGAATATGCCGGTGTGTGTGTCAACTCGCTGACGGTCAGAGAGGAGAGCGCAGCTGATATCGATACTGTAAAAACTGAGAATCGTATCGTTTCAGATATTCCAGTATCGATATATATCGAAATATCGATATTTTTGACAACACTAATCCAGTGTGTATCTGTATTTGCACTCGTCAAATGATTTCATTTCCAACATGTTTTCGCCTCAGTGAGTAATGTAACCAATCACAGACATGTTTGTAGATATCTACAACAGAATTGGCCAATCACAGGTGTTAAACTTGGAATCCCTCACTCACTCTCGAGTGTTTGTCCAGCAGGCGCTGAGTTCAGTTAACACCATAGACTGTAAAAAAATATGGACGTAGTGTCCGTGACGTCACCCATAGGATTCTGATAAGCCGTTCTGAAGCTTAAAGTAGGGGCGAGCTGGGCGTTGCCATCTTGTGAGCGAGTCAACGCGTGTCACTCCCGGATAACAGAAAATGGGCAAAAAGGCGGGATGTGCGCGGAGCTGAGGTGACGCAATAACTATAGACGGCGGATAAATGGCTATCCACTTGTAACCACGCCCTTAATTATGCAGAACCTTAAGGCTTTATATAACGGAAACGAATGAGTTATAAAAAAATTCACCCCCCTCAGAGTTGTCATGAAGATTAAAATTAGCCTTATAAGCCAAAACCACAATTTGTACCAGGCTGTAAACATGTTTTTTTCTGCTTTAAAGTTGAGAATTTTAACATGGGGCTCAATGAGATTCTGCTCCCTTCTGGAGCCTGCCTCTAGTGGCCAGTTAAGGAATTACAGTTTACATTACTTCCGTATTGGCTTCAAGAGAGATCGCGGGAGGTTGCCGCTTGGTTAACACACGCGCGTCTCTATAAATGCAGACATTGTAAAATAAGAGATTCATTGTACACCAGCTTCACTGCGGAAATCTGTGAGATAGCGTTTATTGAATGATTGACCGCTTTTATTGTTTATTTTTTATTAACCGTAAATCAGGTCCATAAAAATGTCAGGAAAACACGATTCCTGGCTGCATGTCCATGGATCCATGGATCACTGAATCTGTGGTAAATTGTAGACCACTATATTGAGCCCAAACTTTTTTTTAAATGATAATCGTTTGCTCAACTTGGGTGTGTTCCGGCGGGAAAGTGACGTCAATGCATTCCCTCTATACGCTGAATCATAATGTTCGAAACTTTGCTTTGAAATCGGCCCATCACTATATGTCATTATTTAGTTTTTTTTTTTTTTGTGCACAAACTTTTCTTGTCACTTCATAAAATTATTGTAGAACCACTGTAGTGAGATGGGCTTTGTAATGACGTCTTTAGTGCCTTTTATGGGTCTCTAGAGAGGAAATGACATTGGTGTCAAGGAAGGCCTTTCTGAGCCATCGGAATTCAACAAAAATATTTTATTTGTGTTCAGAAGATGAACTGAGGTCTTATGGGTGTCAAACGACATTAGGGTTAGTAATTAATACGAGATTTTTCATTTTTGGGTGAACTAACCCTTTAAATTACGGTAAGCTCCTATTGTCAATTTCATCATTATTGCTTTTAGAGCCCAAACAATGATGCTAAAGTGATCAGGAAAAAAATAATTCCTAAAGAGACTGCAAAGGATTCGCTTTTAATGTGTTCAAAATCAAGTCTAGGTTGTCTGAATTAGTTAACATAAAACACATTCTTTCTATAATAAATAGATTTATGTAATAAAACACATAATGTGATACATTTCCACAACAAATGTGGAAGTGGCTAAACATAAAAAATTATCTTATGCAGCCATAATATCTTTATTTTAGCTCAATAAGTCTTTAATTTAAATATTTTTAGCATCCAACCAACAATATAATTCAATTGCACAACTGCCCAATAGGCCCATTAAAGGGTTACTTCAGTGATTTAGCATATGGCTTTGTATCAGTAGAAACCTGGGAGTATATTCGTATCATCGTAATTTTCAAATTAATTCCCATGAAAGTTAAGCTTCCAAAGTCATGAACTAAAAACACGGCAGACTGAACACGCGCTGTGAATGTATACTGCGGCCACGTTTACATTAGCTCTCGTGATGAATGTAATCTGACTCCTGCTTAGGCCTGCACGTTTTCAAGTTTTTCATTAACCGTTAACCGAGGCCCTTAGCGGTTAATACTCGCTTAACCATAGTGTGCGTCAGGGTTATTTTTAGTTTATTAATTTGACGACCACCATCTTCGTAGTGAACGCGCCTATAGAGAGAAATGCACATCATGGATTACACAATCAGAGAGTAGCCTATTTCTTTTCGTTTTAAATTGTTAAAAGACATTTCAAGTTTCTTAAGATCTATTTCATGTCTGCGAGGCGTACGCTGAGTTTCGTTAAATTAGGATGAGATGCGCTCCAGTTCACGAGCAATGCGAGTGGCCGCGAGGGCGCCTGCACGATTAGAGCATGTAACGTTAGTAAAATATGCAGCCGAGAATGATTCACACAGACACAGCGTTTGACTCGCGCGGCTGAGCCTCTCCCGGCAGATAGTTCAAGCATCTGTGGACTCGTCCCTTCAGCTCTGGCCATCTTGCTTTCAGTCCGCGATTAGCTTTTTTGTTTTCTTCATTAACGTTACAGTTAAAGTAACGTCTGCTTTTCTCTAGTCATTCACAAGTTTCTCACTTCAAACTTTCTTTCTTCTGATCCGTTATGCACAGCGCGCGCGGCTCGCGCTCTGCTTCTGCCCTAATGCGACTTTTAGACTCCTTTCCAGTGCGACGTATGTTATTTTCCTCTTCATGACGTATATTTTGACTGATGCGACTCATAGTCCGGAGCAACTTATAGCCTGAAAAATGCGGTAAGCACTGCATTGCAATACTTGCATTTTGCCCCGTCACTCTCATTTTTAAAGTGCTCCCACGCTTTCTTTGCCCGCTTAGAAAGCTGGTCATGACTTCTTCTTGTGGATATTACAAATGTCTGGGAGCGCTCTGGCGGTCTCTAGGGGTGAAAACATATATTACAACTAAATTCAAGGCACGTCATTGACGCCACTTAACCGAGCAAAATGTTTCACTCGGTTACGCAATTTTTAACGGTTAATCGGTCAATCGGTTAACCATGGACACCCCTACTCCTGCTTGCTGCATCCTGCTACACCTGCTCAAATTATATTGAACAGAGATGTTCAGTTTTTAATTGTAGTGTCTGTTCTCTAACTGAACTATATTATTTTATGAAAATGAACACAATGGTAGGGGCGTTGCTGTTGTCGGCAAGTGATCCAGAGATGAAAATGAACACAGACACAAAAATGAAAGTGATGTTTATCTGCTTACCCGCAGGGCATCTGAGGTGTGTTTGTTTCTTCAGTAGAACACAAATGAAGATTTTTAACTCCAACCGAGTAAAAAGCACATAGACATACGAATCCACCCCGTGGCTCGTGACGACGGCATTGATTTGTTAAGACACGAAACGTTTGATTTCTGCGAGAAACCGAGCAGAATTTATGTTTTTTTTTTTTTTTTTACCTCATATCAGGCAAATCTCATATATACATCCATCCATCCATCCATCCATCCATCCATCCAATGATCGCGTAGGGTTTTGACCTTGCTCTACGGAATTAATGGTGTTTGGAATATTAGATGAGATTCGTTTGCTATAAGGTAAAAAAAAATACCATAAATAATGTTCGGGAGTTAAAAATCTTAATTTGTGTTCTACTGAAGAAACAAACGCACCTACATCTTAGATACCTTGGGGGTAAGCAGATAAACATTAAATTTACATTTTTTGGGTGAACTAACCCTTTAACTTCTAGGTCTTTTTAGTGAACTAAAGTGATAACCTGTGACCTCTGCTCACTTTTTTCCCCTTCTGCTTAAACAGGGACACGAATATTACAATCCTCAGAAAAAGAATTACATCTTCTTGAGGAATGCAGCTGAGGAACTGAAGCCTCGGAACAAGAAATGGTGAGAGCGGGATATCCATTACCATGGAGACTGTCTTTCACTGGGCAAGGGCTGATGTGCTTCCTGACTTGCCCTGACTTTCCTTTGCGTGCAGTAGTGATGCTTTCTTTCGGTATCTCATTATGGATAAATAAGTTGCTCTTAGTTTAGTGGGATAAATTATGAAGAAGCATAAAATTGTTTATAAAATGGTAAATGGAAAGATTCTATTTAAGTTTGAAATGAAACGTTCAGGATTGAAGTGTAATACCCATTGAGTATAATGGTGAATCATTTGTTTACTAGTGGAAAGCCACTATATAAATCAAAGCAATGCTAGGGAAGTAACTTTCCTAGTAAGTAAATTTACCATTTAATCTTTTTGTTGCAGTGCTGTAGTAATATTCATAAATCTAGCTGTGATGTTTCTTTTCTATTTTAATTGTTCTCAAGCTGAAAGGTAGGGCTGCTTGGAGCCCTAAGCAAACTTCAGATGGAGCCATAAGATTTTTATTTAAGAAACTATTTAAAATTTGTTTGATCAAAATAAAAGAAAAAGCTAGAAATTAAACTCTACATCATGCACAAACATATTTTATTTTAACTGTCCACTCAATTGTTGTTTTACAGAAGAATATATATATATTTTTTTAACTTCTGAAACCTAATGTTGTGTGCCTGCACAAAATGGACTTTGAAAATGATGACACATTTTTCCATGCACTTATTAGGGAAAAAAACTGTGTATTGACTCTTTTACTGGTGTAAATAATAGTTGACTCCAGTAGTCAAGTAATGAATTGAAGAGGACAATTCGTTACTTCCACTTCCAATTTAACACTCAAATTCTTCTAAATGGAGCTCGTAAATCAGATTTGATCATCTAGGATTTTAATCTTATGTGAATAATTAAAAAGATTTGTATTGGATGCTTTACTTTTGAATGATATGTCTGCTGGTCTTCTATAGATAAGTGTTTTTTTGTTTTGTTTAATGACTTTGCTTTCATGGCTTAATTTTTCTGGAAATACTGCCAGACATGTTAGGGAGTCAGAGAATTGGTCTTAAGAAACATCTGCTTTTGGCTGTCTGTATTGGTCTGATGACCCTGTACAGCCACACACAGATGTGCTGTTTTGAGGTAGCATGATCTGTGCCGCAATGTGCAGTATATTGATATTGAGCAAGGCGCTAATTTAACATTTATAATTAACATTTATGGCATGTCTGCGTTTCTTTTCTTGTGCTGATAAATTGACTAGTCTCAGGTGTTTGGGTGACTGTGTGTGGATATTCTATGCAGACGAGAATATAAATTAATTATGGTCTCTGATCTGCTTATTAGAAAAATCTCTCTTAATACAGGAAAATGATCTGTAAAACTTTGAGTCATTGGAATTGGCCTGTCAGAGAATAAAGACATAATAATGAAGCATTATGCCTCTCTTGACCTCACTTTACTTTTGTTCATGGGAACACAAAACCAAAAATAAATTGATTTGAATAGCAGAATGATGTATTGACTGACGCCTGCCCCTCCTTGTCTTTAGATTCGTCAAGCTTCACATCACCTCTTGGAAGACCTGCTTTAGTGTGTAAATATGGGAGCGAGACCTCAGTTGGGCTAACACCTGGACCAATGGCATGGCAATGTGTAATTTTTATGGACCAATCAGAAGGGGGCCAACTGCTCATAAGCAATGGTGATGTGGGCAGTGGCTTTTGATATGAGTAAGGAAGCCATGCTTTAGCATTTCTGGTGTAATTTGATGTACCTTTTTTCTTCATTACTTGCAGCTCGTTTCTCTTGATACTGCCTTACAAAGGAAATGCATTTTCATCTTTGCTTTTCTTTCTCTGCTTGGTGTATAATCACGTTATGTAACCAATAATAAATCTATCTTAAGCTTTCTCTGCATTTTGACATCGCACTTGTCTTAATGTCTTGCAGGTGGGAAAAAGATGCAGATTTTAATAAAAAAAAATAAGCACACACATGCACATTGCTCTTAGAAACTACTGTGCTTGAGAAGGTATTTCACGTTCATTTGTAAAAGAAATGTATTGACGCCAAAAGGCACTATATATATATATATATATATATATATATATATATATATATATATATATATATATATATATATATATACAGTCTTGTTCAAAATAATAGCAGTACAATGTGACTAACCAGAATAATCAAGGTTTTTCGTATATTTTTTTATTGCTACGTGGCAAACAAGTTACCAGTAGGTTCAGTAGATTCTCAGAAAACAAATGAGACCCAGCATTCAGGATATGCACGCTCTTAAGGCTGTGCAATTGGGCAATTAGTTGAATTAGTTGAAAGGGGTGTGTTCAAAAAAATAGCAGTGTGGCATTCAAACACTGAGGTCATCAATTTTGTGAAGAAACAGGTGTGAATCAGGTGGCCCCTATTTAAGGATAAAGCCAACACTTGTTGAACATGCATTTGAAAGCTGAGGAAAATGGGTCGTTCAAGACATTGTTCAGAAGAACAGTGTACTTTGATAAAAAAGTTGATTAGAGAGGGGAAAACCTATAAAGAGGTGCAAAAAATGATAGGCTGTTTAGCTAAAATGATCTCCAATGCCTTAAAATGGAGAGCAAAACCAGAGAGACGTGGAAGAAAACGGAAGACAACCATCAAAATGGATAGAAGAATAACCAGAATGGCAAAGGCTCAGCCAATGATCACCTCCAGGATGATCAAAGACAGTCTGGAGTTACCTGTAAGTACTGTGACAGTTAGAAGACGTCTGTGTGAAGCTAATCTATTTTCAAGAATCCCCCGCAAAGTCCCTCTGTTAAAAAAAAGGCATGTGCAGAAGAGGTTACAATTTGCCAAAGAACACATCAACTGGCCTAAAGAGAAATGGAGGAACATTTTGTGGACTGATGAGAGTAAAATTGTTCTTTTTGGGTCCAAGGGCCACAGGCAGTTTTGTGAGACGACCCCCAAACTCTGAATTCAAGTCACAGTACACAGTGAAGACAGTGAAGCATGGAGGTGCAAGCATCATGATATGGGCATGTTTCTCCTACTATGGTGTTGGGCCTATTTATCGCATACCAGGGATCATGGATCAGTTTGCATATGTTAAAATACTTGAAGAGGTCATGTTGCCCTATGCTGAAGAGGACATGCCCTTGAAACGGTTGTTTCAACAAGACAATGACACCCAAAACACACTAGTAAACGGGCAAAGTCTTGGTTCCAAACCAACAAAATTAATGTTATGGAGTGGCCAGCCCAATCTCCAGAACTTAATCCAATTGAGAACTTGTGGGGTGATATCAAAAATGCTGTTTCTGAAGCAAAACCAAGAAATGTGAATGAATTGTGGAATGTTGTTAAAGAATCATGGAGGGGAATAACAGCTGAGAGGTGCCACAAGTTGGTTGACTCCATGCCACACAGATGTCAAGCAGTTTTAAAAAACTGTGGTCATACAACTAAATATTAGTTTAGTGATTCACAGGATTGCTAAATCCCAGAAAAAAAAATGTTTGTACAAAATAGTTTTGAGTTTGTACAGTCAAAGGTTGACACTGCTATTTTTTTGAACACACCCCTTTCAACTAATTGCCCAATTGCACAGCCTTAAGAGCGTGCATATCATGAATGCTGGGTCTTGTTTGTTTTCTGACAATCTACTGAACCTATTGGTAACTTGTTTGCCGATATATATAAAAAGGAGGACATGGTAATAAATAGATCCCTATCTGCCTGATTCTACTCCTATCTGAGATATGGAAGAATTGGAGCAGGTTTTGCAATGTTTCCTGGATCTTACAAGTTGGTCCAGGACGGGCTCCTACAGGGGACGTTACCTTTGCCCCACAGGGCCTCCCCTTTCTTGAGTCCGCTACCACAAGCAGAATGAAGCAAACACATTGCTCTCCTTTTCCAATCTCTTCCAGTCAGACAGCCCTAACCAAAAATAATAATCAACTGATGTATAAGAGAGAAATAAAGAGAATTAAAAATAATAAAATGATAACCACAGATAAGAGCAAAGGTAAACTAAAGCGGTTATTAAAAGATTAAAAAGATGATGCATAGATAAGATGAGGTGCAATCTGTCAGACGTACAGTGGCAAAGAGCTCATTCAGTATTGCACAGCTAAACAGATGTGTTTTCAGTCTGGATTTGTGGCTACTGTTGGAGCACATCTGATCTGTTCAGGAAACTGGTTCCAACTACGGCTGGCAAAAAAGCTAAAAGCAGACATTTCTTTGAGTGAACTCTTGGTATTTCTAACTGATTTGATTCTGCTGATCTGAGTGAGTTGTTGGGTTTGTATTTAATCAGCATATCTGCAATGTATTGGGGTCCTAGGTCATTGAGTGATTTAAACAAGTAATAGTATTTTAATAGCCATCCTAAATGTAACTGCAAGCTAGTGTAAAGACCTGAGGACTGGTGTGATGTGGCCATATTTTCTAAAATAAGCAATTTTAACCTTTTTTAAATTTAAAAGTAAAAAGCTATTTTTTAACCAGGACATGGACTGCCTGTCCATGCCTGCCTGCTTATCAATGACATCATACCTGCGTTATGCTAGATATCTGTTTTGTTGTGGAAACGATAGAAACACCTAAGATGCTTTAATATATTATGTTTCATTAGATGAGCAACTGTTTGGATACATTCATCAACAGAAATCTAATAGTTATATATCCTTATAAACTAATCATTATAAAGCTTAACACAGTTAGTGTTATTGTTTAAATCTCGTTTTAAACATAAGTTCCACGTTTTACCATGCCTAATATCGATCTAGCTTACTGCAGTATGCAACAAGTGTCTCATAGTAGCTGACGAGCAAACGTACAGAATAGTATTATGACTTTCAACACACTCAAATAATGTGTCTAATATAAAACAGTGCTGGGTTACCCCACATGCGTATGAAAGGAAGAGGTCATCTCCGGTATAATAAAAGCTCTATCAAAATTATATATAATTTTGTTTTTCTCCTACAATAGATTTACATGCATCAAATGTCAAAGAACACGCATTGCACATCACATAATTTCTTAAAGAATCTGAAAATGGTTTCTCCGAACCCCTTCTTCCACCAGCCTACTTTGCTCTGACGACCCGGGTTGTTGTGATTGGTCTACTGCTTTCAGCATGTGTTTGAAAGGTTGTTCCACAGTGCTGAAAACTGACTTCTCGAAATTTTAACGAACTCTTTTAGGCCTCAGCTGGCCTACAGCAATTTCACATTTTTATTATAAATATAAAATATGAGTGTGTGTGTAGTAAGAACATAATCCAGACATACTACATTTGCTATGCTGCCATTATGTGATCTACCAACTTTATGTCGCTTCACTGCGGTTCCAGTAGCCTCATGGGATAGTAAATTTTCATTTTCAAATTACAAAATTAATCATTACATGTAACATCTAAACATGCTAGACCTAAGTATTTCTTTGTTATTGTTGTACTTACTGGCGTGATGAATCCAGTTTTTAACCAGATGGAACTGGGTAAATATTTTGAATGTTCTTCTGACCTGTAATGCCACTTGAATCATAATCATATACTGTTCATTTGTTGGCCAGAGGAGAACTGGTCCCCTGACTGAGCGTAGTTTCTTCCAAGTTTTTTTCTTTCCTTTTTCATCTTTTCCATTTTTTCCATGTCACCTGGAGAGTTTGGGTTCCTTGCCACTGTCGCCTCTGGCTTGCTTAGTTGGGGGCACATAATATTCAACAGTATTATTCATCTATCTGCATTGACACCAGTTTTACCCATCGCTATGACATCACTTTTCTCCAGAGCTGTCATATAAATTAATAACCTTTTTACAACAGAAATTAATCAACATAACCGACATGACTCTTATTTTCTTCTAGAGCGGCTGTACAGCCAAAACTTTGCTGCATTATTTTCCTGTTAAAACTGTAAAGCTGCTTTGAAAAAAATCTATGTCGTAAAAAGCGCTATATAAATAAAGGACACTTGACTACAAATAACCTTTTGTTGGTTAAACTTGGCTGGGTTACATGTATATGACCAAATTTAAAGAAAAAATAACATCACAATCTTCTTGCAAGAAAGCCTGTGAGTTTATTATAGGCCTGCAACATAAAATGTTTTTGAAATTAAAAACCTTGACTGAGTAAATGTTTTGCTGGAAAAGAGAAATAAAGGTGTTTCACCAGAATCAGAAGATGATAGGTATAGAGATTTGCCACTTTTTTTCTCAGGTGAGAGACTTTTTATTTTGTAACAAGGAATGAAAATAGTTTTAGAATAATCAAACGGACATATAACCTGTCCTGACAACATCTCATCTGACTGCAGATGCTGAATCAGAACTTGTTTTTTCAGCCATTCTTTACTAGGTCTGACAAAACTATAAATTGCTTTTACGCTCATCTTTCAAAAATAAAAGTCTTGCATCAAAATCTGAATTGGAACGGGAATTTTGATTATGGAATTAGTCAAACAGTGGCAAGCTATACCTCCATATTCCCAATGCCATTGGTCAGTCTGTACTTGCTGGAAGAAAGATCTCAGCTGCAGTAGACACAGCATGGACTTTAAAATACTGTAGGTAAAAGAATATCTAATTTCTTGTTTGTGTACTTCTCAGAATTGATTGCTATTCAGTGGGTGAAGAGGTTGATTTGCTACAAGGTTTTTATTTGCTCTTAAATCTTATCAAGCCGTATAAGCCCAAAAAGAAGGAAAATCTGACTCAAGTCTGGAAATTCTCATAGAAACCCTTCTGACCCTGTTCAGAAAAAAATAGGTTTTTGTTTTGTTTTCCTTTTTTCCCTTCTACATAAACTCTTCACACTCCACCCCATTAGGTGGCGGTAATGCACTAAAATGTTTTGCCAACCGCAATTAAATCCAGACGGCGAAGAAGAAGACTTTTTATTTTATTTTATTTTATTTTATTTTGTAAAACAATAAAAATAAAAATAAGCCAGAGGATCTGAACATGCAGCGCTGGCTGTAGCATAAGGTTTTAATCTGTAAAAAAAACTGGGTAAGGACGGGGAGTGAGAGGTTAGAGTCTCTGGATCAAATTTACAGTAGGTGGCAGTAATGTGCGAAATCGATGCGAATCGGCCCAACAAAAAAAAAAGGAAGAAGACGGAAGAAGGTGCACACTGTAGACAAGATGGTTGCCTCTATGTGGCGGATCACTGGGGCAGTGAATCGAGCTTTTGCTAAAGCTGGCTATGTGAGTATTTTATGTGTTTGAAATGTGTTGCTGGCTTTAGGAATTTCCAACATCATATTTAAGTACACGCATATTAACCAGTCGATCTCCATAGTCACAGTGGCTGTCATTGGCCTTGTCAATGCCGGTTAGCTAGCTGATAGCTCAGTTACTGAAGGTTAGATCACTTACCGGTGTGTGTTTTGAGGATCAATACACGAGTTTTTAATAGTTCTGTGTGCAAATCACTTTGTATCTCTACTAAGTTAGATATTGCACTTTTATGTTTATTTTTTCTTCTTGGTAAGTTTAACAATCTGAACTTTTAGCTGACAAGGTCAATGAAAACGGACGTCGTCCTGATATAGATCATGTTTTCGTTTTATATAGTTAAACTGTAGACGTTAAACGTGTAACTTATTACTTTGTGAGATTTCTCTTTCGTCAATTTAAATCAAATAACAATAATACGTTAACTGGAGGGCTGTCCCCAATGGGGCATCAAACAATTACAACACAACAACATAGAATCTGGTTTAACGTAGAAGAGCTCACTTATTTTGACTGTTCACAAAGAACATTCAATTAATATGCTGTTCTTTAAAGTGAGCTGTTCGGTCATTTTGAGTCAATACTGTTTACAATTTTTAGTTAATAATAGAGATTTTGTTAGTACACCCTGATCTTTTTGACAGCATTTTTTTAAATGTCATATGTAAGTATTGAAATATTTATAGAAAAAAATTATAATAATATTATTAACCCAAAAAAAGGCGTAGGGGCCTAAGGGGCAAAACAAAGAAGATATAAATATATCAGTATGAAAAATATCACAAAGACAACAGATAGATACTGTGCAATTTTGGTCTGTCCTCTAAATTAAAGAGACAATTAATACGTCCCATGAGTAATTTACTGGAATGCACTATGGATTTCTAGATTTTCTCTTTTTAAGTTTGTTTTCACATGGATGCTATAAAATCCAATTTCTCCCACCTTCACTTCTATTCCCTATTAGCAGTGTTTACTGGGATGCCTCTAAAGTGGGGAAGTGGCATCAGAAAACATCAATGATGAGCACAGAAACAGCCGTTTACATTTATGGAAAATGGTCTAATACATAAATCTAAAACATTAACATAGCGTAATGTTCACATCACTTTTTTTTCTCTCCTCTTTGTATATTTGTGTATGTATTTTCTTATGAATATAAAACATAGCTATGCTTCCCTACTACTGACACACTGACATTTATTATTTTAATTTTAAAGTGTAAACACAAAAACAAAACCTGGAAATCTCTGAGCTACAGGCCAAATCAAACGCTTCATTAAAAAAACTTCTAGTCCAAATCATTGCTAGCCTGACAAGCCAGACCCACATCAAGATGTTTGGTCTGGAAACTCACCATTGACAGGGGTCAATCCGAGGAGCGGGATAAACGGTTGTCTTTCAAACTCCCTCTGCACACGATAGAATAGCGATATAACCAACCAGAGCAACGAAGGTGAAACGGAGCTCGTTGATAGATTAAACATTCGCCGTACCCGGTTGGCAAAACTCCGAACACATCTTCACTTTTTGAGAATGACTTCAGTGCCGTTCTTTTCTCAGAGAAAAGCTTAACTCAAAGTCTTCCAGGGTTGTGGTCAAAGGTGATTCGAAAGACTGCCATTCGCCAGTTTCTGTGTTTACTAGAAGCACGCAAACGCAACTCGGCCGTCGTCATTATGGCCCCGCCCACGACTCTATACACGATGTGATTGGCCCGACAAGAGTTTGCTGTTTACAGCTCAGCAGGGTATTGAGAGTTGCTAGACAACACTCGCGGGCAGATTAGATTTGCTGCTGCTGGGGTGCATCTAGATTTCTAGGCTATATCATTGCATTATTCTGTGAAAATCTTTTGTTTTGTTTTTGTCATTTGCTTTTTGAAATTGCTACAAGGAATGTGCACCATTATGTCTATCTTTGTTTTTATTTTAGCCTCTTCTGCTGTCTCTGAGACGAGGACAGGCCTCTGTGTCATATGCTCAGAGCCTGCTCGGAGCTCCAGAAACTCGGGTCACTACCCTAAGCAATGGCTTGAGGGTTGCCTCTGAAGAGACTAACCAGGCCACATGCACGGTGATTAGATTTTTTTAATAAACTTATGTTTATATGTGTATATGTATGTATGCGTGTGTTTATAAAAATAGAAGGAGTAGAAAACATAAATGGTGATCTTTTTCCATTTACATGTTTAGCCAAAAGGAAATCAACAACAAAAGTGCTGAATACTGTTAACTTAATCCTTTATGCTATTTTTTCCCTGGCTTTTACAGGTCGGCCTTTGGATAGGTTGTGGGAGCAGATATGAGTCTGAGAAGAATAATGGTGCTGGATTTTTCCTGGAGCATATGGCATTTAAAGTATACATGATATCTTTACTTGTTCCCTCTAAATTAATGTTGCTGGGGTATTGCTGCTTACTAAAAGTGTGTTATATTATGCTGTTAAGATTCTTCTAAAACAGCAGCGTATACCGCAACAGTTGTCAGAAGAAAAACTGTCTCTGTAAAATATCTCACTAAATGATTGTTACAGCCCTATTTGTTTTTAAAATAGCTTTTATGTTCTTCCTGAAGGCTTTTCCTTCCTTAATGCTGTTTAAACACTTTATTACTCAATGAAAATTATAAACCAAACCAGAAATACAAATTACTTTATTCAAATGAAAAAATGCTTGCAAAACAATTGAAGAATTAAAAACAGATTGACTAATTTGCATTTTTTCCTTCCTATTCCAAACTATTCTTGGATCAAGGGCACAAAGAAACACCCTCAGTCTGCTCTTGAACAGGCAGTGGAGTCTATAGGAGCTCACCTGAGTGCATACACCTCTCGGGAACATACCGCTTACTACATGAAGACCCTTGCCAAGGACTTGCCTAAAGGTTAAAGAACTAAAATAATAAAATTGACCCATTTCTCCAACTGGTGCAGCTTATTTATTCTAATATATATTAATTAATCTAAAATGGTATTTTATGTTATTAATTATGTCTCTTGTTGTATCATTCCCTCTAGCGGTAGAGCTGTTGGCAGAAGTAGTGCAGAACTCATCTTTGAGTGAGGCTGAGATGGAGCAGCAGAGGAGTGTGGTGCTAAGAGAGCTGGAGGAGGTGGAAGGTAGCTTGCAGGATGTTTGCCTGGATCTGCTTCATGCTACTGCTTTCCAGGGTACTCCTTTGGGCCATAGTGTTCTTGGTCCCTCTGTCAACGCCAGGTATGCACACCGCCTCATCAATTGGATTGAAAGACGTCATGTAAATTACCTTTTCATATATTTGTCAGCTTTCCTTTTAGGCATGTCATTAAAGCCAAAAAACGCTTATGCTCGCGATAGCTCCGGTGACCAGTGTTCACCATTTTTTTATTGTAGAGCAAAACTTTTCTTTATTGGGTGGGTGATCATTTTGGCCACCTAAACAAAAACATTCTTTGATGTAACTTGGTGATATCAAATCATACTTTGAAAAGCAGTTAATTTAGAAGTCCCTAAATAAAACTTTTTTTTTTCAGTGCTGTTAACTGTACCAGTCTTTACAAAAGAAATGTATTTAATCTCCCACTGGAGAGTTCAATTCTATAATATAATATAATATAATATAATATAATATAATATAATATAATATAATATAATATGAAAAGAAAATTAAGCAGTTACACTAAGATGATTTGGGATAACCTTAAAGTGTTTTTGTACAGTGTTAATGGCTTGAGGCAGCATTAAATCATCAAATTTAAATGTTTATTACTTATGAATTAATAATTTTATTACTTATTAAATGTTTATTGCTTATGAATTTCCAAGATTTTCTAACTTTTAAATGGCAAGAATCCAAAAAAATTCCCTTGTGAGAAATTCTTTATTAGGCTTATAATAAAATGAGTAATGTAATTGAGTTCTAAATGCTTAATATGATTATATAAAAACAAACTGAAGCATTTAAAGGTGCACTATGCAACTTTCCGTCCGCTGGAGGGCGCCTATTCTAAACAAAGGTGTAGTTTGATGACGCCAAGTGTGAGCGCAGTATCTTGGGAAATGTCGCCTTCACCTCACAGCCGGTGGAAAATAGGACATGGGCAGAAATCATGTTCATGGATGCGATTATTAACCTTACTGTAGTGTAAAGCAGAGCAGGACCGAGTGTTGTGGAGCTGAACATGACCGCTGGAGCGATTGGCATACAAACACATGGCTCGCGAGTACCGGGACTTTTATTATGACGTGACGGGACACAGTCGTCGGGCGCGCGCACTTCCGCTTTTTCCGGTCATAATTATAAGGTAAAGCAGCTCTGTTTATCATATTAGATACATTTAAGCGTGTTTAAAATTGTTATGACGTTACTCTGTGTGTTTGCTCGGTGCTGCTGTGACATGTTCACACTGCTAAGAGAAAAGCGCTTCTGTAGAATAAAACCGAGGGTAGTGCAGATATGACGCGATTGACAGGCGACTCGCTCAAATGCTATGCTGAAATGTCCTGGTCCATAGTTAAAATAGCAATTTTCTCACAATTTACAATTTAGTTGGAAACATTTGGGATATTGTAGGCACTCAACTGAACAAAATATATAACACTGGCCTAGTGGTTTTTGGATATTTTACTGCAAAAATACTACATAGTGCACCTTTAAATAGATCTGATAGCTAAAAGAAAAGTGAACATGTGAACTTTTATAGTTATCTAAACATCCCTGAAATCCACACACACAAATCTGAGCTATGTAACTGATGTATTTTGAGTTTGCACACTACACCTGTGGTGGGTGTATAGATGTAAGCTGTTAGTTCTTTTCCCTTCATCCATTATTTCCACCACTTAATCAAAGCCCTCTTAAAACATGATGACGCTTTACTTCACGTCTTTGTGTTTCGCTTTGCTTCTTGTATTGAGCTATTTAGTTCGCAAACATGGCAGTATTCTTACCGTGACTGATTTGGCTCATACCATTCTCTTTCTATGAAACCTGTAAACCACATTTACTGGTTTTAACTTTATACACTAACTCTATAATGGTATAACTGGATTGTATCAATTTGGATTGATGAAAATTAGTGCATGTAAATAGGGTTGTCAAACGTACCAGCAGCCTACTACCGGCACCTGCCGTTCATGTTTTTTCATGTTGAGCATTGTAGCCATACACAATCTTATCTGTTTAGAATGTAAATGCAATGGCCTATCAAAGGTGCTAGTCACTATATTAGTCAGAATCCACTTATCAACACTGAAAATGCACAAGGTTTAGTTTAACATGAGCCGCACACTTGCAAATCCTTTTATATAACCAACAGTGTAAACAAGATCTTGATTGTACAATTAAGACAGCTTATTTTCATTACAACACGAGTTTTTGCTAGAGTGCAGAATTCTGTGAACTTGCACTAATTATTGCAGAGATTAACAGCTCTTCTTTTGCTTTCTGTTTATTACCTATTCATAATCTAAAGAGTACAAAGTTTAGTTTTTTATGCTGCTTGGTACACTGCAAAGTGGCTGGATTGACAACCATATTTAATCAGATTTGTTTCTTTCTTTTTTGTTTCCTCTGAATTTTCAAGGACACTAACTCGTAATGATTTGGTGGAATACATCAATAGCCATTATAAAGCTCCTCGCATGGTCCTGGCTACAGCTGGAGGTACTGCTCTTGGACAATTATCAAACTCGTCATGTAGTAGTGTAATAATAGAAAAGCCACAGATACCAAAGTTTATTGCTTAAACACTGTCTCTGTTCCGCTGTAGGAGTGAATCATGATGAGCTTGTGGCTCTAGCTAAGCAGCATTTCAGTGGTGTTTCTTTTGAATACGAGGGTGATGCTGTACCTGTTCTGTCCACGTGCCGTTTCACTGGGAGTGAGGTATGAATTGCATGAGAGGGTCTTGTTTTCTTGCCATTGACTTTGTCTTGACTTGCCATCTTATCCTGTCTTGCTTTTAGATTCGTATGCGTGATGATGCCATGCCACTAGCGCACGTTGCTATTGCTGTAGAGGGAGCTGGAGCTGCAAGTCCTGATATCGTGCCACTCATGGTTGCCAATTCCATCATTGGTAGCTATGACATCACATTCGGTGGTGGAAAGGTTAGTTTATTACTTTGGTTAAACTTCAATCCCCTAAACCTATTTTTGCATGTATGGAGTAGAAGTGGGAATCTAGGTACCTTGTGATTTGATTCTGATTAGCTTCAGGGATTCTTGATTCCTCATGCAATCTCTGGCAAACGGCTCTAGGGAAATTCTAGTATGAGAGGCTTTCTTTCTGTTTTAATGAAATGCAGCAGAGAGCAACTCTAAAAACCCATTGTTAATCAGCTTGTCTCTTGATTTCTACATGCACAGGAATGATAAATTACATTTTTTTCATGATGTTTTGAAAACTGATCATTATTTTAATGCCATTTATACTATTTTGTCTAAGTAAATAAAAAATCACAACATTATAGTGTGCAATATGGGAAAAAATTATATTCATGTTTTTAAAGATTACATTTTTCAGTGTAAGATGACTGAAGTAATCTAAAGGTAAACATTGTGGAAATGAATATAATTAATTATATATACAAAATTGGCCAGTGTTTGTCCAATATTGACCAATATTGGTACATTGTATGGGTACCATAAAAAATAACTGATATGGTATTGTATCAATATATTACATAAGCCTGTAGGATACTAGAAATGTATCACAATAACTGAGGAATCGAACCAAAAGGTACTATTTACACAGAATATTGTCACAATGCCAGCCTGGGTGGGTATTTGCATAAATGCAGTTGGTTTTGTCTCAAAGGGTTAGTCCCCCCCCCCCCCATGTCAGAAATTACTCACTGTCATGTTATTCCAAACCCATAAGATCTTCGTTCATCTTAAGAACACAAATTAAAGCTGCACTATGTAATTTTTCCGTCCGCTAAGAGGTCGCCTATTCAAAACAAAGGTGTAGTTTGATGACGCAAGTTTGAGCTGTGACATGTGGTCCTCACTTCACAGCCGGTGGAAAAGAATCAGGATAGGACTCTGGCAGAAATCATGTTCATGGATGCGGATCATGCGGTTATTAACGTTACTGTAGTATGAAGCAGAGCAGGACCTAGTGTGGTGGAGTTGAGCAAGACTGCTGGAGCGATTGTTTCCGAACACTGCTCGCGAGCAATTTGACATTTATTATGACGGGACACAGACAGTTTTTCTTTTTCTAATTTTTCAGTCATTAGTATGAGGTAACGCAGCTCTGTTTTATCATATTAGATCATATTCTTCACCTCACAGCCGGTGGAAAATAGGACACGAGCAGAAATCATGTTCATGTATGCGGTTATTAATGCTACTGTAGTATGAAGCAGAGCAGGACCGAGTGTTGTGGACCTGAGCAAGACTGCTGGAGTGATTGTTATACAAATACCGCCTCGCGAACACCGGGACTATTATTATGACGGGACGGGCACAGTCGCCGGGGCGTCTGCAGTATTTCTGCTCTTGCGGTTATGATTATGAGGTAATGCAGCTCTGTTTATCATATTAGATACATTTAAGTGTGTTGAAAGTGACGTTATGACAATACTCCGTGCGTTCACTTGTTCACACTGCTAAGAGTAAATCGCTTCTGCCAAATAAAACATGACAACGAGGGTAATATGACGCAATTGACAGGCAACTTCCTCAAACACTATGCTGAAACGTCCCGGTCCTTAGTTAAAATAGCAATTTTCTCACAATTTACAAATAGTTTTGGGATATTTGGGATATTGTAGGTACTCAACTGAACACTGGCCTAGTGGTTTTTGGATATTTTACTGCAAAAATACTACATAGTGCACCTTTAAATTTCTGTAGTATTCTTGAATGCTTCTCTTAAATATTATGTACCTGAAAAAAGTAATGCACTGCTAATTTTATTTATCTTTCTTGTATTTCCTGGTTGTTCTTATCATTCTTATATAATATCATAGACAACAAAAGTAACAAAATAACAGTTGATGTGATCAAGTGTGGAGGAGGAGATCTAGCCCTAGCCTCTAGGTTGAATGGCTGAATTACACATACATGCATACATACATACTGCTCATTCCATTTTCCCTCTTTGTTACTGCTGTAGTGGCGGGTACCCATGCTAACTTACGCCACTTAATTTATCAAATATAGTGGTGGTTGCATTATGATCATGAAATAATGCTACTCTTTATTTTTATGTTGTAAATAGCACTTAAGCAGTCGCCTGGCTCGCCTGGCTGCAGAACTGAACCTGTGTCACAGTTTCCAAGCTTTCCACTCCTCATACAGTGACACTGGACTGCTGGGTATTTATTTTGTTACTGACAAACATAAAATAGAGGACATGATGCACTGGGCACAGAATGCCTGGTAAGTCACTGGCATCCTTGACACAAGATCATCTGTTGTCATCTTTTGTGTTGTAGTAATATTTGAGCTGATGAATACTGTTGATGTTTCTGTATTACAGGATGAATTTGTGCACCACAGTGACTGAGAGTGATGTGGCTCGAGCCAAAAATGCTTTGAAAGCTAGCTTAGTGGGACAGCTCAATGGTAATAAACTTAAACATACTCATTTACCCATACAGTGTATACATTGTCTTTGCATCAAAACCCATAAGTCATTCAAGGATACTGATCACAAAACATTTTTTAGTACAGTGTGTTATTTTTAAAGGCACACTATGTAACTTTTGATTAGCTGTTAAAGAAAACTGCATGCATTTTGCAGTAGATTGCGTGCTTTGGCTCTGCGTGAGTGTGTGGATAAATATGGATATCTCACTGCTCAGAAAACATTCACTACTTGGCTTAAAGGGGTCATGAACTGCATTTTTATTATTATTTTGTTTTATGGGGTGCAGTTATAATGTTACTATGATTTTTTTTTAACATAAATTACATCATAATTTAGAAATAAAAGGCTAATTTATACCCTAATTTTAGCCCTAGATTTGAAAACTGATGGAAGAGGTGTGTCTGCTATGAGAATTCAATGTAAATGCCCAGTTTTGATTGGCTAACATCTTTGCATATGGAAGGGGCAATGCGTGTGGAACTCTCTCAAACTTTTACTACATTTTTACTATTACAGCTTGCGAAATTTACTAATTGTGAAGTGTGCTGATTTTAGCATTATATTTAGATTTAATGCTGTCGCATGAAAGACGCATTTAATGCGTAGAACTAATGCAGTGATATTGTCATTGCACCTCGATTTCTGCACTCTCTCTAAAATACTTTCATCACAATAACAGTGCAAACAATGTAAAAAAGAGAAACATTGTGCAGTGCAGCATTATTGATTACACTGGGAGTTTGGGCGTCACTGATAAACTCATGCTGTGTGATTTTAAAGCTCAGGCGATTATAAAGGGATTGTTCTTTTTTCTTGTTCTGTATATAATTTAATCACAATTTAAAGATCATTTTAATGCTGCTTAACAGTCAATTTCACATCGTTTCTCTAAGTCACTGGCAGTTTCCCTTTATACAGAAAAAACCTGTTGTCAGATATAGTGCTCGGCACATTTGAGAGGGATGTGGGACATGAGCAGAACAGAGACCATCCTGATATTCTATAGCAACTGACACTTGTTCTAAAAGGTCTTCTGCAGGTGTAAGACATAGGGGCTATATTTGATGTTGCACTGCCAGTGTCGTGGAAAAAGTTTCCTATTGGGAAGACAACAAAGCCGAGATGCTTATACAACATCTAACCCTCTCTTTCAAAACTTCTCATTATTATACAGTCTTACTGTTTGTTTACAACCTATTATTACACATTAATTGGCTTATCTTTTTAGTCTTTTTTTTTTTTTTTTTAACCGTCTGTCTGGTTTAATCAATTGCTTATCGTTTTTGGCTTCTTTTTAGTAGTGGTGTGCCACCAGTTGGTCTGTTGTTAAAAAGAAACCTTTAACAACATATGCAGGTGCCCGTTATTGGTTAAATTGTTAAATGCTTGGAAGATTGGGTTACCAGATCACAAAACACAATATAAAGCTGACAAATGGCTTACATTTATGGGTCTTTATCCAAATGTTTCCATGGTTGCTATGTAACATTTAATTGCTAACCTATTATTTATTTTGTAAACAAAGCTTTGGGCTTCATTCGTGTTGTGACTTTCAGGTAAAATGGCATTTCCATACTGGGAAGTATGTTGTCAAGTTTACCGGCAATTTTTTGGTGTGACCTGAATGCTCTAAATTGATTCAGCTCTGCTTATAAGTTGAAGTTAAATTGAATGTGCACCAATTACATAGAAGAACTTTAAACTAGGCATGCACCGATATAGCCTTAGAATTCCAAGTTTCCCATTTGTAAATATGACTTGGTCATTCATGTGCTTGGAACTCGCAATTAACGATATATCGGAGTACATTTGAAGGTCATTCATTCACCATTTAGCATTTAAGTACCATGTTATGTTATTTACATCATTCATGTAGTAATTACTTGAAAAAAATGCTTTATAAGATTTTTAAAAAGTTCTCACTTTTGTAACGTTTAAAATTCCTGCATGCGTGTATTCTTATAACAATTTTAAGTGAAGGTATCAAGAAAAGTATGATTTATTTTATCCATTGTTGTCCAATAATACATTATGTACAACAACAATAGGGCTAGTAATTTCCTGAAAAAAAGTGTATTACTGTAATGTGTATTACTTAACTGTAATACGTCTTTGACTAATATATAAAATGTTTCTTCTTTCTGTTCTCAGGAACTACACCTGTTTGTGATGATATTGGCAGGCACATACTAAACTATGGTCGCCGTATCCCATTGGCAGAGTGGGATGCCAGAATTGAGGTAAATTGTCTACCAAACAATCCCACAGTGGATGAGTAAATGCACTTTTTGAGATTAATTTGAAGATTGTTTAATTTTAAGAAATACAATTTTGTTTGTTTGTCTTACTAGGCTGTGACTCCCAGGGTTGTCCGGGATGTCTGCTCTAAATACATCTATGACAAATGTCCAGCTGTGTCTGCAGTCGGTGGGTCCATTTATTTTTATATTTAATATACATTTTATGCTTCATATTTTTTTGCAATTCTACATTTGAAGTGAATACACGTGGGCTTCTTTTATTTTAGCATGTCATATATTTTCTTGCCCCCCCCCCCCCCCCCCCCCAATATATGCAGCCATTTATATTTAAATCATCAATATATAATTACTGAATATATAAATTAATTTGTAAGTCTGAATATATAAAAGTAAATCCTGCATATAGTTATAACTGAATATATAAATGTAACTCTGAATATATAGTTTCTATCTATACAAATTTAGATTTTACAGTTAAATATCACCATTTATTTATTTCCTGAAATTGGTATCAAGAATAATAACAATTACCTGGTATTGACAACTAAACTTTTGTAACCTTGTACACTTTTCTTTCTTTATGCAGGTCCAGTAGAGCAGCTGCCAGATTATAACAGAATGAGAAGTGCTATGTACTGGCTCCGGTTTTAAATGTTCCTTGGGCCATCAGCTTTCACTGATGTGTTGTCTCTCTTTGCAACTTTTGCCCTCCCGTCATATTCATACCTTGTCTTTATATGAATTTGATGGGTAGCATGTTTGCCCATTTATCTCTTTCCAAAAGCTCTAGTGAAGAGATCGAAAGTAATAATTTGAAACCTTTACATCTACAATGTCAGACATGGAGCAGAGCTATTTATGAATTTATCTGATTTGTTTTATTTCTGTCATTTTGTATATAGCAATAGCTCTCATACCAACTTCAAATAAAACAGTCACATCAGTGTTTATTGAATTTGCTTTGGTTACCTTCGTGAAAAAGAAGAAATAGTTGAAGAATAAAGGACATTTACCTGACAGTGGTGTTAAAATATTTTACAACAAATTTTCCATTTAAGGATGATTGGTTATTTTTTGATACTATCAAAATACACAAGCACACATACTTTTAGTTTTGTATTGGGGAGCATTTTGTGGATGTCAATCTAGTGATTCTGTCAGAGGAAAAAAAAAATGTGTTCACACTTTTATTGGGACAGCTATGGAGTGACGTAATCAAATATCATAATCAACCACAGATTACATAATCTGTAAAGTAAAAAAAACATTTTTTGTTTAAATTTGTTTATTCTAAGCTTTATTTAAACGTGAATGCACAAGTTAACACTTTTAAAACAATGTATTTAAGATCAACAGGAAACTTGGTCTCAGGAGGCCTTGTCTTCTAATTCAATCAGCAAGCTTGTGTGTTCAGATTTTGAACTAAATATAATAGCATCAAATACATGTGAAATATATACATAAATAAAAAGGTACAGAACAGAATATCTGAAACCATAATTCTTTTACTCTGTAATCATAACTTTGTCCCACCAGCATTATTTCCAGCAAACAACAATGTTCGGATCATTCTCCAAGCGCTCATCCAACTCCCTGTAACTCATTCCTGAAAACACATGGAAGAAATAATCAGCACTTTAATTTTTAAAGGAATATTTATGTGAAAAAGCAATAGCATACATAATACTTGCCAGTTTTGCAACAGATTTCATCATAACTATGGCAGCCAGTGTAAAGTCTAGGTGGACGACTCCGGTCATCTCTAACAACCTTGACTGGATACTTCTGGAGGCGCCGAATCAGACCTTTCATCAAGCCAAACTGAATCAACTTCCTACAACAACATGAATAAAATAAAAATACGGCATATTTTCTTAAGCTCAAACTAGTACTTAACCAACAACTAAATGAGCCAAAAGGACACAAACATTCTTAATTTCTAATCTCTACATACTATTCTGTAAGTTAACAGAAAACACGACTGACATGTCTTATTAGTGGCATGTTAACTGTGGACAACAATATTCAAATGGCCTTGCCTTTCATCCACCCTCTGTAGCTGATGAGAATAGCGAGAACACAGGTCGCGCACAGTTGTACCTGGGGTCAAACCACAATACAACTGGAACACATCCCTGAGACTTGTTCTCTGACCTGGTGACATACACATAGTAAAATGTCTACTGTGAATTAGAAACATTTCACTCATACTTACACATTCATGTCACGCACATTTACAATCTCTGTACTTGCTCACCTAGCTTACTGACGTAATGTAGACACTCTTCCTGAAGGCACTTCTTATCTATCAAGTTTTGTACTTTAGGTGTTGTGCAGTAAACATTTGAGTACTGTAGAATATGAAAACCAAAAACAATGTAAGAAAAAGATTATAATAAAATTTAGAATAAACAACAAAAACTTACCTGAAATATGGATACCAGAGTTACCACTTCATAATACCTGTGAAACAGTACCATTGTTTAGTCCATTACACTTTAGCTCCTTTTACATGTATGAAATGTGTAGTTTCTGCAACACTATAACTATTGTAATGATCTATTCAAGGTTTTAGTGCATTGCATATTTAAAAATGAATCAGGTGCATTCATCATTGTTTCTATTCATTTGTGTCAAGGGTCAAATGATGCCTCATGTCAGGAGGTATTTCCAAATTACAAAAATATACTGGGTTTAAAACAAATAGGCATTTGCAAAAAGTTTAAAAGCAGAATTGGCAAAATGCAAACCACAACCAAAAGTGCCAGAAATGTATTGTATTTGTATTGGTTTCCACTTCACTCCAGGTTTCACCCACAATGGTCAGAGATGAAGTTTGACTAACAAAACACAGCATATGACAAACAATATTTTCTATATGTAACAGAGCGCATGTGTTAGTGTTTCAAGTTATTATTGAAATTCTAATAATTATTATTATATACAATTATTGCCCCTTTTGGTAAATATGAACAAAGTAGCCTGTAAACAACAACACACCTAACCTTTCAGTCACATTTTCAAATCCTTTTTTTTCCTCAAAAAAACAACAACCACTTTCTTTTTGACTAAAGAAAGAAAGACATTAACATACTGGATGAGATGGGGTGAGTAAAATATCAGGAAAACTTAATTTTGAAGTGAACTAATCCTTTAATGGATTTGCTGCTAACATCTTGGTGCCAGATACCACAGCACACTTTCAGTCTAGTGGAATCCATGCCTTGGTGGGTCAGGGCTGTTTTTGCAGCAAACGGGGGACCAACACAATATTAAGATGGTGTTTCATTATCTATCAAAAGTGGTCCAAGGAAGAAACAGTGGTGAACTGGTGACAGGGTCACAGGCAGCCATGGCTCATTGATGCAAGTGGGGAGCGAAGGCTGGCCTGTGTGGTCCGATCAAGAAGAGCAACTGTAGCTCAGATTGCTCAAAACGTTAATGCTGAAAGGTGTCAAAATACACTGTGCATCGGACTTTGTAGTGTATGGGGCTGCATAGCCACAGACCGGTCAGGGTGCCCATGATGAACCCTTTCCACCACCGAAAGCACCAAAAGTGGCCACGTGAACATTACAACTGGACCATGGGGCAATGGAAGAAGGTGGCCTGGTCTGATCAATCACGTTTTCTTTAACATCATGTGGATGGCTGGGTGCGTGTGCTTCTCTTACTTGGGGAACATATGGCACCAGAATGCACTATGGGAGGAAAGTAAGCCGGCAGAGGCAGTGTGATAGTTTAAGCAATGTTCTGGGAAAAATATACACACACACATATATATACATATATACACAGCTTTTCCCTTTTTCCACATTTTGTTGTTACAGACATGTTCCAAAATTAATTAAATTCATATTTGTTTTTCATCAATTCTACAAACAATACCCCATAATAACAACATGAAAGAAGTTTGTTTAAATGATTTGCAAATGTAAAAAATTAAAATTAAGGCCCAATTGATAAAAGAACGGCGACCTTCAGCTGAAGATTGTACATGGGGCGATAGTCACAAACAGATACGTGATGCACATTGATCCTTCTGTAGGGATGGGTTGTCCCTTCTGTGCAGACATTGAAACGTTTTTTTCATTATAAGTGTGCTCGGCTAAATGTTTTGTTTTCATTTTTATCTCAATGGTTTTTTGAAATTGGTGAAGCGTTATCATTTGAAATGTTTATATATGGGCCAAAGTATACAGGAAAAAGTCAGTTGATTTTGTAGAATTTTTTGTCTGGTACATCAAAACTGGCTATTTGGAAATCTAGAAAGAATAAATTGTCTGGGCAGGGTTCTCTGGATGAGTTGAAGATTTTCAAAGGCTTGGTGGCAGCTCGGCTTAGAATAGAACATGTGTGGAATGTGTCATGTACATTTGGGGGATAAATGAGGTCCTTTGTACAGTAAATGAAAATGATGATTTAATGCTTGCATTTTAAAATGGTTTATTTTATTTTATTTTATTATTTTGTTTTTGAGTTTGTAAGTTAGTACTATTATTGTGAACATGTTATTGTTTTAATAAAGGTGTATTTAAATACAAAAATTATCTCACTCACTCACTCACTCACTCACTCAGAGAGAGACATTTAAGAAATGGCCCTGTTGTGGCTCTCAGCATGTGGAAAAGTAGAACTAACTACAAACTGGCACTAGCACTGGCTCTGAACTAGCACCCGGTTCATTCTGGTGGAAAGGGGGTAACATTGAATAATTCGGCACATTCCAAAGCACTTAAGTTGGTCTTTAATAAATAATAGTCAAGTTGCTTAAAGTATTGCAGATCATAACTGCTTACTTATTTGAAGGTTTTACATTTGAATACATGTCAGACATGGTCAAATACTAGATTTCTTTAAATGTGAAATTTTAGTGACCCCCCCACCCCCTTTTGACATGGAACAACCCCCCCTCACCGCCACCACCACACATTGTTTTCTTCTGTGGGAAACACTGATATTATATATATATATATATATATATATATATATATATATATATATATATATACAGTGGGATAGTTACATTTAAATACATCAGTGCACCTAGCTCTGTTGTTTTTCTCTGCTCATATTTTAATTGTCATTTGTCTGTATAATGAGTGTGTTGTAGGTCTGCTATTGTCTCCCCTCTTCCCACCGTCTACACTTCCACTTTTCCACAGCTTTACACACTTTTTTATTTAATTAAACTTTTTTTTTTTTTAAATATGAGGTTAGAATGTAATAGAAAGTAATAAGACAGGAGGATTTTAATGACACTTTAAAGACATTTTTGTTTTGTTATGAATTACTATTATGCATTTTTTCAAAATGAAAACTGTACAAAGCCAGCTGAGAAAAAATGCAGTAGAGTTAATCTGTATTTAAAGACGCATTTTAACCCAGGTACTAGGGACTTCGGGACGGTACTCTGTGTATTTCGACCACAGGGATCAGGATCTAAATTAATTTATAGTTTAAAAAAAAAAAAACTTTCGGGGGTGGGACTTGCTGAACATGCTGATTGGTATTGGTTCATGCAGCATATTATTTCAACCAACATTTTTAAAAGTCTGTTGTGCTGCATGCCGTAAGAGTTTTAGCTATTCAAATCAACAATTGAGTAGTAAAATACGACCAATGGACCAACAACGAGGTTCAGACTTTATCAAGCTTATATGCAGAGGACGAAGTCCAGCGGGAACTGGAAAGTCGCGCACAGTCCTACATCGCAGGACTAATTTGCCTAATCTTCACCGTACTTTAGACAGCTGGAAAAAAAGTTCTAAAGGAGGTCTGGGGGAAAATGTTACTTGGACAAATTGTTCCTGTTAATTTCAGTGGAAGCACGCCTTAACACAGAATATTCCTTTTAATAAGTTATTATTGAGATTATGACAGCTACTCAAAATAGGAATAATATCGCACTTACAATAAATTCTGAACAGCAATCCGCACCAAATTAAGCTCAACATCAGCCTCAGCAGAGATCTTTTGAATGTGTCGATATCCATCTACAAAGGGTAGGATCTGCAAAAAAAAGAAAAGAAAAAGGAAAATAATATAAATGAGAATTTGATGGTAACAAATATTTGAAGACAATATGCCAAATAAAATAGTACACCTGTTTCACACTGCAAACAACTGGTAATCAATGGTCAGTATTACAAACTTATTTTTTTGTAAAATCTTGTAACATACCTAAATTGTAAAAATCAAACCTTGCTGTATAACCAAACCTTGAGTTTATAAACTGCTTAGATTTTGGGTTACTCCAAGCTAAAACCTAGAACCTTTTCAAACAATGAGTATGTTTCTCCCTTACTTTTCAGAAGTACTCCATAACAAAACACACTACACTACAAATCAATTTTGCAAAATGTATAATTTCTCCTGCTTCCAAAGTGAACACTCCCGTTTGTTAACATGGGTGGCAAAAACAACAAAAACACCACTCTGCTCATGCACCACTAACATGTGCAATTTGAAACAGAGCCTAATTTTCCAAGTCTGATTTTATACAAAACAAAAAATGATATCAAGTCAAATAGTAAGATTAAAATTAAACAGTGGGGAACATTTTTTGTAGACCTGTTGTGTGGTGAGATCCCATTGTGACTTTATAAAGTGGTCCTTATTCTTGGTAAATACTGGTACATCATACTCCTGAACAACTAGAGGATCCTTTCTTTGCTCAATTAGCTTCAAGTGAATGGTGTTAGAGTCATCTGTTATGAGAGAGGAAGAAGAGTGATTATAAAAACAGTGACAATCACTGACATGGAAACAGAGAGAGAAAAACAAACAAACATATATAACCAATTGGTAGGGTGCAGGCTCCTGTAACATTAAGTTCCTCAAGAAGTGTGGAAAGGATAGGCAACAGCTTCTGTTTACTCTCCTCGTTTGAAATGAATCCACTCTCAAGCTAATCAAAAACATTTAAGACTGATGTTAGACCAATTGTTGAAGTACCACAACAGAAATACGTATAAAATAAATTTTTACCTCCAGAGTTGTGAGGTAGCCAGACAGTTTTTTGACGATAGGTTCTAAAGCACATGTTTTTGTCCTGGCATCACAGACTAAACCCAAATTGAAGAGCAAGGCATTCCGGCTGTACTTCTTATGCTCAATGCACACTGGACAGCCAATTAGTTTCTTCTCCATGGCAGTCCTTAATCAGTTACACAGATAAAACAGATAAAAGTCATTTAAGGCAAATCAGTTCAATTGTCAGGCAGTTTAATTTTTTACCATGGTAGTAAAGCTCTAGTATACATGAATGAGGAAGGACTGAAATTATCCCTTGTGTTTTTGCCATACTAGGAGAATTTTCTTTTTAAATTGTGGATGTTTGCCTCCTAAATAGTTTTTATAATGCTAATATATTTTCCATTTTATGCTTGTGGATTTTTTATGGTTGAGTATATGCACTTTTTCGTTATAGCCTTATAAAGAAAACAAAACAAAAAATGAAATTTTAGATCCATTTCAAACGTCAAATTTAGAAATCAAAAGCCATAAGTCTAACTATTTTTGACGACAAAAAAATATTTTTTTTATGTGGAGCTGATTTGTGTTCGCTGAAGACAGTAAGTCATAACGGTTATGTATAGACGAGAGCTAATTCGTCAATGATATACATTTTTATCAATAGAAATACACTGTTCACAGTTTTAATTGTTTAGTAAAGTTGAAGAAATGATTCTTAAATGCACAATTAAGCGTAAAGTTGGGATGATATGTGTGCTCTAAAACAACAGCGCATATATAAATACAATTTAACAAATAAAATCCGTGCCGCAATGAGATGACTTGGTAACTGTTAAGTAAAGTTTAGTACGTACACTGTTATTAGCTTGTTCTGCAGTTCAGGTTTGGTGATGATGTATACCTGCACAGTATCAAAAAGTTCCCTCGAAATATATTCTTCCGGGACCTTCGATGAAACACAAATTATATATAATTTTGTTCCAATATAATGAATAAACATTCATATGATTGTGTGCATAATGGGCGTCTCGATTACAAAATCAAAACCAGGCTGTCAAACATAGCCTACTTGTACTTATTTATTCTCTTTCGCAAAAAAAAAAAAAAAAAAAATCTATGATGTTACCTGATATGTGATCTTTGGTCCTAAAGTTGGATGAAACTCACTGAAAAATATACAATCTATTCTTCTGTATGTACCCATGTTCAGTACCGAACTGAACTCGTCTAATGTTGATGTAACGTCTTCTTCAGTGTGTTCACGGAAGGGTAACAAAATAACAAAATGGGTGCATACCGCCACCTACTGTGCTCCTCCGCTACTGATTTTAAAATTCAAATGTGGCTTAACAGTATCATGGTATTTGCAAAAATATATAACGACTGCTGGGTAGTAAGTGATCGTAATCTGGTTTACATAATCAGATTCCAAAAAAGTTCTTGTAGCTAGATTATATTGCTTTTTACAATAGCTTTGCATCATCACTTTGTTTTATTTCATGATCACCTTTACACAATTGCAGTGAATTATATATATATATATATATATATATATATATATATATATATATATATATATATATATATATATATATATATATATATATATATATATATATATATATGCCACGCCGCATTGAAGCAGTCATTTCTGCAAAAGGATTCCCGACCAAGTATTGAGTGCAAAACTGAACAATTATTTGAAGTTTGACTTTTTTTGTCTTAAAAACATATATTTAAACATAAACATAAACATATATATATATATATATATATATATATATATATATATATATATATATATATATATATATATATATATATATATATATATATATATATGTTTATGTTTAAATATATGTTTGTAATACAAAAAAAGTCAAACTTCAAATAATTATGTTCAGTTTTTTGGTTTACATATATATATTAAATATATTAAATATTAAATATATAAAATATTAAAAATATTAAATATATAGTTAAAAACATATATTTAAACATAAACATATATATATATATATATATATATATATATATATATATATATATATATATATATATATATATATATATATATGTTTATGTTTAAATATATGTTTGTAATACAAAAAAAGTCAAACTTCAAATAATTATGTTCAGTTTTGCACTCAATACTTGGTCGGGAATCCTTTTGCAGAAATGACTGCTTCAATGCGGCGTGGCATGGAGGCAATCAACCTGTGGCACTGCTGAGGTGTTATGGAGGCCCAGGATGCTTTGATAGCGGCCTTAAGCTCATCTTAAGCTTAAGAGTGTTGGGTCTTGCTTCTCTCAACTTTCTCTTCACAATATCCCACAGATTCTCTATGGAGTTCAGGTCAGGAGAGTTGGCAGGCCAATTGAGCACAGTAATACCATGGTCAGTAAACCATTTACCAGTGGTTTTGGCACTGTGAGCAGGTGCTAGGTTGTGCTGAAAACGAAATCTTCATCTCCATAAAGCTTTTCAGCAGATGGAAGCATGAAGTGCCAAAATCCAAAATCTCCTGATAGCTAGCTGCATTGACCCTGCCCTTGATAAAACACAGTGCACCAACACCAGCAGCTGACATGGCACCCCAGACCATCACTGACTGTGGGTACTTGACACTGGACTTCAGGCATTTTGGCATTCCCTTCTCGCTAGTCTTCCTCCAGACTCTGGCACCTTGATTTCCGAATGACATGCAAAGTTTGCTTTCATCTGAAAAAACTTTGGACCACCTGCTTCTCTGTAGCCCAAAAGTGGCTTGACCTGGGGAATACGGCACCTGTAGCCCATTTCCTGCACAAGCCTGTGCATGGTGGCTCTGGATGTTTCTACTCCAGACTCAGCCCACTGCTTCCGAAGGTCCCCCAAGGTCTGGAATCGGTCCTTCTCCACAATCTTCCTCAGGGTCCAGTCACCTTTTCTCGTTGTGCAGTGATTTTTTTGCCACCCTTTTTCTTTCCCACAGATTTCCCACTGAGGTGCCTTGATACAGCACTATGGGAACAGCCTATTTGTTCATTAATTTCTTTCTGTGTCTTACTCTCTTGCTTGAGGATTGTCAGTGATGGCCTTCTGGAAAGCAGTCAGGTCGGCAGTCTTACCCATGATTGCGGTTTTGAGTAATGAACCAGGCTGGGAGTTTTTAAAAGCCTCAGGAATCTTTTGCAGGTGTTTAGAGTTAACCCTTAAAGACCGAGACAGCCGCCCGCGGCTAAAATTAACTATCGTTCTAAAATGTTTAATAACTTTAAATCACAAATCCAATCTGTATGCTGTAAACTGCACCGTAAAGAGGACCCTACAAACAAGCCTGCACTGGCCCCTTAAGGGCCCACTTAGGGCTAGCCTAAGGGCCCCCAGGAGGCTGCCCGTGCAGGGCCCCAGAGAATTTGCTCATTGGCAAAACGTTGGCCCCTTAGCGCTGGCCCTGCGCGGGCAGCCCTCACTTAGCCCCCAGGAAGCCCTCACTAGGCCCGCACTGGGCCTGCACTATATTATCTACAATAATAAAACTGTTTCACTATATATACTTATATTATACACCTGAAATTGATGCATAAACCATATTACTAATGTCTGTATTGTCAAAAATGTACAGTAGTCAAAGGGATTTCAAATCAATGGATTTATTAAATGCAAAAATAGCTCATGAAATCATTAGAAAAAGTTCAATTCATGTCAATACAGCAAATGTAACACTATGACAGGGAACGTTATATATACAAATATAAAAATAATACAAATAAACAACAACAAAATTATAACTTTGATCTAAGCTGAAAATGTGCTTTTCAAACTTGCCATGGACCCCCAAATATGAACATACTCATACCCATCCTGAGAGTTAAGACATCTTTCTTTTACAACGTAACACCCCATTAATACACTAAAAATGTACTTTTACTATTATATATATCTAACATTAGTTTATATCAAGTTACTTTATTATTATGATTCTACTCATTATAAGAATATACTGTTAATTGCATTATTTATTTGTATATTTAAGTCCAATTTTTATTCATTTACATTCATCATTTATTTTAATATTATTTTAATATTCACAGAGGTTTTTCACATATATTTTAATCTCATTTATTTACAATCATTTATTTCTTTAATTATTATTACTTTAAAATATATGTAGAAAAACCTCTGTGAATATTAAATAATAATTAAATAAATAAATGATTGTAAATAAATGAGATTAAAATATATGAAGAAAAACCTCTGTGAATATTAAAGTAATAATAATTAAATAAATGATTGTAAATAAATTAGATTAAAATATATGTGGAAAAAATCTGTGAATATTAATCTCATTTATTTACAATCATTAATTTATTTTATTAATATTCACAGGTTTTTCCACATATATTTTATTCTCATTTATTTACAATTTATTTATTTTATTATTATAATATTCATAGAGGCTTTTCCACATATATTTTAATCTAATTTATTTACTTTATTTGCAATCATTTTTTAATTTAAAGGTCCCATTCTTCGCGATTCCATCTTTCAAACTTTAGTTAGTGTGTAATGTTGCTGTTAGAGCATAAATAATACCTGTAAATTACCTGTAATTATAAAGCTCAAAGTTCAATGCCAATCGAGATATTTTATTTAACAGAAGTTCCCTTTCAAAGCCTACAGCAAAAGGCCGGTTTGGGCTACACCCCTGCACTTCCTGCTGTAATGATGTCCCTAGAACCGTTTGTTGACTATCCCTCCGCCCACAAGAACACGCAAAATAGGGGGCGTGGTCTTGTTGTTCTCCCACGTGGAGAAGATCGCGCATTCAGCGCTTGCATCTCCGTATGATAAGAGGCGGGACCTTTCCGGGCAAAGTGCGCTAAGCTTCTGTCCAATCACAACACGGGAAGCACTGGCCCAATCAGAACTCGTTACGTGTTTCTGAAGGAGGAACTTCATAGAACAAGGAAATCAACAGGGCGTTATAAGAACAGAGGAAACAGCGCTGTACAGATGAGTCAATTGTGTGGAAAATACTGTTTTTACATGTGAAACATGAACTCATGTTATATTGCACACTGTAAACATAATCAAAGCTTCGAAAACACGCGAAGAACGGGACCTTTAAATCTTATTTTTTTAATGTTTTTTCTCTATACTTTTCCACGGATCCCATGTCACGCCTTTGTGGCCCCCTGGGGGTCCCCGGACCCATAGTTTGAAAACGAAACTATTCATTGGCAAAGCTCACTCTTCCCCCGAGGTCTCTCGGCTAGTCAGCAGACGGTGGTGGCGCTCCTTTCGTCCACCCGCTCGGTCTCTTGAATTCCGCAGCCACACCTTGATCTCACTCTCAACTTCTGCATCAGGTGGACTTGGCTGAAAGGAAGGGGGTACAAGAAATTAAAAAAATCCCTCATTTGAACAAAATAAGGAATTCTATGTATCTTTTTAGATTAGAAAATAATAAACTAAACTTTAATTTTAAATTTAAATTTTAAACTTAAATTTAATTTTTAGTTTTTAATATTGTAATAATTTCAGTTACTCTCCAAATTAATGTAGAAACAATTTAAAGACAGCATATTTTAAATGTGTTATAATGGCATCTTTTTATGAATGAAGGCCAGTATAACTGACACCAATGTCTCTATGAAACATTAATGACGTTACATACAGTATAAATGAAAGCTACCCAATTTCAACATTTATTAGGTCTAAAAAAAAAAAATTAGTTGGCTTCCCTGTTAGACATATACAGACATTTAATAGTTATCAAACAGCTTTCTTAACTGCATAAATAATACATTAAATATAGATTAATCATCTTTTCTCTGTTCCCGTTATTTCTTTGTTCATCAGTGTCGCTGTCACTTTAAAATCGGCCACCGCCGAACATGCGGATCTAACGCGCAGGCGCATCTCATTTTCTCACGTTCATTTAAGACGTTATTTAACTATTTTAAGAATCCTACTATGAGAATACTGTCACTACTCGATCCGTACCGGCAACACGATTTGTTCTGCGCATGCGCGAAAACGTACTTTTGACGTCACTTCCTGACATCGCCAAAGTTTTTTGCGACAACGGTGTCACTTTTTAAAAAGATATATTATTATAATTTTTTTATTGAACAAATACAAAAGCAAACAGCCACAGTTCAAAAAGGATTCAACAACAACAACAAAACAAATATAAACAATAGACCGACAGCAAAATGAATTAAACAAACAAACAAACAAATACATAATTAAATAATAAAAAAGAACACTATATATATATATATATATATATATATATATATATATATATATATATATATATATATATATATATATATAAAAGGAAACTATAAAAAAAAGCACACAAAAAAACAACAACAACAAAATTGAGCAAGGGGTGACATGCAATTTATAGTAGCCTAAATTAGGTTCAAGAGAGAGAGACAGAGAAAAATATGCCAATGCCTTTTTTTCCCTTTTTACATTATAAAAAGGCATATATACTTCTTGCACCGCATAGAGGACTTTAAAGCTTTGGCATTGCTGGAAGAAAAGACAGTATCTAAATAACATTTCAGATCTTTACAAAAAATAATAAAGAAAGGTTTAACAGACAAAAAAAAAATGCACTTGTGTATAAAAAAAAAACGTAGCTAAAAAAATAAATAGATTTATAAGAAAAAAAAACTTGTCTTTAAGACTTTTGTCAGAGTTATACAAAAAAATACAAATGGGACATCCTTAAACTCCAAATAAAAATTGTCTAAGAGAGAAAAACATACAAACAAACTAAATTTCTTCCAAAAAAAAAAAAAAAAATAGTAACTACATGAAAACAATCCCAAAAAGGTGAGGGACAGACTCATCTTCCACTCCACAAAAGGAGCAAAGGGGGTCCATCCCAGGAAACATTTTTTGATATAAATAAATTGTCCCGTGTGTTTCTTAAATGCAGACATATGTATTCTTTATATTGTAGACAAGTATGTTGAAGTAGAAAAAATAACTTTTTCATTTTAAAAAATGAAATATTGAATGCAAACAAAAACATCTGAATTTCCCAAATGGGGTCAAGCAAGTCTAAACTATTTAATCAATGTAATTAGTGCCACATAATAATAAACTTGGAATATATAGTCTACATTTGTATTTTCCAAGTGAGGTCTCGTAAATGTGGAGACTTAGATTCTTATAAAGATTTTATTTAACTAGGCTATATGGTATAAACGCATCAAAACAACTACTTTAAGCTTACAGACTTGCTGCTTATTTGTTGTTTTTTGGTTACATCTTATAAAGCAAATTGTAGTTTGCATTTGAATATCCCTCTACTAGTTTTACAAGGGTTTGATATCCTAGATGTTAAATGTAGCCTACAAATCAGTTTTTAAGGAACTTCATCACTGTTAGTGATTATTCAATTAAGGTTTATGGGAAATTATTAGCACTTGTAGGCTATTTCACCAACTGTGTAATATTTCTGTCACTAAGGAAAGCAAAGAGCTGGATGATGTCTTAAATTTTATTTGTATGATGGGTAAATATTATATTGACAAAGCAAGATAGGCCTACCTACCTTAATTTCAAACCTAACTGCAAAGTATTTGCTTATGATTAATGTTATGTTTAAATCCAGGTAAGCATGAGGACAAGAAATTTCCCAATTCTCAAAGTTTTATTCAGTCCACAAGCAGGACAAACAAACCAACAGTGCCAGATGGTTACGTTGACAGCAGGTGCAACAACTCTTCCATTCTTACGATACCTTTATATAGGTAACAACATGTGAACTATAGCGCCATCTCCTGACAAATACACAAACACAACAATTAACATTTATTATCAACTCTTCAAAAATCACATATTCATTGTTCTTTATTGTTTATTTTGTATTTATTTATAGTTATGCAATAAATAAAAAACTATCGCGGTACGGATCGAGTGGTAGTAATTTAAATAACTGCCGTAAATTGCTTTGCCATGTCAAACAGGAAGTAGAAACATTTTCGCGCATGCGCAGAACAAATCGTGTTGCGGTACGGATCGAGTAGTGACAAATACTCAACAAAACTGACATTTTGACAGCATTCCATTCCCTGTGTTTCTGTTATTGTTTGTTCAAGAGCGACATAGAACTCTGAGTGCACGAGACTGGCGCAACTAACTTGGGGATCTGATTGAGACGCAGACAGGACATCGACATACGATCTCCTCTGTCTTGTAGCGTGTGTGTGTGTGTGTATCAGGACATCGACATAATGCGCATTTTTTTGTCGTGTGTGTGTGTGTGTGTGTCAGGACACTGACATACAGCGCGTTCTCTTCCGTCTTGTCGTGTGTGTGTGTGTGTGTGTGTGTGTGTGTCAGGACACTCACATACAGCGCGTTCTCTTCCGTCGTGTGTGTGTGTGTGTGTGTGTCAGGACATCGACATACAGCTTAGATCTATCATGCACATCATGTACCCAGTATGCAGCTTTGGTGAATACTACTCGTGCTCACGTTTCCATGACTCCCGCGCACACACCTGACCAACTTAGGTTTTCAGTCGCCTTTAACATTAAAGTCTCATACATTTTACCTAACGTTACTGTTAAATACCAAATATCATACAATTTACAATTAAAACTCACCTCAGAGTTAGGAGAAATCCGTCAGATGAAGGCAGATCCAATTCGACCGTTGGCGGTGAGTCACTCTCAAGTGCGCACTGCGCTGTGATATGATTCTTCCGCAAAAAATATCACTTTTATCCGTTTGCCGCTGCGAAAGCCCGACGAGCACCCTTCTGAAATGTAGGCTATGTGAATGTGTGTTTGTGTGTATCAGTCAAGAAAAAAATCGAAACCTCCAATGAGCTAAAAAGTTGTTTGCATATGTTTAGTTTTATTCTGTACACTGTCTATTATAAAACAGAAATGATATGCAGTAGCACTGTGTACTTTTTCCACGTTGCAGAATGAAAAATAAAATCTGAAAACATGCCTGCACGTTTTTATTTTAGTGTAATTTTATAGATAAAGAACATATTAATTTGTATGTACATGCATCTTAAGGATACCTAATTGTGAGTGTGAGGTGGGGGCGGCACGATCGTGCTCTGCCTAGAGAGGAGAATCTCCGCTTTCTAAAGTTATAACATTAATCGCGATTGATCATTCAGGGGCTCCGTAGTCAAAATATGCAGCATTGACTAAAAATAACTATCGTTCTAAAATGTTTAATAACTTTTAAACCGCTAATCCAATCTGTATGCTGTAAACTGCACCATAAAGAGGAGAATATCAGCTTTCCATATGTATCATATAGGTGTGTTCGACATCGGCTGCGGCTGGATGCATGCGATCGGCGAGAGTAGCCGAGTGCAGGCGGAGAGGAGCTGCAAACGGAGACGTGAAGTCGGACACTTTCTGCTTCCCGTGGTGATGCTTGCACTGCCTTTGCAAACTTTATCACAGCTGAAGTTAAATAAATGCAATATTTCTCAAAAACACAGAAGTTTCAAATGATATTTTCATCCAATACTTTATATACTGCTTAATAAAGCGTCTATTTGGACAAGATTAAAGTTCAACATATACAGTCCCTGACAAAAGTCTTGTCGCTTATCTATTTTCTAGAAATACCTGATATTAACCTGACTTTTAATTAATTCATTGGTGTTAGAAATAGCTCATATGAAAAGCTAAAACCCTCCCAAATGATGTTTAATGCACTGAAATAAATAATTTTCACAGAAAAAATATTTATCATTTAATCAAGACAGAAAGGTCAAATTTTAGCAAGACAAAAGTTTTGTCGCCTATACAGAAATTGAACAAATTTACTGCAAATACAAAAATATGTCAGCAAATTAAGTTGTGGTGCTGTGAGATCCAAATTAAATATCTTGTATGACTTCCATGAGCTTGAAGGACTGCATCCATGCGGTTTGGGAAGGATTCATACAATTTATTGATGAAGTCATCAGGAATAGCTAAGAAAGCAGTCTTGCATGCCCCCCAGAGTTCATCAATATTCTTTGGTTTCGTCTTCCATGCGTTCTCTTTCATCCTACCCCACATATGCTCAATGATGTTCATGTCTGGTGACTGGGCTGGCCAATCCTGGAGCATCTTGATCTTCTTCGCCTTGAGGAACTTTGATGTGGAGATGGAAGTATGCGATGGAGCACCGTCCTGCTGCAGAATTTGGCCTCTTTTATGGTTGGGAATATAAGAGGTAGCTAAGATTTCTTGGTATTTTAGACTATTGATGTTGCCTTCCACCCTGCAGATCTCTCGCACACCCCCATACTGGATGTAACCCCAGACCATGATTTTTCCGCCACCAAACTTCACTGTTTTCTGGGTGAATCTCGGATCCATTCGGGCACCAGTAGGTCCCCTGCAATATTTGCGGCGACTGTGGTGTAATTCAACAGAAGATTCATCTGAAAAATCCACCTTCTGCCACTTTTCCTGCGTCCATCCTTTTAGCAGGCTGTGGGCCTTGGCAAATGCCACACGGTTTTTCAATTGTCTTTTGTTTAGTGCTGGCTTCTGGGCACTGATTCGACCATGGAGGCCATTTCGAGACAGAATCCGACAAACTGTTCTGGTTGACACAGGGACTTCAGGTGACCAGGTCTCGTGGAGCTCTGCTGCAGTGGAAAATGGGCTGGCCTTGGATTTTCGAGCCAACAAACGGTCCTCTCGAGCAGTTGTCTTGCGGGGTCTGCCTGACCTGGGCTTGTCAAAAACGTCTCCAGTCTCTTCAAATCTTTTTTTTATCCTCTGTACTTGTTTGTTTGTACTCTGTCAGTGTATTGTTGCAAATGCTTCAAGAACACTGTCTATACTTCTGAACAAATATTTTCAACGCTTGAAAAGGAAGCGTTATCATGTGTCTGGGCTGTTGAAAAATGGAGAACTTACCTCTGGGGTCAAAATTTTCTTCTACATACAGATAATCTGGACTTGACAGTGGATCATCACCAATTTAACAGAAGGAGGCAGCAAGGAGTCTTGTTTAAAATGTTTTTCATACACAAATTTTGGCAGAATAGAACCAGAATACACAATTAACTCCACAAGAGCTAAAGTACCAGAATACGCAATTAACTCCACAGGAGTTAACTCCACTAATAAGATAGAGTAGTAGCAATGAACTTTATCTTATTAAATACTGAATCATGCATGTAAAGGGTCTGAAGCTCAGCCAGTTCAATCTCATGTACGGTACATATTTGCGGTGGATGACACTCTTGAAAAATGTCCCAACTTTTGACAGTTATTGCACTTTACAGACTGCAGGACATCTGGAATCATTTGCAAGATGCCTGGTAGATCCACAGCGATAACGTGCATGAGTCAAGGAAGTAGCAGATGACTTTGAAGGCACAGACAGAGGTTTCAAGGTTTCCAGCAGCCTCCATTTGCATATCCTGGAGCATCTTGATCTTCTTCGCCTTGAGGAACTTTGATGTGGAGATGGAAGTATGCGATGGAGCACCGTCCTGCTGCAGAATTTGGCCTCTTTTATGGTTGGGAATATAAGAGGTAGCTAAGATTTCTTGGTATTTTAGACTATTGATGTTGCCTTCCACCCTGCAGATCTCTCGCACACCCCCATACTGGATGTAACCCCAGACCATAATTTTTCCGCCACCAAACTTCACTGTTTTCTGGGTGAATCTCGGATCCATTCGGGCACCAGTAGGTCCCCTGCAATATTTGCGGCGACTGTGGTGTAATTCAACAGAAGATTCATCTGAAAAATCCACCTTCTGCCACTTTTCCTGCGTCCATCCTTTTAGCAGGCTGTGGGCCTTGGCAAATGCCACACGGTTTTTCAATTGTCTTTTGTTTAGTGCTGGCTTCTGGGCACTGATTCGACCATGGAGGCCATTTCGAGACAGAATCCGACAAACTGTTCTGGTTGACACAGGGACTTCAGGTGACCAGGTCTCGTGGAGCTCTGCTGCAGTGGAAAATGGGCTGGCCTTGGATTTTCGAGCCAACAAACGGTCCTCTCGAGCAGTTGTCTTGCGGGGTCTGCCTGACCTGGGCTTGTCAAAAACGTCTCCAGTCTCTTCAAATCTTTTTTTTATCCTCTGTACTTGTTTGTTTGTACTCTGTCAGTGTATTGTTGCAAATGCTTCAAGAACACTGTCTATACTTCTGAACAAATATTTTCAACGCTTGAAAAGGAAGCTTTATCATGTGTCTGGGCTGTTGAAAAATGGAGAACTTACCTCTGGGGTCAAAATTTTCTTCTACATACAGATAATCTGGACTTGACAGTGGATCATCACCAATTTAACAGAAGGAGGCAGCAAGGAGTCTTGTTTAAAATGTTTTTCATACACAAATTTTGGCAGAATAGAACCAGAATACACAATTAACTCCACAAGAGCTAAAGTACCAGAATACACAATTAACTCCACAGGAGTTAACTCCACTAATAAGATAGAGTAGTAGCAATGAACTTTATCTTATTAAATACTGAATCATGCATGTAAAGGGTCTGAAGCTCAGCCAGTTCAATCTCATGTACGGTACATATTTGCGGTGGATGACACTCTTGAAAAATGTCCCAACTTTTGACAGTTATTGCACTTTACAGACTGCAGGACATCTGGAATCATTTGCAAGATGCCTGGTAGATCCACAGCGATAACGTGCATGAGTCAAGGAAGTAGCAGATGACTTTGAAGGCACAGACAGAGGTTTCAAGGTTTCCAGCAGCCTCCATTTGCATAGCCTAATAGCCTTGTTATCATTATCAACTAAATGATCTCAACTCACAACATTTCATCATTCTTAGATGCAAACTCAAATGTGGTTGCTATGTCCCGAAGTGAAGCGACATACTGCAGAATTGGTTCCCTTTCGACGCTTGAATTCGTTTTCTGAATGCATGATGCTCAGCAACAACATACCATTGTAGGAATAAAGTGCAGTTTCAGACTGCACAGCAGTTTCAAACTCTTTGAGGACAGAGCAGTGAGCTGTTTGAGGACAGCAAAATCCTCATCGCCAATTCTGGTAACACTTTAGAATAATGGTCCGCTATTAATAGATAACTATGCAGGAAGTAATGCAGGACTAATGAGTAACACTACATTAACACTTCAGCTACTACTATTAACTAATATAGAAACAAGCTGAACTAATCAGTAAGTAGCATTGAATTTAGGAGATAGTTCCTTATTAAGTAATCAATAATTACTGACTGAATTACTTACTGACGCGCTAGTCTTTATTGGTCAGGTGCAGTTGGAAAAGATGTGTCTTAAGATGCTTTTTGAAAATGGCTTCAGATTCAGCTGCACAAATTGAGATCGGCAGGTCATTCCATCAGGTGGGAACGGTCCAGGAAAAGGTCAGTGAGAGTGATTTCATGCCTCTTTGGGATGGAAACACAAGGCGTCGTTCATTTGCAGAACGCAAGCTTCTGGAGTGTGTGTAAGTCTGAACAAGCGAGTTTAGGTATATTGGTGCAGAGCCTGTGGTTGCTTTGTAGGCGAGCTCCAGTGCCTTGAATTTGATTCGAGTGGCCATTGGCAACCAGTGCAGTCTGATGAAGAGACAGGCGTGATGTGCAATCTCTTCAGCTCGTTACACACCACTTTTGCCGCTGCATTCTGGATCAGCTGCAAGGGTTTGATAGTGCATGCTGGAAGGCCAGCTAGAAGAGCATTACAATAGTCCAGTCTGGAGAGAACAAGAGCTTGGACCAGGAGTTGAGCAGCCTGTTCTGATAGGAAGGGTCTAATCATTCTAATGTTGTATAAGGCAAATCTGCAGGACCAGGCTGTTGCAGTAATGTGGTCAGTGAAGTTTAACTGGTCATCAATCACAATTGCAAGGTTCCTGGCTGTCCTGAAAGAAGTTATGGTTAATGAACTGAGCTGAATGGATAAATTCTGCTGAAGTGCTGGGTTGGTTGAGACAACAATGATGGATGATTCTTCATAAAGAAGCATTCATGTGCATACCAATGTTTAGATTCATAAACTCTACAGAAAGCACAACAATAGTTTAAATGATGAAAGATGGTGTATATATAGACGATTATGAAAAAAATAATCGTCTTTGGATATTTCCACGTGGTCTTGTAGGAAAAAGCAGTGTCAGCAGTGTGCTTGTACCTGCATGTTATGTCCACCACACATTGTCATGGTTGAAAGTCATGCATTGTTACTGAATTAATGTACACATTCAAGGACTAAAACTCTGCTATGCATTATTAAATGCTCTTGTTTTATGTCAGAATTAAAAGGTTTAAAGACATTTGCTACAGTTGATGTATACTTTTTATTAATTAGATTTTTATTAATTATCGTAGTCAAGGGATAACAAGATCTGCTTGGTTACAAATATTCTTCCAAATAACTTCCTTTGTGTTCAGCAGAACAAAGAAATTCATACATAGGCTACAGGTATGGAACAAACAACTTATGGATGAGTAAATGATGAACTGACAATCTCAAGTATGAAGGAGCACAACATATAGTACAGAGAAATTATATATATGTCACAGACACGCCAGGCTCCAACGCCACCCACTCACAACACACACCCTCTCCTGAGTTCTGATCACGCACACCTGCTACTCATCATCACCCCAATCACCACCAGCACAAAAGACACACACACTCTCAGTCACTGTCTGGTCTCGTCTAGAGAAGGTACTAACGCTCTCTGTTTTACCTCGGGACTCCCGCGAAGATATCTTTTGATCTCCAACGTCTCTCTTGTCAAGTCTCCCTGTGTTTCTAGTCCAGTGTGTGTGTGTCCAGTGAACTCTCCAACGAACTCTCCAGTGATTCTCTCCAGCGATCTCTCCAGCGGACTCTCCAGCGTTTTCCCATCCCCGCACGAAGACATTCCTCTCACCTGCTCACTTGCACTTCACCCCGTTATACTCTCTGGTGCTCAATAAACTCTGCTAACTAACATCTTTGTCTCTGCAGTCTCTGTACCGTTGACAGAAGACCGGACCAACACCGTGAGCACCAGATGAGTTCCCCGTATCCCTTCCAAGAGCTGGTGGATGCGGTGCGCCACTCTCTACCCACACCTCCACTGGCGCCTATTTCCGCATCCACCAGCACACCTTCCTCAGTACCCCTGATCGCCAGTCCCATGGCCAAACCAGCGCCCTTCTCTGGATCGGCGGAGGACTGCAACGGATTTCTCCTGCAGTCCTCGCTGGTCCTGGAGATGCAACCACACTTATTCCCCACCGAACGATCTAGAGTTGCATTCATTGTATCCCAACTGAACGGCAAAGCATTACGATGGGCGGAAACGCTGTATGCCCAAGAGAATGAGAGCCTCGATTTCCCTCTCCAGTTTTACGGCTCACTTCAAAGAAGTTTCTGGAAGACCAGCATGGGATTCTTTGGTTGTTGAGCAACTCTATCATTTAAAACAAAATAATATGTCTGTACATGAGTATGCCTTGCAGTTTCGTACATTGGCAGCCGCAAGCAGATGGAATGAACAATCCCTTCTGACTACCTATCGGCAAGGATTGGATCCCCGCATGCGGTTGCATCTCGCTGCATACGAGGATTCCATCGGGCTTGAACGCTTCATCCAACTCTCCATCCGGTTTGCCACTCTTATGCAAGCGTGTAGTGAAGAGCACCAGGACCAGTGTTTGAGCCTGCCGTCCCTCCGTCGACCAGAGCCCGTCAGCCCTCCAGAACCAGTCAACGAGCCCATGCAACTCGACAATCACCGACTTACCCCAGCGGAACGGAGAAGATGGTTGGCCAACGGCCTGTGCTTGTACTGTGGTGCTTCCGACCATTACATCTCCAAGTGCCCTACACGTCCACCTAGACCTTTGGTGAGTGTGATTTATCCAGTTACCTATAAGAGTCGACCATTGACCACTGTAGTAAACCTCATTACCGCAGACGTTTCCTTGCCAATATCAGCCCTCCTCGATTCCGGTTCCGCTGGGAATTTAATCTCCGGTGCCCTCTGTCGTCAGCTCCACCTCCCAACGACGCATACTCCGACAAACTTCCAAATTGAGTCCATCACCGGCAGTCCGTTAAGCAGGCGGCATGTCGGTCTCCTGGCCGGTACATTGAAACTTCAGGTTGGACTCCTACACGTGGAGGAAACTCACATACTGGTTCTAGAGGAATCCACCGCTGACGTGGTACTAGGGCATCTGTGGTTAGAGCAGCACAATCCTGTCTCATCTCATGAAAGTCCGGTGAGGTCCTCAAATGGGGAGAAAATTGTTTTAATGGATGTTTATCTGCTCTGCCTATCCCCATCACGTCTCGTTCCAGAAATATCGCTGCCTGTTCACATCCCCGACTGTTTCTCACGCTTTCAAGATGTCTTCTGTCCTCACCGGGCTTCCAAGCTGCCTCCCCACCGGCCATGGGACTGCGCCATCAACCTGCTTCCGGGTGAGCCAGTGCCAAGGGGAAAGATTTATTCTCTTTCCCTACCGGAGGAGAAGACCATGGAGAACTACATCAAGGAAGCACTCGACCAGGGCTACATCAGACCGTCTACATCCCCTGCTGCCTCCAGCTTTTTCTTCGTGGCCAAGAAGGACGGAGGCTTTTATTTATTATCGAGCCCTTAATAAGATTACAGTCAAGTTCAGATATCCCCTTCCTCTCGTCCCGTCCGCGCTAGAACATCTCTGTGGTGCCACTGTCTTCACCAAGTTGGACCTCCGCAGCTCGTACAACCTCATCTGGATACGTGAGGGGGACGAGTGGAAGACCGCCTTCGTGACCCCTACAGGCCACTACGAATATTTGGTAATGCACTATGGCCTTGTAAATGCCCCTTCCCTATTTCAGGACTTCATCCATGAAGTACTACGGGAGTTCCTCCACAAATCAGTCCTGGTATACATCGACGACATCCTGATTTACTCCTGGAGCCTGGCCGAACATCGCAGTCACGTTGCGGAGGTCCTGCAACGCCTGAGGGAGTTCCAGCTCTACCTCAAAGCTGAGAAATGCTCCTTCCATCAGCCCTCAGTGCAGTTCCTTGGATACTCCATCGACAGCAGGGGCATCCGGATGGACGAGGAGAAGGTGGAAGCCGTACGGACCTGGCCCACACCTTCCACCATTAAGGAGCTCCAGCGATTTCTTGGCTTTGCAAACTTCTACCGTCGATTCATCCAGAATTACAGTGTCATCACCAGCCCTCTCACTCTTCTCCTGTGCAGTAAGCCCAAGTCTCTGTCCTGGAATCCAGCGGCCACAAAGGCATTTAACGCTCTCAAGGAAGCCTTCATCACCGCTCCCCTCCTGGTCCATCCTGACCCCAGCAAGCCCTTCGTAATGGAAGTGGATGCCTCCACCACCGGAGCGGGAGTGGTGTTGTCACAACAGCAGGGGACGCCCAGTAAGCTCCATCCATGCGCCTTCTTCTCCCAGAAGTTCAGCCCGGCGGAGGTCAATTATGGCATTGGGAATCGGGAGTAACTGGCCATCAAGCTCGCCCTAGAGGAGTGGAGGCATTGGCTAGAAGGTGCTCAACACCCCTTCCTGGTCCTCACCGATCATAAGAACCTAGAATATTTGAGAGACGCCAAGCCACTGAACCCCGGCCAAGCCTGTTGGGCCCTCTTCTTTACCCGGTTTAACTTTACCATCTCCTATCGTCCTGGGCCCAAGAACGTGAAGGCGGATGCTCTCTCATGCCTGTACGCTTCCGAAGAGAACCTCGAACGCACCGAACCCATACTACCCAGTAAGATTTTCATGAGTCCAAATTCCTGGTCCGAGGAGACCCTGCCTTCCTCCAATGCCTCCACCAATGCCCCGCCGGGCTGTCCCCCCGACCTCCAGTACATCCCACGAGCACGGCACACCCCCTCATTCACACCGCTCACACTTCATTGGGCACTGGCCACCCTTGGGTAAATGAAACCCTCTCGCTGCTGCAAGATCTCTTCTGGTTGCCCAACATGGGAGATGTCAGAAGGTACGTGAGAGGGTGTCGGGAGTGCACCATGTCCAATAGCCCCCGGCAACTCCCTGCAGGAAAACTCCTCCCGCTGTCTGTTCCCAATCGTCCATGGTCACACCTAGGAGTGGATTTCATCACCGACCTTCCTGTCTCCGATGGTAATACCTGCATCCTAGTGGTAGTGGACCATTTCTCTAAGTCCTGTCGTCTCATCCCTCACCCCCTCCCACTCATCGTCGAGGAAGGAACAGCTTACAGTGTAAAGGAGATCCTGGACTCCCGGCGCCGTGGTGGTCTCCTAGAGTATTTGGTGGACTGGGAGGGCTACAGTCCAGAAGAACGCTCTTGGGTACCCAAATATGACATTCTTGATCCCACTCTGATTGAACATTTCCATGCCTCTCATCCTAACAGACGTGCAACCAACCAACGCCAGCCACTTACAGCGCACACCCTCTCCTGAGTTCTGATCACGCACATCTACTACTCATCATCACCCCAATCACCACCAGCACAAAAGACACACACACACTCTCAGTCACTGTCCGGTCTTGTCTAGAGAAGGTACTAATGCTCTGTTTTTCCTCAGGACTCCCGCATAGATATCTACTGATCACCAACGTCCCTTTTCAAGTCTCCCTGTGTTTCTAGTCCAGTGTGTGTGTCCAGCAAACTGGGTTTTTTCTACACATGTGCATTGTGTTTTTTTCCGTGAATTATTAATGAGTCTTTTCTGCTTCCATATCAAATCCATATGGTAAAGCCTGTGCTGCTGACATAGACTGATAAACTGAATCCATTCTCTACTAATTCTCAGGGCGGGCAAAGCAGAGGAAGGGGTGGAAACTTTTCCTGGTATGATGTCATAACAGGAGAATTCAGGATCAGCTTGTCTGAGCTCTCATTTTCTCAAATGCAGAGAAAGGCAGCCAGAACTCGGTTTACAAGCCAATTGGGGACAATATTCAGGCTAGGGGAACTCACATTAATGTTGAAAAACCTTGTAAAATAAAAATGTCATGCCCTGTGACCTTTAAGAGTTACCCAGTCATTATTCAGGAGCTACTAATGATCTGGACCATTATTTTAAAGTAAAAAACAAGGTAATTAGTGATGCATTTTAATACTTTATTCAGAGTAAAAAAATGACAATTTTTAAGAACTTCAAGTGATCTACTAACAATGTTTTCCACTTTAAAATAATGGTTCAGATCACCATTATTTTATACTATATACTAGGTAACACTTAAGGGTTAGTTCACCCAAAAATTTAATTTATGTCATTAATGACTCACCCTAATGTTGTTCCACACCCGTAAGACCTCCGTTCATCTTCGGAACACAGTTTAAGATATTTTATATTTAGTCCGAGAGCGTATCCAAGTGCATGCACACTTTACTGTCCATATCCAGAAAGGGAATAAAAACATCATCAAGTAGTCCATATGTGACATCAGTTAGTTAGTTAGAATCTCTTGAAGCATCGAAAATACATTTTGGTCCAAAAATAACAAAAACTACGACTTTATTCAGCATTGTCGTCTCTTCCGTGTTTGTTTTCAAACCTCAAATAAAGATTCAAACGTTCATGAATCAGTAAATCGATCAATAATTTGGATCGCCAATGTCACGTGATTTCAGGAGTTTGGCAGTTTGACACACCATCCAAATCATGAATCAATAAGCTGTCTTATCAATAATTATCAATTGATTACATTTTATGTAAGTTTTGTAAATTCCATTACAAGTCATTTACAAGTAATTAGTTAATGATTAACTAATGAGTGATATGTTAATTATTTTACATATATTTAGTAGATTCAATTATAAGTCATTTGCAATTGACTAGTTAATGATGAACTATATAATTATAAATTTCATAAATGTTAATAAATTGTTACTTTTTGTGTTTTGTAGATTCAGTTATTGTCACATGCCTGTCCTGTCTTGTGTGCACATGTGGGTTTTGTTATGTTGAGCATGTGCTCGTGTCATTGTCAGATCCCTCCCCCTTGTTATCCGATTAGTGTTATTGGCCCCACCTGTGTTCCCTGATTCCCCTCTTGATTTCTTCCCTTTATAGCTCCTTGTGTTTGTCAGTCTGTTGTATGATCCTTGTATGTCTATGTCTTCCGTTTCCCCGCTGGTATGGTTTTTGAGTTTATTTGTGTTGTCTGATTGTGTTTTGCCCCATTGTGGGGTTTTGTTTTGTGTTTCTGTTTCTTTTTGTGATAATAAATACACTCTTTGCACTTGAGTCCTTGCACCTGTTTTCTCGTGGGTGTAACGTGACAGAAGGATCCAACCCTACTAGGAGGACTCAGCAGGAGGTGTTTTGTTTATTTTTTTTGTTGTTCTCTGTGGAGATGGACCTGGACAGACATTTACAGGTGATGTGGCAGGTAAACTCCAAGTAGATCCGTCAACAGGGGGCGGGTGTAAAGGAGTTTTCCATGCCAATTCCTCAAGGAGGTGCATCACCTGTACCTAAACGAGTGCGGATCGTGTTCTGGTGGTCCCAATGCCGGTGGATTGTATTCCGGTGGTCCCAGTACAGGTGGATCGTGTTCCGGTGGTCCCAGTACCGGTGGATCATATTCCGGTGGTCCCAGTACCGGTGGATCGAGTTCCGGTGGTCCCAATGCCGGTGGATCGTATTCCGGTGGTCCCAGTGCCGGTGGATCGTATTCCGTTGGTCCCAGTGCCGGTGGATCATGTGTCAGTGGATCGTATTCGGTGGTCCTAGTGCCGGTGGATCGTGTTCCGGTGGTCCCAATGCCGGTGGTCCCAGTACCGGTGGAACGTATTCCGGTGGTCCCAGTGCCGGTGGACACTGCTGGACCGGAGAAGTTTCCCTGGCGCCGTGCTCTGCCTGTGCCGCTGAGGCGCCCTGCTTTAATGCGCCGCTGAGGCGCCCTGAATTCTGTTGCCATTATAATACAGTAGTCATCATTAACTAAGCATTAGCTTCTCATGACTTCATCATGTTTGTGGCCCCTCAACTAAAGTGGTGACATGGTCCTCTGAAACAATGATGAATGTGTTATTAATAATGGCATTGTGAAATGACACTGATATGTACATGAAAGTTCAAGCCTTTACACACAGTTATCGTAAGTTTTTTCATAGTTTAATGTGATGTACAGATGAATATTGAAGTCAATAAATTCAAGTTCACGTAAACTCTTCCCTCCCTCTGCTACGGCGTCACGTTATGACAGTCAACACGATGATGATTCAATATTCCTGTTATTATACTTAAAATAGTTTACAGAAAAGGCTTAACAAACTATTGCATAGAATGCAGAATTCATGTGCTATGTGCTGAGCCTGGGGACAGTTTGGGGTCTGACCATTTACCTGCAGGCTACTATGAAGAAGACATGAACATGCCTAACTCAGAGATCATGATTAATAAAAAACTTTAGTTAATCACATTAGTTTATATAACTTACTGGTCTAGCCTGTGCATAAGGTAACGTTGATTTTCGAATATATTCCTTTAATAATTCACAAGTTCACACTTACATTACTCAACTAGAGCAAGTATTATTATTATTTTTATTTATTTGTTTATTTTAATGGATCCGATAGCTTGAAAGTCTATGTAATCAGCCTTCCTGGGGTCCATTCTAAAATGTTACATTGTAACTACAACAACAACATCATAGTAGGTAAAATATACACAAATTACATAAATACATTCAAACATACATAAATTCCGGTTTCGAAAGTAGTCTTACATGCATGAATTAGACCAATTTTTAAACATAGAAAACATCATGATCATGAGTAATAATCCATAATGTATGATGATTTACTCACCTTAGTTAATGTTTTAATTAAGGTGTTGTTAATCCATGAAGTCATGAATGAAAGACATTGAATTCCTGTTAGTTCCTGATGATTCATGAGATATTAATGCATGTAGTAATGCATAAGTCATGCATTAATTAATCCATGAATTCATGATAATTCATGTACCCTTACTGCAAAGTGTTACCAACAGCTCAATGTCCTTTTGCGTGACACCAAACCTTCACAAGATGGTGCCAAGATATAATAAATGAACGTGTGGCATGACACTCCCCGTCTGGTATTGTTTAGATACCACTATAACCAATTGGGATAAAGGAATGATAACATAAGTAGACCCCACAAAGCATCAGTCCTCTGTTTGCATGAGAAGGACCGTTTCCGTTATAGGTCTGAGGAACGTCTTGATTGTCCCATCCCTTGCAACTCTTAATTCAACTGTTCTCACTTTTCCATTACTGCTGGCGAAAATCTTAGTCACAAGAGCCATAGGCCATTCATTGTGCTTGGCTTGAGCATCCTTGAGAAGGACCGCATCGCCCTCTCTTAGATTCCGTCGTTCCTTTTGCCATTTACTTCGACTTTGAAGTGTTGCAAGGTATTCTCGCCTCCATCTACTCTAGAAGGCGTTGGCAAGATGCTGCACCCTTCTCCATTGCTGTCTGTGGAGGTCAGTCTCCTTGAAATTGCCTGGAGGTGAGAGGACTGCATTAGTCTTTTGAGTTAAAAGCATGGCTGGCGTCAACAAGAAATGTTAGTCTGGGTCTGTAGATATAGGAACAAGAGGTCTTGAATTGACAATTCCTGTAACCTCTGCCATCAGAGTAGATAACACTTCATGTGTCAAGCAGGAAGGACTGATCTGTTGGAGCATGGAATCCAGTATACGCCTGGAGACCCCTATCATCCGCTACCAGTCTCCTCCCATGTGGGATGCATGAGGGGGATTGAAGACCCAGGAACAACCTTCACCACTCAGATACCTCTTCACACTAGGCTTTTGAGAATCTGTTAACACAATTTCCAGCTCCTTACAAGCTCCTACAAAATTAGTCCCACAGTCAGAACGAATTTGTTTAGCAGGTCCTCGCAGAGCTAAAAACCTTCTCAAGGCATTTATGAAGGTAGATGAATCCATGCAGTCAATCAGCTCAATGTGTATGGCACGAGTGCTCATACAGATGAAAAGAACAGCCCATCTTTTAGTCTGAGTTTGACCTCCTTGTGTGCGCCTTGCGACGACTGTCCAAGGTCCAAAAACATCAAGACCAACATACGTGAAGGGGGGTTCCGTACTTAAGCGATCGATGGGCAAGTCTGCCATCTTCTGCTCAGTTACTCTTCCACGAAGCTTGTTGCACATGACGCACTTGTGTAGAGTGCTGTTTATAAGCTTCCTTACACCAATAATCCAGTATCCTGCACTGCGGATAGAAGATTCAGTGAACACACGACCCCGATGCTTGACCTGATCATAGTAATGATTTGTTTGTGAGAAGTGTAACGATTCGGTAAGGAAGGAAGGAACAGGACACGGGGGTCGGCGAGACTGCTGACGACTTTTATTAATATTTAACACAGCGTGCACACTTCAGCGTGTGACTTTCTCATAAACACTCAGGAACAGTTTCAATTCCGGGTTGCGGCCTTTCCGGTTTCCGGTAATCTCAGTCTCTCAGGTGGGTGCGTCAGCAGTCCGTGTCTCTCTCTTCCCTGCTTCCGTTTCTCCTGGCGCTTTATACTCAGACCCAGGTCAGGAAGCAGACAAACTGGCTAAACCAACCGTCTGCTAGCTGTCACCAAAGTCAGCTAAAGCCCAGCACATAGCTCTCTTTCACCTAGATATTATCACATAGAGACTGTGTCTGTTCACAGAATTAGTAAATACAAAAAACCATCAAAACCATTCAACAGTAAAAATTTAATTGATGTCCAAAAAATAAACAACAGATATAATACGGATGAACAATTGATAAAGCTTGGGTTTCTGAATATTCGATCCCTTTCTCCAAAAACGCTTATTGTTAATGATATGATTATAGATCATAACTTAGATGTGCTGTGTTTGACAGAAACCTGGCTAAAACCTGACGACTACATTACTTTAAATGAGTGCACCCCCGAGATGATTGTTATAAACATGAGCCACGTCTGAAAGGTAAAGGGGGGGAGGGGGTGTTGCTGTAATTTATAATAATATTTTCAGTATTACTCAGAAGTCTAGTTTCAAATATAATCCCTTTGAAGTTTTGGTGCTTTATGTAACATTGTGTAGTGTAAATGATAAATCCCGTTTGACATTTGTGTTGGCTACTGTATACAGGCCACCAGGGCACAATACAGACTTTATCAAAGAATTTGCTGGTTTTGTATCAGAGTTAGTATTAGCTGTAGATAAAGTACTAATTGTTGGTGATTTTAATATCCATGTAGACAATGAATAAGACGCATTGGGATTGGCATTTAAAGACATTCTAAACTCTATTGGAGTTAGACAACACGTATCGGGACCCACTCATCGCCTTAATCATACTTTAGATCTAATAATGTCACATGGAATAAATGTTGATACTGTTAAAATTCTGCAGCAGAGCGATGACATCTCAGATCATTACCTAATATCATGTATACTTAATTTACCTAAGGCTGCAAAGCCATCCCCTCGCTTCAAATATGGCAGGACGATAACTGCTGCGACTAAACATTGCTTTGTACATAATCTTCCTCATCAGTTCCATCTCCTCAGCATTTCAGATAGCTAGGAGGAACTTGATGTTGCAACAGAAACTATTGACTCTCTCTTTACTAGCACTTTAGACATAGTTGCTCCCCAGCGCTTAAAGAAGATTAAAGCAAATAATCCAACACCGTGGTACAACGAGCACACTCGGGCACTTAAAACAGCAGCCAGAAAAATGGAGCGCAGCTGGAAGAAAACAAAACTGGAGGTTTTTCGCAATTTGTGGAAAGAGAGCATGATGGCATATAGAAAGGCCATAAAAACTGCTAGATCTGCTTATTTCTCAACTCTTTTAGAAGAAAACAAACACAACCCTAGGTATTTATTCGATACAGTGGCTAAACTAACAAAAAATAAAGCTTCAACTTCTGATGTTTGTAAACAACACAGCAGTAATGACTTTACTGTATGAACTTCTTTACTAGTAAGATTGATAATATTAGGAATAAAATTATAACCATGGAGCCGCCTACTACAGTATCACTTCAGACAGAGCATTGTAGTGTCACTGAGGAAAAATTACACTCATAAGTTGGCTATAATTAAACCACTTATTAAAAAAACGCAACTTGATCCTAAAGAATTAGTTAATTACAAGCCAATCTCGAATCTACAGTTTCTATCAAAAATACTAGAAAAGGCCGTGTCTTCACAATTATGTTCCTTTTTAGAAAGAAATGGTATATGTGAGGATTTCCAGTCAGGATTTAGACCGTATCATAGTACTGAGACTGCTCTAATTAGAGTTACAAATGATTTACTCTTATCATCTGATCGTGGTTGTATCTCTCTATTAGTGTTACTCGATCTTAGCGCTGCATTTGAAACTATCGATCATATTATATTTAATAGAATCGAAAATTATGTTGGCATTAGTGGAACTGCATTGGCATGGTTTAAATCGTACTTATCTGACCGTTATCAGTTTGTAGCAGTAAATGAAGAGATGTCACACCGATCACAAGTTCAGTATGGAGTACCGCAAGGCTCAGTGTTAGGACCGTTGCTTTTCACCCTGTATATGCTACCACTGGGAGATATCATTAGGAAGCATGGCGTTAGTTTTCATTGTTATGCTAACGATACTCAGCTCTATATTTCCTTATGCCCTGACGAAACGTACCAATTCACAAGATTAACGGAATGCATAGCTGATATAAAAAATTGGATGAATAGTAATTTCCTGCAACTTAATTAAGATAAAACTGAATTTTAAATTATTGGACAGAAAAGCTCCACAAGTAGTAACCTAGAATACTGTCTAACACTTGATGTCTGCTCTGTCAAGCCCTCGTCGTCAGTGAGGAACCTGGGTGTGCTCTTTGATTCCAATCTTTCATTTAAAAGCCACGTTTCTAGCATCTGTAAAACCGCATTCTACCATCTTAAAAATATATCTAAATTACGGCACATGCTTTCAATGCAAAATGCTGACCAGTTAGTACATGCGTTCATGAGCTCAAGGCTAGATTATTGTAACGCTCTACTGGGTGGTTGCCCTGCTCGCTTAATAAACAAACTCCAGTTAGTCCAAAATGCAGCAGCTCGAGTTCTTACTAGATCCAGGAAGTATGATCATATTAGTCCAGTTCTGTCAACACTGCACTGGCTCCCTATTAAACATTGCATACATTTTAAAATCTTGCTTATTACTTACAAAGCACTAAATGGTTAAGCTCCCCAGTACTTAAGCGAGCTCTTAACACATTATACTCTATCACGTCTATTGCGGTCTCAAAACTCTGGCCAGTTGATAATACCTAGAATATCTAAATCAACTGCAGGCGGTCGATCCTTTTCCTATTTAGCACCTAAACTCTGGAACAATCTTCCTAGCATTGTTCGGGAAGCAGATACACACTCTGTCAGTTTAAATCTAGACTAAAAACATCTCTTTACTATGGCATACACATAGAACATTTTTAACTTTCATTATTCAAATCAATTGACTGATTGTTAGGCTGCATTAACTAGGTCAGCCGGAACCGGGACACTTCCCATAACACCTGATGTACTTGTTACATCATAAAAAGAGTGGCATCTACGCTAATGTTAGTCTCTCTGTTTTTCCCAAGGTTTATCCCGGATCCGGGCCGTGTCCGGATTGGACGGTGGACCTGCGCCTGGACATGATCAACGCATCCTGGAGTGTCTGCTGAGACTGTGTCAATTGGTGTCTCCTCTGAATTTGCCTCACCGGCAAGTCATGCTCAGAAAACCCGTCTCCGGTGCAATAATTCCGATCTTTCATGTATTCATACTATTGTGTAATCGACGCACCATCCTAAATAAACCCTTCTCTTCTGTGATACCCTGAAATTTTGAATAATCCGATCTAATATGATTTCTGACCTGTAAGGTTGCCATAATAATAATCATACACGGTGTGTTAATAGGCCAGAGGAGAACTGGCACCCCGACTGAGTCTGGTTTCTCCCAAGGCTTATTTTTCTCCATCATGCCCGATGGAGTTTTGGTTCCTTGCCATTGTTGCCTTTGGCTTGGCTTGCTCAGTTGGGGATACTAAAATTATGATCAAAGTTATTCAACTATTTATACAGATAAAATGTATGATTTAGGTTTTAATTCATTCTATAAACTATAATACGGATCTGCCAACATTGTTGCTATATGATCAATTAAAATAAGCTGATAACATCACTGTTTTCTCCAGAACGACTGTACAGCCAAATCTAATTTTGATTTTGATGCAATATTATCCTGTTTGACACTGTAAAGCTGCTTTGACACAATCTTGATTGTAAAAGCGCTATATAAATAAAGTTGATTGATTGATTAATGCTTCACAAGTAGTTTTGCAGCATGACTGCGTCCTGGGAGGATCAAAGGAAATTTCTCTTCGAGATCCAGAGTCGCGTTCTTAAGCCGACCTCTTATCCTAAGAAGGCCTCTACTATCTACGTAAGGGTTCCGTTTTCAGAGCACCGTGCCTTGGGATGTCATTACTTTCAGCAATGCAGGTAAGCTCTTCTTGGTAGGCTTCCCTCTGAACGCTTCTGATTACAACTTCCTCTGCTTGCGACAACTCTTTCACTGTACGATGCTTAGCACAGTAGTGCCATGATCTACAGGATCTTTCTCTATCATCAGACGACTTGTAAGTCTGAGCGACGTGTAGGAGAGAAGCTATGGCTCTGACTAATGACCTCCAAGAAGAGAATTGCTCAAATCTTTGACATTCGAGATGAGAATTGTCAGTGGATAGAGTAGTAGCGTGAGGACGAACTTCTGTGTCCGACTCTGGCCCAATGAGGTCGAATTCCTTTTCCTCCAGTGATGGATTCTTATCCACTCGTTACAGGAAGGCAGGTCCCGAAAGCCAGGTGGTGGTGCTCAACAGAGCTGCTGGAACAGAGCGGGTGACATGGTCTGCAGGGTTATGCTTCGTAGAGATATAGTGCCATTGTGTTGGGCTTGACACTCTGCGAATTCGCTGCACTCTGTTGGCTACATAGATGTAGAAACGTCTTGTCTGGTTATAAATGTATCCCAGGATGACTCTACTATCTGTGTAAAATTCCACAGCATCTAGAGTGAAGTCCAACTTGTTCATGATCGTCTCCGCTATCTCTGCAGCTAGAACCGCCGCTCCTAGTTCCAGTCTAGGAATGGTATGTGCAGCTTGCGCAGCCAACTTCGTCTTCCCTAGGACAAACCCGGTATGACATGCTCCTTCGCTATTGATGACACGAAGATATGCCACTGCTGCAATCGCTCTGACAAAAGCATCTGAGAATATGTGGAGTTCCTTTCTCAGAGCCGTAGAGAGAGTAGTATGAACATATGGTCTGGGAATCTCAAGAGCTGTTTGAGATCTTGTAGAGATAACCTCCACGCATTCCATACTTCTTCCTTATCTTAAGGGAGAGGAGAGTCCCAGTCAAGAGCCTCACCTGAGAGTTCTCGTAAAAGGAATTTCCCTTCAATGATGACAGGGGCAACAAACCCAAGTGGGGAGAGACCCTGCCTTCTTCCTTCCTTATCCCGATTAAACTTTGTTACACATACTTTTCCATACCATAAGCCGCTGCATGTCGAAGACCATAAATGGCTACACCAGGAGATGGACTATTTCCGAACACATGCACCCTCATGCGGTATTCCATTATCTCTTCCCTGGTGTTATTGCCCTTGAACCAAAGGAATCGAAGGAAGTCTCTGTCTTCCTCTTTCACGATGAAGCGGTGAAACATCTGCTCGATGTCCGCAGTTACAGCTACCAGCTCCGTTCTGAAACGCAGTAAGACTCCCAAGAGGCTGTCATTCAAATCTGGACCAGAGAGAAGAACATCGTTCAAGAAGATGCCCTGTGTTTGCGCGCTGGAGTCAAAGACAACTCTGATCTGACCGGGCTTCTGCGGGTGGTACACCCCAAACATAGGGAAATAACAACATTCCTGGCCTTCTCGAAGAGGAGGGGCTGCTTCTGCGTGGTCACGATCAAAGATGTTTTGCATTCAAATCTGGACCAGAGAGAAGAACATCGTTCAAGGAGATGCCCTGTGTTTGCGCGCTGGAGTCAAAGACAACTCTGATCTGACCGGGCTTCTGCGGGTGGTACACCCCAAACATAGGGAAATAACAACATTCCTGGCCTTCTCGAAGAGGAGGGGCTGCTTCTGCGTGGTCACGATCAAAGATGTTTTGCATGAAGGTAACAAAATGAGACTTCATCTGAGGTTTCTTTTCCAGTGTGCGCAAAAGGGAGTTTAGGCATGTCAATACCTGCTCTCTATTACTCGGAAGTCGCTGGCGAGGTGTTCTGAAGGGGAGTGGTGCAACCCAACTATTGCTCTCATCCATGAACATCTCTTTATGCATGATGTCCAGAAAACATCTGTCTTCAATGGACAAACTGACTTTGTATTCATCTTTTGATCGCTCAAAAATGGTATCCCCTATAGCATAGTCATCAAAGATGAAGGTGTCACACGCTAGAGATATCTCAGGCAGAGGCTTGGCATCAAACTTCTCCCTGACGCGGAGTTTGTTGCGTCAGATAGAGGTGGTTGATATGGTTCATTTTCAACAAGAGGAGACAATCCTAGTTGAGACTGGTTCATGACCTAATCACTAGTGCGATCAGAAACTTCCCTCACATCGGAAATCCTTTCACCGAGCTCACTTTCTGTGGCTGCCTCCAACACTTTAGCTTCAGCGACGGCTGCTGCCACTTATCTCTCATGCTTTAGAACTGATAGTGACACTTCCATGCGAGTCTCTGTAACTTTCAGCTGAGCCTTTTCAATCAGGATTTCAGATTCTTTTTTAAGGAATTCAGTCTTGGCCCATGCAGCTTCCAACTTAGCACGAGCTTTGGCCGCAGCTATGCTAGCCGTTGAGCTTCTTGATCTGTTAGTTGAAGGGGAGGCTATAGATCTCGTTTCTAATGCTTGGTTTCGTTCTGTAGTTTCCTCAGCCTCCGTAGCTTTCTCCGCCATCAGCACACGGCGTGATGATGAAAGAGGTATGGAGTTTGTTTTCCTTGAACTGAAGTGCCCGTTGTGCAGCTGCCTTTTTACTATTCTGCCCTAGATGCGTGTCCCATCTACGCAACACTGACCAATAGCTAACATGAGTCAGAAAAGGGGCAGACGCAGAAGTAAAGTTGAGATTTTTACTGTAATGTTCTTTCCTCTTCTTTCTCTTTTTTGTAAAACTGAAACATGAAAAGATTACATATGTCTAGTTACAAAATGTTCTTAAAATAAACACAGGTGAAGTTCCATTATTTACAAATATTCTCTGAACACATACATCAAAGGCTACATACAGCTCTGGATACTGTTATTGCTGTTAACAAATTGCCATCACTGTAGAATAGTTCCTTTTTAAACTCAAACTTATGAATTACAACTGTATAAATGCACATACATTGTACAAATACTGAAAAAAGTGTAACAAACTTACAGGCAAAGCCTTTCCAAGGCACAAAACGTAAAGAAAACAGAGAGAAGAGATCTCTTGTCCAATCGCATGGCAAGATTCTGGAACACTGCGGTTATTTCCTGGTTAACCTCTAACCTAAGAGCCACATGACTTCAACCAACCACTAAGAATGCTCAATGTCCTTTTGCTGTTACACCAAACCGCCACAAGATGGTGCCAAGATATAATAAATGAAAGTGTGGCATGACACTCCCCCTCAAACCTACCATCACTTCCGGTAGGGCTTCGTCTATGAGACAGGCCTACGCACTGAAGTGGAACCTCTTCGTCACTTGGTGCTCTTCTCGTGGAGAAGACCCCCACAAAATTCTCGAACAGGTCTGTGCTCTCCTTCCTCCAAGAAAGGTTGGAGAGAAGGCTTTCTCTCTCCACCCTGAAGGTCTCTGTGGCCGCAATTGTGGCTCACCACGACCTGTTGGATTCAAACATGGTTGGACAGCACAACCTGGTCCGCAGGTTCCTTAGAGGTGCGAGGTAAGGGAATCCACCTCGCCCTCTACAAGTACCTTTTTGGGACCTCGCAGTGGTCTTATCTGCCCTCTGCAATACTTGAGGCTTTTGCAATCCGCAGAGCTGACGTTTCTGTCTATGAAGACAGCGCTCTTGATTGCTCTGGCTTCTATCAAGAGGGTAGGGGACCTGCAGGGATTTTTGGTTAAAGGGGGGGTGAAACACTCAGTTTCAGTCAATCTCATGTCAATCTTGAGTACCTATAGAGTAGTATTACATCCTTCATATCTCCGAAAAGTCTTTCGTTTTATTATATTTGTAAACGAAATATGGGCTGTACCGAGTCTTTCCGGAAAAAAACGAGCGCCTGGAGGCGTATCGTGTGGGCGGAGCTAAAGAATGACATATGCGCAAAGCGGTGATGTCCTCAAGCGTGGAGAAACCCATCTCAGCTATCTCAGCTAATAGATATGATCCAGAATCTAATTCGGAGGCTGAAATAGAAACAGCAACAGCAGGACGTCCGTCTCTGTGGTAAGTACTGTATTTAGAGGCCTGTCAACATGACATGATTCGGTTTATGGACTATTGTAAGCGAACAAACCTTAGTAGCAAGCAAAACGGTTTTGCACGTCAGAGTAGTGTAACGCTATTAGTTACATAGAACAGCAATGAAGTCCGTTAGTGCATTTGAATGACGAAGCACGCGATCGTGTTGTTTACTTATGTTTACATACGCGACGATAAGCACAGCACAGACATTTGAAGCAGTTTTACTTACCGGCTGCTTCCAAAGCAGGACTGAACCTTTATCGCTGGGACGGCTCCGCCAAAAACACACTTCTTGGAGTGTGGAGATCCACTTTGCGATGCGACTGAAGCATTTCTGCGTTCAAATCGGTTCAAATGCAGCGCTGCCTTCCCGGAATGCTGTGCTGAAGCGTTGAAGTCGCCTTAATGTCAAAGTGGAGAAATGAAGTGGAGCGCGGCGCGGACTATAACCGACATTAGTGTTCACGGACGACTGGATCTGCAGCTGAGAGCAGTTTACTGTTTACAGCGTGCATTTCCTCTCTCGCGCTAGTGACGCACGCGCGCACCCTACCGGGAGAAGAGCCCGTACGGCCCATACAAGGACGTTCCGATCTTTTAACGTCAAGTAGACCCATACTCGAAAAAAACTCCGAAACTTGTGAGAAACCGGAAGGAGTATTTTTGACACAGAAATACTCTATCAAACGTCCAACATTAGTTTTTGAAACTTTGACTATGTTTAGGATGGGAATCCAAGTCTTTAACAGTGTACAAAGCTCAGTATGCATGATACAGCATTTCACCCCCCCTTTAACGAATCGTGCCTGGAATTCAGGCTGGCTAACTGTCGTGATCCTGAGACCCCGTCCTGGATATGCGCCCAAGGTTCCTACCACTCCCTTCAGGTCCTGCAAGCACTGCCCAGCCTTGGCACTGCTCTGTCCAGTACGTTCCCTTTGTGCTTACGTGAATTTCAACACTGGTTTCCACCAGTTGATTCGCTAAACTACATTCTTCAACACCAAAAACAGAATCAATTTTAACCACGTCATCTCGTTAAAAACCTAAGATTCTGCAACAACTGGAGTCGCCATGCTCCCAGTAAAAACTAGTAGAGAGAGAGAGAGAGTAAAATTCTCTTAAGGCCCTACTCTTATCATTATAATAATTTTATCTGTTTCAAATTCAGCCCTTAAGAGAAATTCTTGGAGGTGTAGGCCCTACCTAAAAATGTCACAATACTAGACTTAAAGCATATACAGGCTTATATAACAGGTTCTGTTGATACACTATAAAGTATACTTTTCCTACACAGAAAAGTGTGCACTATTGCAAAATCTGCTTGGACAATATAAGACACAGTAAGGGTCGCCTGGACCAAGCCTTGGAAAATGTCTTGAACAATGAAATGGTTCAGTTCTGGTAATTCAGGGGATGGTTGTTGTACTTATTACTGTTAGTCAGATGGAATATAGATCACAAACAGATTTAAGGGTCAGACTTTTATTCTTAAACTGACCTCCTTCTTGTTATGTTAAAAGGTGTAAAGTAGGAATGTACAGGAAGTTTACTCAGGAAACAGGAAAGGTGTTTGCACACTCCAGCACAATGCAGTTATTACTAGCTTGAAGAGTAGCTTGTTAAGGTGGATTATGGTCAGAAGTCTTGTCAGTAATACAGAAAACGCTGGAGTTGCATTATTATCTTTTATAAAGGTATGTAAATATTTTAAAATATATATATTTTTCTTACTTTCACACAAATGTTAACAAACGAATGAGAAACTTAGTATGGAGTGGCAGATCTAGATTATAGTAACTTGGCAGGAGCCATCTGTTTTATATTAACCTAATTTTAGAATTATTGGAAGTAATTTTACTAGGCCACGTTTTACTCTGCAATCTTTACACATAAACTAAAATGATTTAAAGTTAAATTATTTGTTTGATAACAATCTTGTATTATAGTGTGATAAAGAGCAGTGGTGACATAACATCTAGGCACCCTTCTGCACATGTAAACTTGACATATACTATATAACACAACTAATTAAAAATACATACAAAAATCTGCTGCATAATCTTACAAATAGGCCTAAAATAGATTTAATTTAACATAAATTAACTTAGAAAAACGAATTAATCTGTAACATTATCATGCATGCTCAAATGAATCAGCAAAATGTTAATAATTGTAAAAAAAATAACAGGGGTAGAAAAAATATTTTTTTTTGTACTTCCCTGATGAAGATTATGTTCATTGCCCACTAGACAAAATAATAATAAAGCAGCAAAAGCAATGCCTGTACAAAAGTTTACATTGATACTTAATGCTCAAGAAGGGACGTCAAGCATTAAATTCAGCCATAATTTTGTCTATATAGTATGTTAACATATGTTATTGTTATGTGTAATAGCTTCATCAGGGCAGTACTAAATAATAACAACACTATATTTTTACGATCCCTCTTGTTTTGATAATTAAAAAATAATTATAATAAGCTATAAATAAGCTATTTCTTTTGCATGTTATGTTGAAATCAAATCAAATACATCTGTTCTCTGATATCAGTTTTTGCTAAGTTTGCCAGTATTGTTTTATATGTTTATAGAATGAAACATTTTCAATTCAGTGCGTAATTCAACTGTCTAAAAAGCAACACCAGACCAGATAGATTGATATTATATCTTATACGTGAACAAGACTGAAATTTTATGTTTACACTCTAAAAAATGCTGGGTTAAAAACAACTCAAGTTGGGTTGAAAATGGACAAACCCAGAAATTGGGTTGTTTGAACCCACAGTGAATGGATCCATTCAAACAACCCAATTTCTAGGTTTGTCAATTTTCAACCCAACTTGAGTTGTTTTTAACAACTTGTTAAAGATTCTTTAGAGTGTATATCTTTTCTCTGGAATTTCTGTAATACATGCACACGATGTGAAACTATCAAATACTGATTTGTCAATTATGAGTTATTTGTTGGTCTTGGGAGGTAAACAAATCATAATTTTTTCTCAAAATAAACCTGGCTGCATTATAATGTTTTCCTAATTCAGATTTTGATTTAAAAAAAAAAAGTAATATCTGCATGTGTTTGAACAACTTAACTACTGAAAAATAACAACTGCTCAAATGTAATTTGATTATTTAATTTAATTCAAAGGTCAAGGTCAAGGTACTAAAATGATATCACTTCAGTCAATGGACTAAACAGTTACCCACAACGGTAACACTTTATAATAACGTTCAGTTGTAAGTCATTTATAAGTGGTTAGTTAATGATGAACTAATAATTTACAAAACATTCATAAATGATTATCAAGTGATATGCTAACATTTTATGAATGTCTTGTAAATTCCGTTACAAGTCATTTACAAGTGATTAGTAAATAATTAACTAATGATTTATGAAAGATGACTACATGTTCATAACTGATTAATGAGTGATTTGTTAATTATTTTACTTATATTTAGTAGATTCAGTTTTAAGTAATTTACAATTGATTAGTTAATAATGAACTAATGATTTACAAAACATGACAATACATTTCATAAATGTTACGCTTTTGTATTTTTTTGTAGATTCAGTTTTGTAGATTCAGTTATAAATTATTTAATAGTTATTAGATAATGATAAACTAATAATTTACAAATCATATCATAATTATACATTCATAAATGAATAATATGCTAACGATTTACAAATCTGTCATAAGTTAGGCCTATCTTTAAAAAAAAATACAATTTCATAAAATAATTAAACAGATCCTTAGTAAATGGTTTAGTTACTAGTTAATATATTATTAATCACTGAAATGTCAATATACCATTATCTCAATAAATTGTTAATCATGAACAAATGATGATCAAACCATTAGTAAATAATGAGTAGCCTATATAATGTATTGATGCATATCCCAATGCATCAGATCAAGATGCATTTAATTCTTTGCATTTGTAAAAGTAGACATGATTTTATAAATATAAATAGGTTACTTTTTATTGCAAAAACTGACCAAAAACAGTATAAAAGTATTAGCTCATGTTGCAGTCAAAGTTTTCTGAAGTCATACGATATCTTTATGTGAAGAACAGAGTTGATCTTAATGTTTTAATCATTGAAATGATGATCCCTTTATGAACGCATATTTCTCATATTTCTCATTCAAATAATACTCCTGTCCTGACTCTTTAGCAGGACACAATAGGACACATAACACATGAGAGCCAATGGCATTTTACAATCAAAGCTGACGTAATGACGCAATTGGTCACGAGACACACGACAGCCAATGCTGTCAAAGCTGACATGACGTGACGTTTCTTCCGGAAGTTCCGGGTTGCAAATTTTGAAATGTTTTAATCATTAATCATCGGCCGGTTGATGGACTTGATGCTGCTGATCGCTTCTGGGGATTTACTTCACACAAACCAATCGTTTGGCCCCGGGACACTTGGAATATTTGTACTTATTGAATAAATTGTTCCTGCAGTTGTATCTGCCTGTTTATATATATATATATATATATATATATATATATATATATATATATAACACAAATGGGTAGGTTTAGGGAAGAGACTGGTTATGTGACAAATAGGAGTTAAATGCTTTCAGTAATAAGATCTTCTACAGGATGTAATGGTTCATGTGATCGACAGTTGATTGCTTTGGGCTCGTTGTTCTCTGCAGCCCGCTCTGTTGTGAATACAGTCACTGATGTGCACTCACGTGTCTGCCTTTTATTTATGCCGATAGTACTGCATAAACATGGTGTCAGAAGATGCATAGCGCGTTCATCCTTAAGTTTAAGCGTTAACTGCTGATTCTGAAAAAAATCTTCGATTATGAACGCTGATAATGTGGGGGCCGCGTCTCACCGGCTTAGCGGCGTACCGACCCACATTGCGGCTAACATACCTCCGCCATCACCGATGAACATGAACGGAGACTGGAGCGCCAACTGGGAATTATTTAGAGCAGAGTTTGAGGATTACGCAATGGTCACGGGGCTGGCTGAAAAGTCGAGGGAGGTCCAAGCTGCAACATTGAGAAGTGTGATGGGATCTGAATGCAGACATGTTTACCGGCACAATTTGAACCTCACAGCGGCGCAACAGAGAGACATTAAAACCATCCTAGATGCATTGGAAGCATAATTCAAGCCTGCCAGAAATGTAATTTATGAGAGGTACGTGTTCGGTTGTTGTAAACAGGAGGAAGGTGAATCGATAGACAATTTTGTGACTCGGTTGAGAGAAAAAGCAGCAACTTGTGATTATGCTGGATTGAAGGATGAAATGATTTGTGACAAAATTGTACTGGCCATTATAAATGAAGGGACCAGACACAGGTTGCTAAGTGAATTTTTTTTAACACTGCTCACAGCCATTGAGATGTGTCGCACAGCTGAACAGACCGCTATGCATATGAGAGCAATGGATACGGCATGCATGTCGCCAGCCGAAACGGTTCACGCTGTTGCTAGGAAACCATTCAGGCCTAACCAGTGGAAGCAGAGTAATTCACCCAGACTCTTAGTCACAAGCAAGACATGCCGATATTGTGGTAATGTGCATTCAAGAGGCAGGGATCATTGTCCAGCATATGGCAAAACATGCAGACTCTGTGGGACTGACAATCACTTTGCTAAAGTGTGCCTTAAAAGCAAAAGCAGATCTACAGAGGGGAAGCTTCACTGCATTGAATATTCCAAGGAAGAGCCGGTTGGGGGACAGTGATGATGGTGATATTTACACAGTTGAATCCATTAGCACAGTGCTGATGAAAGGGAAGAAATGGTTTGCTTCCCTGTGATTACATGGCAAGTCACTACGCTGTTAGTTAGATTCAGGGGCAACATGCAATGTCATGAGCTACAAAGACAAAGTAAGGGTGGCGCCATACACACCACTTCACCCCAGTAACGTCAAACTACGGCTGTACTCAGGCAAGTCACTGGACTCTATGTGTGTTTTTAACACAGAATGTTTAGTCAAAGGAGAGAGATATCAACTTTCATTTGAGATAGTAGAGACAAATCAAAGTCCACTTCTTTCAGGCTCTACTTATGAACAGCTAGGCCTGATGCAGTTTACAATCCCAGATGATGTGCTCAAAATGGAACATGAACACTCCGAGCCTCTGACTAAGGAACAGTTAATTGACAAATACAGTGATGTGTTTAACTCTCTTGTAGAATCTCTGCCTGGTGAGGTCCACTTTGAGCTGGACACCAGTGTTAGACCAGTAAATGTAACAGAGCCAACTGATTGGATCAGCAACATGGTAATTGTAAAAAAAACAGACAAGCTGAGGATTTCCTTGGACCCAAAGTTCCTGAACAAAGCTCTGAAACGCTCTCATTACATAATGCCAACTCTGGAGGATGTGCTATACAAACTGCCTAAAGCAAGGATTTTCACATTGGTTGATGCCAAACATACATTTTTACAGTGCAAGCTGGACCAAGAGAGCAGCTTCATGACCACATTCTGGACCCCATGGGGCAGGAAACGGTGGCTATAGCTCCCATTTGGTGTCTCAGTGGCAACCTGAGGTGTATCAACGGAAACAGCATGAACTGTTAACAGGTTTAAAGGGGATTGAGCCCATTGCTGATAATATTCTTATCGTTGGCTGTGGTGACACAGACCAGCAAGCTGAAAATGATCATGATCTCAAGCTTCAGGCCCTGTTGGAGCGTTGCAGAGAGGCTTAGCTTAAAAAAATTGGAATTTAAGGTCAAAGAAGTGAAGTTCCATGGTCATATCCTCCATTTATGAATGTTTTGTAAATGATTAGTTCATCATTAACTAACCACTTACAACTGAACGTTATTATAAAGTGTTACCAATAAGGCTTTTTTCTTTTCTTTTCTTTTCAGGTAGGTCTAACATTAGTTTTTAGGTAAATAAATTGAATAAAATAATCAAATGAAAAATTACTGCATATTTAATTGTTTAAATTAAATATTAATCCTTATTAAACTTACAAAAGCTATTCAATCAAGAGCAGTGAGTGATGTCCTTATCTTCTTTTACATTAAACAGACAGCAGTAAAGGCTACTGCCCCTTTGAGACCCAGGGGTATCGCTTTCTCGACTGTATGTTTACTTAAAGGGGTACTTCAGCGCTGGGAAGATGAATCTGTATTTGAACTGGGTCATCAATGCAGTAGAAATGTGAAATTATTTTTGAATTTGGTGCTTTCTAGACTGAGAAAAGACAGAAAATGTATTTTTGTCCCATGGGGATGAAAGACTACAATTCCCAGAATGCTTCGCTGCCCTGTGCCATTCCCCAACGCCACCAACTTAATTACAGTGACTGAGTTAGAGAAGACACTACAATTAAAAACTGAACGTGTCTGTTCAATATAAGGAGTGAGTCACCGCGCGAGTATCACAGCACTGAGCACTAACTGCACGAGTGATGAGAGCTGAGGTAATCGAGACTACACTCGCGGCATACATTCACAACGCGAGTTCAGTCTGGCGCGTTTCAATTCATGCCTTTACAAGCTTAACTTTCATAGAAATTAATTTGAGAAGTTAAAAGACTTACATTGCACACCATTGCTCCGTTTAAATGAGTGCCTGCCAGCTGAGCTCTCCCTGCAAGCTGAGTATCTCCCATCCCCCATGCGCGAGTTCAAAACATGCGGAAATGGCTCCCTCTGCTGGCTGTAGTCTTTAGCCTTTGGGCAAACATTCCTCCTATGATGCAAAAATCGTCAATTTGCATCATAGGAGGAATTTGTCTAGAAATAAAATGCATAAATCTCTTGTCTCAGGGAGATATGAGGGGGGAAAGCACAATCATTTGAATATACTCCAGGGTTTCTACTGATACAAAGCCATATGCTAATCGCTGAAGTAACCCTTTAAGGCATATTCAGACTATGTCTGCTTGGATACTCATCAAGATGGACATGTTGACATCGGCTACTTCTTGTGTGAGTTTGTCCGTCCAAGCGCAAAACTTGAAAGAGAACTCAATAGTTGCGCACTGAGACGTGCATGTGCGCGCTTTCGGATGACCGCACAGAGACAAATCTTCTCACATCACGATCGCACGTGAGTTCTCAATCGCATCTTCTGGCTCTACACCCGTATTCATGTTCGAGGATACGGCAGCACTCACATGCACTGAACAAAGTTTACTAAGAGAGACCATTTGCCCATGTTTTTCTTTTATTATCGCTGTTGTTGTAATGTATAACTGAGGAGCCAGCACGTGTATCCATTGACAGAAACATACATAAAGCATTATTTTCAAGTTACAACCTATATTAAAGATGCGACATCAGATGTGAGATGAACAGCGATGCAAAGTGTGCGCTGAAACCTTTTACACTACATTCACACCAAGGGCTCTATTTTAACAATCTGAAACGCAAGTGTCAAAGCGCAGAGCGCAAGTAACTTTGTGGGCGGGTCTCGGCGCTGTTGCTATTTTCCCGGCGGGATAAATGGCTCCTGCGCCCAGCGCAAATCTAAAATGGGTTGGTCTGAAGTAGCTTCATTATTCATAGGTGTGGTTTGGGCGTAACGTGAATAAACCAATCAGAGCGGCATCCAACATTCCCTTTAAAAGCAGGTGCGCAAGTTCCATTATGGATTGCTATTATTATGGCGTATTTACCAGGCGCACGCCAGCAGCGGTTCACAGCCGAGGAGCCTGATGTTCTTGTAAGAGCAGCCCTTACGAAACAAAAATATATTGCAGTATATTGGAAAATGTCATGCAATACATTAGGAAATATATTAACATATATGGGAATTAATATTTATATCTTTCAATATATTGCAATATATTGAAAGCGGCAATCATTTGTATATTTTGCAATATATTACATGAATATATAATATATTTTATAATAGCATCAATATATTATTCCATATATTTACAATATATTAAAATATATTTCAACTAATTGGTAAATATATTTTCCTTTCGTAAGGGAGTGAAAGACAGAGAAGTTGTGTTGTATGGGGATGGGAGAAACCCACCCGAAATAGCGTCGGTTAAACAGTTTTTTTATTTTTTCAGTCGATTTTTTTTCTGGTTCTTGACGGACAAACCAATTTGTCAGATGTCCTTATATATATATATGTCTTGCCACTATTGGGCAAACAGGTCTGATCCTTAATTACTACAATAAGCCTGAATAATTTGTAAGCTAGATTTATGCCTATTTTTTCACATCTTCGTGGCACACCACAATGTGTTAATATTTTTTTTTAGTGTAACAATTTATGATTTGCAAAAATAACTGTTGCATCTGTGTAGATTTCATGAGCAAAGTGTATGCGCGTTGTGCACGCTATACATTATGGTCAAGCATGCGCCCTTAAAATAGCATAATGAACAACGTGCAACGCGCAACTGTTTAATGGAACAGCAAAATAGCACCAGGGATTGTTTGCGCCGGAACACGCCTCCTTTTTTGCGCTGAACCGCCCAGGGAGCGCAAGTTCATTCACTAGTTTAGCGACGTGCTTCTGTGGAGGGAAAAGCACGCTTTGCGCGGGTGCAAAATAGGAATGACACATGCGTCGGTGTACAAAGTCAATTGCGCTGGGTGCAAGATAGGGCCCCAAGTGCGAATTGAGCATCAAAATCGCATCTATTGCATCTAGTTTGACGCGTGAACATTTTGAATCCATTCGCGCGTCCGCAGCTAATTGGACGCGCATAGAAATCGAGCATTTGAAGCGAAATAGCATTAAAGGACAACTCCGACAAATTTTTACGTTTTTTAAGTACAGTCTATAGAAAAAAAAATTAACCGGATTGGTCCTTGCAACACGGAGTTATTACAGTTAATGCCGCTCTGGGCATGGAGATGAGCGCTGAGCGCCTGGAGATCGCCTGGATCTCACAACTCCAAAAACGTAAGAGTGTTCTTTTTAAATAGGCTCATATGCTATGTCAATGAGTAAAACATCCTAGGTAAACCACATATTTCAGCTTTAAACAATTACATTATCAACTGAAAAGCATTAAAACTATATTTAGTGACAAAATATCAGTATTTTTTAATTATATGCAGGGTTTCTCATCACGTGGCAGCAGCAAGCAGGCTCCTCATTGGTTAACAACGTGGTTAACGCGTGAATTGACGCCAAAGTTCACCACTCGCGCAAGATGCTCAATTCGCTTCAAATTTGCGTTATTCGCGCGAACTGGACATGCAAATGAGGCGGAATCACGTCCATTGCGCCGCACGAAGCGCGTCTAACGCGCCACAGGACCTCCAGACGCGCGTCAACGCGCCTTTCCATTGACTTAACATGGAAATCATTCGCTCCCGACGCTCCATTCGCGTTTGGTGTGAATGTACCTTTACGCGGCACCCCGCGCTCAATATCAATCTGACGCACCACCATCCACAACATTTTTTAAATAGACACATAGCAGGCCTAATATGACTTTAAATTAATATGGTTATTATTGGCACATTGTTGAGCTACAAAACAGAGAAGAAAATATAAAAATATTGGCGATGACACGAAAATATCTCCAGAGACATCTGAACCCGGCTAAAGTCGCAATGACCTGATTGCCGCTCATGCCATATTGATATTGATGTCTTTCTCTTCCAAATGGTAAAAAAAAGAAGTTCCTGAACTGAATAACATACGAATCAGCTGGTCTTGTTGTGATAAAACCCCCCTGAGATGATTAAAATCGACGTTCAGGGAGCCCGCATCCGATATTTTTTTGTGCAAAAGTATAAAGTGTAGTGTCAATAAAATCACTAATTTCAGTATTTATAATGTTATGAATAAAAAAATGAGTATTGTATCTCAAACCCCTTGGTATAATTTATAATTTACAGCAATAAACACAAATTACCTATTTTCGTCTTTTTTATGGCTATGACACTTTGACGATCAAAATCTCATAATTAAATTTTGCGACTTTAGCCGGGGTTTCACAGATGGGGTCACATATATGAAAAGCAGCAATTCCTCATGTATTATAAACTATTTTAATATATTTTTCATGTATACTTTTAATATACTGTTAAATAATATCATTCACATAAGGAAATATATTTTCTTTGTGTAAGGGTTACCCATTTTTATTTGTTTTACTTGCTAACTAATTTACTAAAGTAAAATAACTGATTTGCAGGGGTTGTATTTAACATAATCCAGCATATATATTTTGGGCATATACAGGACATATACGATTGAAAATACATTAATATTGTGCAATTTGTATATGTGGTTTTTGCAGCATATATGATCCTTAGCTATCCTTAGTTTTTAGCTAAACTTTTCCATATGGGTTACAGAGCAAAACAGACCTCTCTCCGATGCAGCAATCGACATCTGATCCTCCGTGGGAGCCCCGAACGAAACGTTAGGTAGTTGCCAGGCATGAGAGACAGTGAGCATGACTGTCAAACTTGATGACACACGGCGTGCTGAACAATCAAGCCCTTTTAAAAAAGGCAAGACAAACAACGCACCGATGTGGTCATGCTCTCATGAGAGAACATGAGCAACACAAAAAAAACACAGTCTCAGCATGCTGCAATGCAATAGAGGAGTGAGGGCCCACGGAGACATACTCAGCAGGAAAAGCCCCACTGTAATACTCAGGTCACCAAGGCTTATTAGCCGAAGAAGCCCTTTCCTAGTGCACCAAAGAGAAACTAGATCAGGGAATAAGGCGAAGGCACTCTGTTTGAGGTTTCATAGTCTCGACTGTGCATCTAGAACACTCAGTGATGCGCTGGGTTGCCGTGACAACCCGCGCTGTCAGCTGTCAGCTGTCAGCTCAATGGCACACGGCACACTCAAGCCCTTACAAGAAGGGTGAAAAGGAACAGAGCGCCAACGTGGTCATGCTCGCCTGAGAGGTCTCTCAACCATGAGCCACCCACGAACGCAGTTTCAGCATACTTATGCACAGACATGCGAGACAGTGATCATGGCCGTCATAATGAGGATATAGAACGATCGCATCCAAAAAACACAGGTGGAATGACATCTTAAAAAAGATGCAGTGTCACATCCATGTACTCTTTTAGGGGGAAAAAGCTCTTAAAGAGTGCTGAAGCACTCAGGGTGATGCCTGCGGCAAAACACCAGGAAATAGTGGATCCCTGTGTATGCACTCACTGAACCAACAGAGATTTGCTGTGAAACCAGCAGTTTGTTCTCTCCAATGAGATTGCAGGCCTTAACCCCAGCACTTGAGCTTCTTGTCCTTCTCGTTCTCTTTGTACATTTCAATTGGAACACTCTTCAGCAGCACAGTAACATTTGCTTCGAAGTGAATGACAAATGTGCGCTGCATCCGCTTCTGTATTTATACCCGCACTGCGGATGTCACGTCACAAACACAGAGGAAAATGGTGCGAGGACTCATGTGCAAAGAAGTGGTAATTTATTATAAAATAAAACATAAATACAAAACAAAACCCACAAGGGGGCAAAAATACGTAATCAAAACATAAACTCAAAAACATACCAGAACAGAATCATGGGGAGGACGGGAGACGCAGACATTACACAAGGATCCAACACAGACTGACAAACACAAGGAGCTTATAAGGGGAAGAAATCAAGAGGGAACAGGTGGGGCAAATTAACCAATAATCAGATAACAAGAAGGGCGGGGTTGACAGTAGACCGGAGACATGACAAAACCCACATGTGCACACAAGACAGGACAGGCATGTGACATTACCCCCTCCTTAAGGAGCGGCTACCAGACGCTCCACTAGGGACGGGAGGGACAGACCAGGGCGGGACGGGAGGGACAGACCAGGGCGGGACGGGAGGGACAGACCAGGGCGGGACGGGAGGGACAGACCAGGGGGGCACGGGAGGGACAGACCAGGGGGGCACGGGAGGGACAGACCAGGGCGGGACAGGGGAAACAAACAAGGAAGGAACAGACAAGGGAGGGGTCAACAAGGGAAACATGGGGAAAACAAAAAGTTCAGGAGGCCATGGTGGCACACAAAGTTCGAATGGCCAGGACGGCCCGCCGAGGTCGGGAGGCCCACCGAGTTCAGGCGGCCCGCAGAGTTCAGGCGGCCAGGGCGGCGCGGTGAGAGCAGGACTCCTGGGTGGTGCGGTGAGTGCAGGGGGCGCCAGGGAGGTGCGGTGAGAGCAGGACGCCTCAGCGGCGCGGTGAGAGCAGGACGCCTCAGCGGCGCACGGAGAGCGCACGGAGAGCAGGACGCCTCAGCGGCGCACGGAGAGCAGGACGCCTCAGCGGCGCACGGAGAGCAGCACGCCTCAGCGGCGCACGGAGAGCAGCACGCCTCAGCGGCGCACGGAGAGCAGCACGCCTCAGCGGCGCACGGAGAGCAGCACGCCTCAGCGGCGCACGGAGAGCAGGACGCCTCAGCGGCGCACGGAGAGCAGGACGCCTCAGCGGCGCACGGAGAGCAGGACGCCTCAGCGGCGCACGGAGAGCAGGACGCCTCAGCGGCGCACGGAGAGCAGGACGCCTCAGGGCACAAGGACCACCGGAACACGATCCACCGGCACAGGGACCACCCGAACAAGATCCACCATCACAAGGACCACCGGAACACGATCCACCGGCACAGGGACCACCGGAACACGATCCACCGGCACTGGGATCACCGGAACACGATCCACCGGCACTGGGACCACCGGAACACAATCCACCGGCACTGGGATCACCGGAACAATCACCGAAGGAGCCCTCCTTCTCTTCCTCCTCCCTCTCCCCGAAGGGGTCATCGAAGGACTGGGGACCTGGCAGTCTGTGAGGATAAGTGGAGGAGGACCAAGCGGAGGAAGGCCACCCTTCCATAACTCTCCTCCACCACCACGATTGTACATAAATCCCACAAACTGCCAAAATGATAAAATCCCCAGCATTCCCATCTCCCAAGCGCTAACAGGCTCATTTAGTCCGTTGTTGAAGATGTCCTTGAGCTATGTCGCGCTGATGTTGAGCCCCTCTGCTGCAAATACGAACCGGTGCGCAAACTCCTTCACGCTGGTTCCCTCCTGCCGGAGGGAGAGGAGCTTGCGCCGTCGTCCTGCCATCGGTGAAGCAGAGGGGCAGGGAGATGGGAAAGATGGAAGACTTCCATCTTGCTGAGTCCTCTAATTGGTGGTATCGTTCTGTCACGTCACAAACACAGAGGAAAATGGTGCGAGGACTCATGTGCAAAGAAGTGGTAATTTATTATAAAATAAAACATAAATACAAAACAAAACCCACAAGGGGGCAAAAATACGTAATCAAAACATAAACTCAAAAACATACCAGAACAGAATCACGGGGAGGACGGGAGACGCAGACATTACACAAGGATCCAACACAGACTGACAAACACAAGGAGCTTATAAGGGGAAGAAATCAAGAGGGAACAGGTGGGGCAAATTAACCAATAATCAGATAACAAGAAGGGCGGGGTTGACAGTAGACCGGAGACATGACAAAACCCACATGTGCACACAAGACAGGACAGGCATGTGACAGCGGAGGGGAGCATGAGATGCAAATCTCGCACACCAATGTGCACTGGCTCTTTTTATATACACTCGAAGCTGATAGGGCTCCCAGAAGTGCTCCCAGTACACCGGTGACGTCAACGTAACGTTAAACTTGACTGAAAGGGAACTGCATTTAATTGCTTGTCATTCAGGTTAGTATGGTATTAGTCCAACTTAGACGCATCTTTTATCTAAAAATGCAGGGGCGTTGATTCATACGGGAGTAATGAGTTTTTCCATTTGTGTAGTTTTTAATGTATTTATTGTTTTGTTTGTTTCAGGTCCTAAAGCCGACATATCTTCAGTATGCAATTTTTGGCTATGCTCTTCATCTCATATATATCAGCAGCAGTTGGTGAGTTACACTCATTAATAAATGTATAGCCTATACATTCTTGAAATCAATCACATTTATACCTAAAACTAAACATGAGCAAACCATATCCCCACAAAAGAAGTCAGACTCAAGAGACAACTCCAAAAACAGTTATTTTTATTAAATTATTAAAAAGAGTCTTAAGAATGAGAGTTACTCTCCAAAGGGCTAGGCCATAGAAGCCTAATCGATGCCAATCTAGCAGTTCCTGATTTGAGCCAGTATGTGGCTAGGGCCGTAAGAGGATGGTTGATACCAGGGCAGAGGCTACAGATTTCCTCCAACAGAAGACAGAGGGGGGATTTGCACAGTGGAAGACTAGTGAGTGTCAGCACAGCAGTAGGGGAGGCATGGACATTGAAAGGCCAATTAATCTCAGTGCTGCAAGTACTCAAGTCTCTCCAGCAGGGGCTTAAGCAGCAGGCTTTCAGTTAGCATCAACACAACAAGTTCTCATTCTCTCCAGCAGGAGCTTTGGCAACAAAAAGCTATTTAACATCAGTGCAGCAAGTACCACATCTCTCCAGCAGAAATATGCGATGGAATTGTGTGCAATTTTGCCATCCATCTTGGGCAGTGGATGGCTAGTTAACTCCTTACCAGTCAAAGATCGCAGACGGCCTCAGATTACTGATGTCAACATTCAATGCACGTTAAAACATCACACACTAACTTCATCTGAAAAAAACTTGGTATAAAGATTAAAGCCTTCAGCTTCGTTATTTGACCAATGTTTATGAAAAAATAAGGTTGCAGGGACAATCATTTCTTAACTTACGTCAGGATTGTATTATAATCAATCCATTATGAACGATATTTTGAATGGAATATCAACAAGAATCAAAAGCCTGTCACGTGTTCTCCGTTCTATTTCTGATCACATACATGCTCTAAACAACATCCATTGGCACTTAGTCAAAACTTGCACATATTTGGACAAATATAAATTTATCAACACGTTCACAAAATATTTTGTCATATAAAATAACATTTCTATTAATTTCTCACTGAATTATGCTGATCTGAAGAGCTGTTTCTCTGAAGAGCGATCTATGAGTCTGTTTACGTCCTGCTGCATGTCACTTATGATCTTAGAGCTTTCTCATTCGCTGTAGAGCTGACAATCATATTACTAGACCTGCTGATTTTTGTAATGCGATATATCACGATAATGAATATGCACGATATTGTTATCATGAGCACTTCAAAATATCGTAAATAATAATTTATTAACAATTTTTACTTTTTTTATAATGCACTCAAGAATACTTTGCCCATCAACTGCTTAAATGCGCAACACTGCTGTATTCTGATTCAAAGGGACACGCGTTTAGATGTAAATGAGAAGCACATGAGAGAGTGAAGGAGACGCGCTGCTGAAGTGCCGCTCACTGACAGCAGAGGGCGCTGATGAATTGCTGAATGCAGCGGTTACCCAGGAAACCCCGCAAATAAAAGCAACTGCGCCAGTGACGTTTTTAAAACAGCCATTTGTTTTTTGTAATCTCAATAGGCTTGTTCGAGATCCATTGGCGCTGCGCAGATTGATCAGCATATGACGTTAAAGTACCACGAGAACGATTGTAGAGCAAACTACTCCTTATGCTTTTGAATCTCTCTCGCAGTACTTTGATGTCATCGGCCTGCGCAGCGCTAATGGATCTCAAACAAGCCTAATGTTGTTCATCACAGCGCCAAATACTGAACACTTAAAGACTTAATTGGCTATTGTCAAACCTAAACATTTTTATGTTTTAATCTGGACTACAACATGCCCTAATGATTAGAATTTTTTTGATTATTTGTAATTGTTCAGTAAAACTTTCAGACATACGACTTCATTAGTTAACATGTTAATTAATTATTACCAAACTGACAATGAAAAATACTTATAAAGAATTCATTATTCTAAGTAATGTTAATTTCTTAGTTACTGTTTAATAACATAAATCAAAATCAAAAGAACTTTTTTAATGGACCTATGATAAAACTAACAATGATCAGTATTTCTTAACTAACATTACCAAAAACATTATATTTTCTGTAACAAATGTAGGTATTGCTCAATCTTAGTTAATGCATTAAATAATGAAACCTTATTGTAATTTGTTACCTGTTGTTCTTTATAGCCTAATTCTTTTGCACTTTAATCTGTTTAAAAATAGTACTTTTACAGCTCTGGAAAAAATTAAGAGACCACTTAACATTGATTTCTCAATGTTAAGTTTGCAGAGCTGTATATATTTTTTGGTGCATTGTATTATTGTATTTAAACATTAAGTTATTTTTTGTTATTATACACGAATACGATGGCATATGGTTTGTGTGTGTTCCCTATATCGAGGGAACTTCACACTGCGTCGGAACGACGAAATGGGGATGCTCCCTAAGCATCAGCGGCTCTGAAGTCTGAATAGAAACTAGACCAATCCGATTGGCGTGCGTGATGACGTCATTGTGACGGCGTACCCGGAAGTATAAAAGGGGAGCCGGCGCATAATGGCGGCAGTCTTTGCTCTTCAGCAGGCGCTCTATGTTACATTGTCTGTCTATTTACTGTTGTTCTGTCCAGTTGCGATTGAGTTGTGTGTGTGATTAGTTTAAAAAGTGTGAAAGTATGGAGAGAGAGTATAAGCAGTGTGTGCATCCTTGCCCTCGCTACATCTCGGGCTCGGACACACACATGCTTTGTGTGCAGTGCCTGGGTGCTCAGCACGCTCGGGCGGCTCTCGAGGGAGCCGCCTGTGAGCATTGCGAGCGGCTGACACTCAGGCTGCTCCGCTCTCGGCTGGCCGTGTTCGATGAGGCCGGCCAGCCTCGTGAGCCCCGTGGTTCTGGACCCGCGGTCGCTGAGGCGGCTCGGCGTCGCAGATCATGGGGCTCACAGCGGGATTTGTCAGAGGGTTTTGGGACTGCTGCGGCACCTTCCCAATCCTCCTCTGACAGTTCCGATGATCTTCCTCCCCGTGTGGAAGCCCGCTCTGCGGCATCTTCCCCCGGGGTGGAGGGTCAGATGCTCGTTCTCTCCGGTTCTGAGGAGCCGGAGGGCGCGGGCATCGAGGCGGGGGATGAAGCGGGACTCTGCACGTTTCATCCACCCGCCCATGAGGAGCTGGTTGAGGTGTTGACCCGGGCGGTGGCCAAATTAAAGATCGATTGGCCATCTTTCGCCCGAATCGGCATCGTCCCTGAAAGCTCCGGTGCTGCCCACCAAGCCATGTCGTGACACCTCGGCTTTGGTGGGCAAGGCTTATATGGCGGCTGGTCGGGCTGGTAGTTCCCTGCACACACTTTCCATTCTGCAGGCCTACCAGGCCGACCTCCTGAAGGAGCTAGACGAGGGGGAAGGTCCCTCTCCGGAGGACATTTTAGAGCTGCGGAAGGCCGCAGATTTGTCTCTCCGCATTACCAAGGAGACGGCCCGTGCCATTGGCCGCTCCTTAGCCGGAATGGTAACTGTGGAGAGACATCTCTGGCTGAATTTGTCGGGGATAAAGGAGAAAGATAGATCTTTTCTCCTTGACTCCCCGATCTCGCCTTCTGGACTGTTTGGGGACGCGGTTAACGCCGTGGTCTCCAGACACCAGGAGGCGAAGAAGCAGTCAGCGGCCTTCCAGCAATTTCTCCCTCGCCGCTCTAAATCAGGAAAGGCTGGCCCTAGCGGGCAGCCTCAGCCGTCTGCCAGCTCCTTGCATCGGCAGATGCAAAAAGAGAGCGTCGCCTCTAGAGCCCCTCCTCCGGGAGCTTGGCAACAGAAGCGGCGCTCTCACCAGCAGCCAACCGCTCCTAAGGGCGATCTAAGGAACGTCCTTCAGGCGCGGAAGGCTGCCGGGAAGAAGTCCTAGCCACGGCAGGAAGGGCGGTCCCCCCCACGAAGAGACAACCGAGGTTGTTCTCTTCGGGGCGCCCTGGGGAAATCAGTGTGGTAATCCCGCCGTCTATGACGCTTCGGGCCACATCGATTTCCTCCGAACGCACGCTGTCCCATCCGCCTCTGGAAAGACCTGCGGTGGGACAGTTCGCGCGTCCGCACATAGAGACTCGTTCCCAGCTTCTCCCTGCCGGTCAGCCGCTTCAGGGGGTTGGGGACGAGCCTCGTGTAAAACACCCGACGCCAGCCTCGAGAGGCTGGTTCCCTTAGTAGATTATCTCGGCGCATGGAAATGCCTTCCGAGTATTTCTACTTGGGTCCTGCAGACTGTAGAGAGAGGTTACAGACTGCAGTTCGGTCACCCCCCTCCGAAATTCAGGGGGTTAAACTGGACTGCAGTGGTACCAGAGCAGGCTCGGGTAATGGAACTAGAAGTAAAAACCTTACTGGCGAAGGGAGCCATAGAACAGGTTCCTCCGCTGGAAAGGGAGTCCGGGTTCTACAGCCGGTACTTTATAGTTCCCAAAAAGGATGGGGGGTTGCGTCCAATTCTAGATCTACGGCATTTGAATCGATCTCTAAGGAGGTTCAGATTCAAAATGCTCACGATCCCCACCATCGTGAGTCAGATCCAGTCCGAGGACTGGTTCGTCACGATAGATTTGAAGGACGCATACTTTCACATCCCCATCCTTCCGTGTCACAGGAAGTATCTGAGGTTCGCTTTCGGGGACGAAGCATACCAATATCGAGTACTTCCCTTCGGCCTAGCCCTCTCCCCACGCACTTTCACGAAATGCATGGATGCAGCTCTAGCTCCAATGAGGCTTCTGGGCATCCGTGTATTGAATTACATCGACGGCTGGCTCATATTAGCCCAGTCGTACGATATGGCAGTTCGGCATCGAGATGTCGTTCTGACCCATATAAAGTGCTTGGGGCTGAGACTCAACACGAAGAAAAGCGTGTTGACGCCATCCCAGAGGATTACGTTCCTAGGGATAGTATGGGATTCGACTACAATGTGGGCACAATTGTCTCCCGCGCGAGTCGAGACCGTACGGGCGATGGTCTCGGGAATAAGGCTAGGCCACAGCGTCACTGTGAAGCGCTTTCAGAGAGTGCTGGGGCACATGGCGGCAGCGTCCAACGTGATACCGTTCGGCCTGCTGCACATGAGACCCCTCCAGTGGTGGCTGAAAACCAGGGGGTTTTCCCCCAGAGGGAATCCCTTCCGTATGATCAGGGTAACGCGCAGATGCCTTCGTTCCCTAGTCATATAGAAGAAACCTTGGTTTCTGTCCCAAGGGCCAGTGTTGGGAGCGTCCTGTTGCCGGAGATCCGTTTCAACAGACGCCTCCCTCACTGGTTGGGGCGCGGTCATGGACGGCCGCTTTGCGAGGGGCCCGTGGGAGGGCCGTCATTCCTCCTGGCACATCAACTGCCTGGAGATGATGGCGGTCTACAAAGCTCTCAGGAGCTTTTTCCCGGACCTCCGCGGCCAACATGTCCTGGTACGGACAGACAATACGGCTGTTGTAGCGTACCTCAATCACCAGGGAGGATTGAGATCGCGCCCTCTATGCAGACTGGCGCATCTGATTCTCCTATGGTCCCAAGGGAAACTGTTGTCCATCAGGGCAATGTATGTCCCAGGGGTTCAAAATCAGGGAGCAGACATCCTGTCAAGGCAGAGGCCCGGGGAGTGGCGGCTCCACCCGCAAGTGGTGGAGGCCATATGCGAGAGGTTCGGCCCAGTGGAAGTGGACCTGTTCGCGTCTCGCGAGACGTCCCACTGTCCACTGTGGTTTTCTCTCACGCATCCAGCCCCGCTGGGGTTGGATGCCATGGTGCAGACGTGGCCGAGGCTGCGTCTGTACGCCTTTCCCCCGATCGCTCTGCTCCCGGGAGTCCTGGAGAGGGTCCGTCAACAAGGGGTCAGCCTACTGCTAGTGGCGCCCCAATGGCCGACCCGGGTTTGGTTCTCGGATATCATAGCTCTGCTGGCAGGTCAACCATGGCAGATTCCTCTGAGGAGGGATCTCCTGTCTCAGGCGGCGGGCACGATATTTCACCCCCGTCCGGAGATTTGGAACCTTTGGGTCTGGCCCCTGATGGGGCCAGGTACCTAGAGGCTGGCCTGTCGGCAGGGGTGGTAGAGACCTTACTCAGCTTCAGGGCTCCATCTACCAGAAGACTGTACAGCCTCAAGTGGAATGTCTTTTCCACTTGGTGCGGGGAACGTGAGGTGGACCCAGTTAACTGCCCGGTGGCTTCAGTGCTGGAGTTCCTCCAAGATCGTTTCTCCGCGGGTCTGACCCCGTCCACACTCAAGGTGTACGTGGCTGCCATTGCGGCTTTCCACACACCTCTGGGTGATGGGCCTTTGGGTAGGCACCAGTTGGTTGTACAGTTCCTCCGTGGGGCTCGGAGGATGAGGCCTGTGGCTCAGTCCAGAGTTCCTACTTGGGACTTGGCAGTGGTTCTCGGAGGTTTGGCTGAGGCCCCCTTCGAACCATTGGAGCTGGCGGAACCAAAACACCTGACCTTTAAAGTAGCTTTTCTCCTCGCTATTACCTCTCTTAGGAGAGTGGGAGATCTCCAGGCCTTGGCGGTAACGCCAACTTGCCTGGAGTTTGCCCCGGGTGGAGTAAAGGCTATTTTGACGTCACAATGACGTCATCACGCACGCCAATCGGATTGGTCTAGTTTCTATTCAGACTTCAGAGCCGCTGATGCTTAGGGAGCATCCCCATTTCGTCGTTCCGACGCAGTGCTCGTTCCCTCTCAGGGAACAAGGGTTATATACATAACCCGAGCCGTTTTGCATGTGATTTGGTGTATTTTCATATGTATAAAGAATGTGTCCATTAACATGCTAACCAGGTGTAGCGATTAGCTCTATATAAATTGCTAAATAAACATTTTAACATCATTGAACATCACTGAATCCCACAGTATGTCGCGATCGGAAGTAAATACAAACACTCGCTGGCTGTTTAAAGAGAGTTTGGAGTTAAAATATAACTTTAAACTTTTATTTTGTGTTATGTAGCTTGATGCTAATTATAGCTCTAATGCACCTGTCACGCCAGGAGCTATATTTTATTTCACATAAGGTACCAACAGCATGCTTTTTTTTCTTTGTCTGGTTGCCAAAATACTTCAGATAGTAGGTTTTAATGTAAATTGGAATGAATGTGGGATTGATGGCCAATCCAGAATGCCTGAATAGGTTATTATTCTTGAACAGTGATCGACCGATATATCGGATTCCTGATATTTAAGCATTTTCCCATAATCGGGTATCGGTTTGCAATATCGGATTTCCTGATAAATGGCACCATCTTGTGGACGTTTTGAGAATTGCACACAGGTGCGCCATTATAGGACTGCGTCTGAGGGGAGATGAGTCAACAGCGGTGTTCAAAGGTAAAATAACCTGCATCCCTTAATTAATAAACTTTGTTTAACATAACAGTAATGCACAATTGAGATGACCAAATAAGATGTTATGAGATGATTATGTATAGTTATGTAGTTTAAACTTGGCCCTGAGTAGAAACAAACTTACTGACGGAGTCAGTCAGGTAATCCGTCAGAAAGACGTAACTTCACATGAATGAAATAAAACAGCCATGAATGAGAGCATGTTGGAAATAAAAGCAACAAATTTATTTCTTCCTCAGTCGCATTCAGCCTCACCGAGTTGTTGCTTTAACATGCTAGTCACCGTATGTAAACAAGATGAACTTGTTTAAAACTCCTTAAATTACTGCTATATAACATATAATAAACATAATAAACATCTAATTAATTACAGCTCCATGAAAATGAATTATTACGCCATGAATGAGAGCATGTTGGAAATAAAAGCGCCAAACTGATTTATTTCTCTGTGTTTATTCTCAGTTGCGTTCAGCCGTTCTCTCACCGAGTCGTTCCTCCAGCATATAGGCTAGTCACTGTATATAACATTTAACATTATATAACATTTCAATGTTTTATAATAAACATTGAATTAATTACAGCTCTGTGAAAATGAATTATTATGCCTATATCTCTGTGAGACGTGTAAAGCCCCTTTCACACTGCACGTCGGACCCGCAATATTCCCGGAACATTGCCGGGTCGCCTTCTGTGTGAAAGCAACCATGTCCCGGGATTGATTACCGAATTCGACCCGGGTCGGGGACCTAGTAATATTGCGGGATTCGACCCGGGACGAGCGCTGTGTGAACAAAAGCTGAAACTAATGCCGCAACGTGTACGTAGTTATCGTGCGACTCCTAGAGCTTGTTTTTTCAATAATACAACCCTGCAGTGCCAGAAGAGCTAGTCAGTGTTTTAAACGCAGAGAGTGTTTGGATACAAAAGAAACTAAAATTAAACAAGCAGAAATGTTCGCAAACTGGACACAAGTCGAGACCACGGAGCTCCTTACTATCCGCACTGAAGCTGAGATCGCTCGCCATTATACGTCACATCCGGATGTCACGTGTCAACTCGACCCGGGACCGTTACGGGTTGTGTGTGAAAGCGCACATATTACGTTATTTCGCTGGCAGTGTGAATGGGCCAAATCTAGCGGCCCGGGAACAAATGCCGGGTCGCATTATCCGTGTATTTGCCGGAATCGCAGTGTGAAAGGGGCTTAAGTTAAAGACAGAGATGAAAACAGCGCTCTGAAATCAGCATTTCATAGACTGATACAAACATTAATTTTGATACCGTACTAAATGAGATTGACTCTTTAAGCAAAATAAACAAACCCACGAATACATCATAGCTTTTACACTGGGTGCGTTTAAGCCGATTATGCTCAATAAGCCGACAATGAACATGGTCATGTAAACGCGGTAACCCGTTTTCTTTTATAATGTCATAAACGGCGTAAGCATAAAATGGTCGAGACAGGTAGTTTTCTTCCTCTTACCTTGATTTCGCGCCACATGTAAACGCATTAACCTACTTTCTGTCGGCTTATTGAAGTGCGCATGCGCTATATAACGCAAACTTAGAGCAGATTTAAATGCATCCAGACAGAGCAAGCTAGCGTTTGGCATGAAATAAGGACATATATCACAAATGCAGTCTTTTAAGACCCAGAAAATTGTAAAGAGGTGTTCTCTTTTCTCATGCAGCAGAAGTAGCCTAGAAGAGGATCAGTCAAAACGCTGCATAACTGCATGAGGGATATGAACCATGAATTTCCCGCTGACACAGTGCACGCTTTATTTAACATCACAACTGACGTAACATTTGAAAAACTCAAAGTCAGATATATGGACATTATTATTTTTGACGTCACTACAAGGAAATAACCTTAGGACAAGGAATATTATTAATAATAACAAGGAATATTAACTGGATAACTGGTTATTTCGATAAGCTGATTTTTTGGAGTTATCAGCTTACTGGTGTGCATGTAAATGCACCCAGTGTTTGCATATTCCAGAGAATATTCACTCTTTAGTCTATTAAACATATAAACCTTTTAAAACTGTAGTTTAAAATGAATGCTTATATTTATGCTCATAGTTATGGGTCTCATTTATGTTCTCCATTTGAAATCACTAGACTTTATAAATGTATTTTGCCGGTTGTTAATATGGCTGTATTTATAAATAAAAAGGTAAAACAGCATTAATGTTAAAAAGACTTGTATTTAAAACAACACTGTATTTAAAAAAAAAAATATCGGTAAATGTCTTTTGTTCTGTATGCAAGGGAGTGAAACTGCAAAAATTACAGTGTTTAAAAAGTTCAGTTCAGTGCTGTTGCTGTAATTGTAAAAAAACAGAAATAACACAATAAGTAAATATCGGTTCTACATATCAGTTATCAGCACATAAACATGCAAATTATCGGCATCGTATCGGTTATAAAAATCAATATCGGTCGATAAAGAATTACTGTAAAAGAATAATGAGTCTATTGAAAACAATAGACTGTGAATTGCAGTTGAAAGACTAGTTAGTAGACTGCAAGTATGTGTTTTACAGGCCAATAACATAATGATTAGCATCTTCTCTTAGCCTTTGCTAAACACTCACATGACATAGTCTTACACTATGCTTCATAAAATGCATGATTTTAGAAATTTCATCCTCAGATTTGAAATTAAGCACGGCCACACTTCTGGCTTCACATTAGTTGTGGATATAAGTTGTTATACTAGAAGTCACATAATATTTGTATACATTTAAAAATATATTTTAAATTTTTTTTTGAGCCTATATGTCTTCATATTTAACAGTCTAACAGTCTGAGTAATTCTGAGTCTTGAATTTTAAACTCTTAAGCATTGGCTTTCTAGATATATGTTACTTATGTGTTTACTCATAAAGGCTTGCGAGCACCAGTCTTTTTATGTGGGGTATGTCAAAATGCCTCATTTGCCAAAATGGGGGGTGACAGGCAAGGGGTTAACAACAATGCAGCAAGTTCTCTTTCCCTCCAACAGAGGCTCTGATAGGGAAAGCTAGTTAGCATCACCACAGCAAGTTCTCATTCTCTCCAGCAGGGGCACTGGTAATGGAAAGCTAGTAAGCATCAGCGCAGCAAGTGCCCGTTCTCTCCAGCAGGGGCTTGGGCAGTGAATAGCTAGTTAGCTAGTTAGAATAGCTAGTTACAACACATGACTACTGGGATATTTCGTTCTAGCGCCATCTGCTGAAGAAACCTTTTATTCACGCTTGAAAGGCCAATGACGCATGACAACGTGGGTGGGGTCACCTGCCCACAGCATATAAATGCCGTCTTATGTGTCATTCCCTTTGTTCAGTCCAGCTCTTCACCGTACCCCGACTGCGCAGGGCCCAGAGTTGTTGTACCACATTTCCCTCCTTCTGGGAACATTAGTTATATGCATAACTTAACGTTTAACGTTTCCATTCAGTCAGTTCACTCGGTACAACACATGACTATGGGACCTATATTCACGCCCGCTCAGAGAGTGGCTCCCCATGGGCTAAGTTGGAAATCGTGACAAAAAGGCTGGTCAGGTGAGTGCATAGCCTACAACTGCCCAATGCACCTGCTTACAACTTGCAAATGGCACAAGCACAAAGCAAGTCTCCTGTCTTCCTCTGAGTCAGAGATTTTACAGGGCAGGCCGCTCGAACGAGAGCGTACTACCAACATGCCTTTTAGGCATATACGCCACGTTTGGGCGCAACACCACCAAGCATAGCTTGGGAGCCACCAATAGTGCATGAGGATCACCAAATGTGCTTTACTGATACCAGTACCAATCACAATGCAGCATCCTTATATTCAAAGGATTCTAAAGGCTCAAACAGAGGTTAAAAACTAGCATCCAGAGTCCAGACCTACCATCAGGTTATGATGGCACCATTACAGTTTGTAACGACCCTAAAAATGCAGACCTAAGCTCCAGGTATACTTTGGATGTCCACATTCTGTGTACCATCCGCGTGACGTAATTCTCGTCAACCTGAGGGTCTACAGTGTGCATACCACAGCTTATGAGTGACTTGCACAAAGTTCACTTAGAAGCACGCATTCCAAATGTAACTGTACTTAAGCCGAAAACATCCCATCAGCATGCAGCCCAACTTTTGAGACTGGACGGAAAATGCGCATACAACAGCGCATGTGCAAGAACAACAGAAGTAACAGAAGGGTCACAACCATTATACTGCATGCGTATTGGACTCAGTCATCTGTGTTCGTTCGATTGTGCGTGAGACACGTCTGGATGTGGAAAATGAATTATACCTGGGCCTTCAAGGCCAAAATAGTATACTTTAAAAAGCTCACACTGTCAACTGTGTGCGAGATGGAGTGGAATGCGAGAACTCCCCGACAATCCATGAACTGTCTGTGTGATGTAATCCTCACCATCAGAAGAGGTGCACATCCAACCGCTAACGTGCGAGCGACATGAATTATGTAGAACATTTCCCATGTACTACCGTACACTCAAAACGCTTTACACTCATGTCCAGGGTCTCTCCTTAACCACCAGATGTGTACAGCGTCCTCTTGGATGATGTGACGGCAGCCACAGTACAATGGCACCATTGTATGGCACCAACCTTTTAAGGAACCAAATATGCACGCTTAAGCGCAGCACCACTAATGCCCCAGTCGCGTTTACCTCAGCTCTCATCACGAGCTCATCCATGACTGTCAATGTAATCTGACTCCTGCAGCGTTTGAGCTGTGACACTTCCTCAACAGCTAAATCACATTATATTGAACAGACATTTTATGAATTGTAGTGTCTGTTCTCTAACTGAACTGATTTTATGAAAATGAACGCGGTTGGTCGCTGTGGGAAAGTGAAAGTGATTCAGTAATCTAGTAGCGGTGACTTTGGGAGTGGCCTGGTACACTCTTAGAAGAAAAGGTTCTATCAGCGCTACATATTTGGAACCCTTAAAAGGTTATATAGAAGTATAGTTGAGTATACTTCTAAGACCCTTTTATGCTAAAAGGGTTCTATAATGACAAGAAAGAACCCTTTTGGCACTTAAAAGGGGTTCTATGTAGAACACTGCAAATGATAATAATAATAATAATAATTTCTTATCAAAGAAAAAATGCATTTCTTATCTTAGCAAAAACTCTCTTAATTTTGAGTTATTTTTCCCCAAAATAAGACAATTACTCTTGCTTGTCTAGTAAATACTTCTTGCTTTAAGAATGTTTAGATGTTTGGACTAGAAACAAGACAAAAATACTAAGTAAGAAAAGCATTTTTTTGCAGTGAACCTTTTAGGGGTTCCAACTACGTAGCGTCTATATAGAACCTTTTCTTCTAAGAGTAGGGCAGCGAAACTTTCTGGGAATTGTTGTCCTTCATCCCCATGAGACAAAAATAAATTTTCTGTCTCTCCATCTCCATCTACATCAAATTAAAAAAATATTTCACATTTCTACTACATTAATGACCCAGTTTAAATATAGATTCATCTTCCCAGTGCTGAAGTACTCCTTTAACATTCAAATGCGGCACAGCTCGAGCGCAATTTGCGCAACCAAACTCCAACCACCTCCTTTAGGCAGTCTCGAATTCTGTTACCCTGAGCTCAGCTCCCCCAGTCCCCATCACAACTTTCACATTACCAATTATTCATGTGAACCGTGCCCTGTTTCGAACTAAACTGACAGTGCAAGCAATATAACATGAGTAACGAGTCCAAAATCACACAAGTTCTGTTTTTCTACCCAGAATAGCATGTGAGAAATGTGAGACTTATACAAAATAAATATGTTGATATTAGGTTCAAGAAAGTCATATCTGGAATGACATGGGGATGAGTAAAGGGTGATTTTAATTTTTATGTGAACTACCTATTTAACTACTAGTCAAGGTAAATGTTAATGTGTGCCCTCTAAAAGCAAAAGTGGCCCCTGCCTGTCCCCCCTATTTCCCGTTGTCTAGAACCGCCACTGACACTGGTGGTGGTTGAGGAGAGACCCCTGTCATGAGTGTAAAGCGCTTTATATGTACAGTAGTACATATAAAAAGAGCTGTATAAATCAATCAATCAATCAATCAACTTTATTTATATAGCGCTTTTACAATGATGATTGTTTCAAAGCAACTTCACAAAGTTAAACAGGACAATATTGCAACAAAATTTTATTTGACTATACAGTCGTTCTGGAGAAAACAGTGATGTTATCAGATTATTTTAATTTATCATACAGCGACAATGTTGGCAGATCAGTATTATAGTTTATAGAATTAAATAAGAATTAAAGGTGCACTATGCAGCTTTCCGTCCACTGGAGGGCGCCTATTCAAAACAAATGCATAGTTTGATGATGCAAAGTTTGAGTGTAGCATCTTGGGACTTGTAGTCTTCACATCACAGCCGGTGGAAAATAGGACTCGGGCAGAAATCACGTTCATGCATGTGGTTATTAACATTACTGTAGTGTAAAGCAAAGCAGGGCCGAGTATTGTGGACCTGAGCACAGCTGCTGGAGCGATTGTTAAACAAATACCAGGACTCTTATTATGACGGGACGGGACACATTCGCCGGGCGCCTGCACTGATCCATTCTTGCGGTTATGATTATGAGGTAATGGAGCTCTGTTGATCATATTAGATACTTTTAAGTGTGTTTAAAATGATGTTATGACGTTACTCCATGCGTTCACTTGTTCAAACTGCTAAGAGTAAAGCGCTCCTGGCAAGTAAAACCCGAAACCAAGGGTAGTGCAGATATGAAGCAATTGACAGGCGACTCCCTCAAACGCAATGCTGAAACGTCCCAGTCCTTAGTTAAAATAGCAATTTTCTCACAATTTACAAATAGTTGGAAACATTTGGGATATTGTAGGTACTCAACTGAACAAAATATAAATAACCACGGCCTAGTGGTTTTGGGATATTTTACTGCAAAAATACTACATAGTGCATCTTTAATTAATTTTATTTGTATATTTAGTTAAATAATTTGGATCATAATTTTAGTGTCCCCAACTGAGCAAGCCAAGCCAATGGCTAAATGCTTCATTCATTCATTCATTCATTCATAAATGGGTGCGTTTACATGCACGTTCTTAAGCCGATTATGCCTAATAAGCCGACAACGAACATGGTCATGTAAACACGGTAACCCATTTTCTTTTATCTGAATAGGCTTATATACGGCATAAGCATAAACCGGTCGGGACAGGTATTTTTTTGCCTCTTACCCTGATTTGGCGCTGCATGTAAACACATTAACCTGCTTTCTGTCTGCTTATTGAAGTGTGCATGTGTGATAGGTGACAAAAACGCAAACTTAGAGCAGATTTAAATGCATCCAGACAGAGCGAGCTAACCTTTTGTATGAAATAAGGACATATATATCACAAACCCAGACTCTTTTAAGACCCAGAAAATTGTAAAGATGTGTTCTGATCTCATGCAGCAGAAGTAGAAGAGGTTCAGTAGAAACGTTGCATCTGTAATTACATGAGGGATAATATGAGCCTTGAATCTCCCACTGAAACAGTGCATGCTTTATTTAACATCACCACTGACATAACATTTGGAATACTCCGAGTCAGATACGGACATTATTATGTTTGACGTCACTACAAGGAAATAACCCGCATGTTAATGCGGTTTACTTGCATTGACAATTTACTGGTATGCATGTAAACGGGGAAAACTGTTTTTTTTTTTTCAATAAGCTGATATTTGTGAGTTATCAGCTTAATGGTGTGCATGTAAACGCACCCACTGACTTAGAGTCATGGGATTCCAGTGGGTTATTTTAAGTCCTTTCACTCATCAATACAGACTTGGGTTTTGTGTGAAGTGTGTGGGATTTATCGGTAATGTGAACTATGAACTGTTTTGCCTGCCACTAAAGTGCAGACAACAAAACATTGCACCCATTTGAATTCTGCACAGAATGCTGCATTTCAAAGCGATATGGAGGAGATTATGATGATAAACAGTTAGAGGAAACTGAATTAACCAAACAGAAAGGCTCTAGTCAAACTGTACATTAACAAAACGCTATTGACTGTTTCAAAAAAGGGGAGGAACTTCTAACCATTTCAGGGGAAATTACATCAACACATTGATGCGTAATTTCAAGTCACTTCATTAGGCCTTTAGGAACTGCGTCCCAATACAGATATTCGAAGGATGCTGACTTAAAAGGACACACCTTTGAAAGCCACTAAGGTCAGAACGAGCATTGTTAAATGGGATGGTCCAACCTTTGGAGGATTGTTCTTGCTGCCTAGTAACTGTGACAGCTGCTGCTGATGAGTGGCAGTAACATTTTTACTGGACTTTTGAAACATTGTAATTATGGTGCATCATATACATTATTATTAATACATTTTTTATTATTAACGTGATGGTGTAAATGTGCATTGTATAATGTGCCTTGGGAAATGCATTTTAAACAAGAGATGACTAGGGTTTGTGGCTCTTCAGTTGGACTTTAGAATGGTTTGTTTTTAATGGGGGGAGGTGAAATGCTGTTTCATGCATACTGAGCTTTTTACACTGTTAAAGACTTGGGTTCATATCCTAAACATGTGTGATGGGCGCCATCTCAACCTACACTAATAAGGCCCATACCAAGGACCCTCCCAATAACAGGCTTTTCAATTGAATGAAATGGGACAAGCAGAGACAATACCACAAATCAATTTATTTCTCAAAAATTGCTAAAAACACATTGAGCTCAACATCAGCAATAATAAAACACTTTATGCTAAAATGTCACTCAGTAGGCGTAAGCCAAAGCAACATTAATTGGTATTAACCAAACCTTTCACATATGGGGACGAGAATACCAGTCCTGTTGTTACAGCAACCCAATGGGCTTTGGTTGATCAAATCACCTTAGTCGACCACCCTTACACTGGACAAACATACCAATAAGCAGAAAAAAAAGAACAACAATGATGATAAATGAATATACAGCAACTCAAATTAACTCACACATAAATATTAAAAATAAAAAATAAAATAACGGTGGTTACTTTCCTTGACGTTAGATCTTTCCACAAGACAAACTGCTCAAATTATGAAACAAAAAAAAGTCAAACCACCCAAACAACAAACCACAAAAGAAAAAAAATCTAATTCCTCAAACCAACTCAACACCATACACAAAACCAAAATCCCCCCCACCAGAAATTCTCTGTTCTTTAACTGAGCAGTATTAAAGTGAAGTCAAAGAAGGAAATAAAACAACCAACCAAATAACAAAAGTAAACAAACAAAAAAAAAACTTCACAGAACACAAGTAACAGAGTGAACACAATAAGTCACACTTCAATACACACACACAGGTACACACATCTAAACAATGTACAAACAATTACCCAAACATAGAAAAATTGCACCGGCGGACACCAGGTGGCGACAGAACCCAGGCGACGCTGTTTCAGCGTATTCACAGTAACGGTGTCCGGATAATAGCGGACCAAGGATGTTCAATGCGATCGCGCACACGGCGAAAGCCCTGCGTCCCAACACTGGAATCGCGACTTAAAGCCACAGCAAAGCAGCAGCTGGCAATTTCTGTAAAACAACAAATAAACATTTTCGTCTGCTCTCTTCTCCCTCCCCACGCTTCTCTCTCGATAGTTTATCACAAATAGAGTAAGGCAAAAGTAAAATAAATTACCTTTTGTGTACAGGACACTTACATACTCATTAACAATGCCTGGATGCACCCGCCTAATCTAAAATTACACAAACAACCACATTAAAACCACCAATTTAGTGAATAAACCCCCCCCAAAAAAAACCACATTCCAAATTCATAATTCCCTCCCATCTATGAACCTCGAAGTGAACACATACCTTTCAGAGGAGTGAAGGAGATACTAGACCTACACCAACAGGTCACATCAATACAATGAGATGAGGGAACCAATCTCACCTGTGCTTATATAGGTACGTAATTACCTGACGTAACCCTGCAGTCCACACACCGTTCTTAAAGGGGCCATCCAATTACTCACACCAACACCTTCCTAAAAGGGGTATCCCACTACAATCTACCCCCAAATTTTCAATCATTGTCCCAATGATTAAAACTTCTACAGCCAAGGACGAAAAGGGCTTTCCACACTGTGTTCTGGGAGGGAGTTCTCAGCCCGTATAGATACACTAGCAGATACATTACCAATGAGGGTCCTAGGTAAATGATAACGATTTGAGTGCTTCCCTGCTGTGCTTCTAGTTGATCTCCGCAAGTCCTCTGCCCCCACGACAGAGGGCTCTCCAACCTCTGAATTTGGAACCGAGGCCAAGGGAAGAGTACGACCAGCTATCGCATTCGGAACTATTTCCACCAAAGCATTATCTATATGGGTAGGCGGTAAAGGCTCAGTAACCACTATCACAGGGTCCCCATCGCACAAATGTTCCCCAAAATCTTGTCCTTGAAGCCCCAAATCCATATGATAAACCTGCTGTACTGGTTCAGGAGCCAGCTTCAACAAAGACCTATGTACATGTTTAACACGAGATGGCTCATCCAATGGCGATACACTATACACCTGTCCACCTTCTCGGGGAGCTCTCACAATTTTATACAGGGCAGACGACCAATGATTTTGAATCTTATTCCGGCCTCGAACTCCACACTCACGCAAATGTACCAACTGGCCCTCCATTAAGGGTTGACCCCTTACTGTCTGATCATACAGGGTCTTCCTCTGTTCTGCCGCTGCTTCCAGACGGGCTTTTACCCTTCCATAGGTTACTCTTAGCCCCTCCCGGTGCGTAACCACCCAATCTTCCACACTACCCCGGGTAGGGTCTTCCACCCCTGCCAGGAGAAAATCTACAGGCAACCGTGGAGTCTGTCCAAACATTAAAAAATGAGGAGACTCACCCGTGGTATGGTGGCAAGTGGTGTTATATGTAAAAACCACCTGTGCCAAATGTCGAGTCCAGGAACGTTTCTGTTCGGCTGGAAGGGAACGGAGAAGATCGTGCAGTGTTCGATTGAAGCGCTCACACTGCCCATTACCCTGAGGGTGATATGGGGTCGTATGAGTCTTCTGAATCCCATAAAGTTGACACAATTGGGATATCACTGCACTCTCAAAATTCCGACCCTGATCGGAATGAAGTCTGGCTGGCACACCCAACTTATAGAACCACTCCTGGACAAGGACACTGGCTACCGTGGTTGCCCTCTGGTCCCTAGTTGGCACCGCCAATGTGTATTTAGAAAATACATCCGTCATAATTAGAACATGCTCCCGGCCATCGCTAGATGGTTCTAAAGAGGTGAAATCAACGGCCAATATCTGGTTAGGCTTGGCTGCCAACAGGTGGCCCATAGGGGCCCGAGCCACTGGATAACTAGACTTTGAGATGGTACACTGCCTACAGTTCTGACAATGCTCCTGGACATAGGCACTCATGCTTGGCCAATAGCATCTCCTACGAATTAACTCGTAGGTTCGTTCCCTGCCTTGATGGCCATGTCCATTGTGTAACTGCCTAAAAACCTCGTTCCATAAAACCTCTGGTAATACCAGTTGATCTATCTCCTCCCCGCCATCAGGAAGTTGGAGGCGACGGTACAGCAACCCTTCCTTAATGAACAACCGGCCCCACTGACGCAAGAGTTCCAGCCCCAACCTAGACATTGACTGCCGCTCCATCTTAGATGGGTACTTACTCCGGGAAAAAAAATCAAGAAATACCTTCAAAGTTGGATCCGCCAACTGCATCTGCTGGAGCTCCTGCCTAGATCGGACTGGGAAGGCAGCAATCACATGCTGCTCCACCCCTATCAGCCCACTATCTACCCCCTGGCGGATGTCACTTGTGCGGAGTGTTTCAGGCAGTGGTGTACCAGAGGACTGTGACAAAATCCCAGAGGAATACTGCCTTGACAATGAGTCGGCATTTCCATTAACCCGACCAGGGCGGTACTTTATTTCAAAATCAAAAATTGCCAACTGTGACACCCAGCGCTGCTCAGTGGCACCCAGCTTTGCTGAATTCAGGTAACTCAATGGGTTGTTATCTGTATAGACTGTGCAATGATGGCCCAGAAGATAATCCTTAAACTTTTCTGCCATTGCCCATTTAAGGGCAAGAAATTCTAGTTTCATGGAGCTATAGTTCTCCATGTTCTTCTCTGTAGGCCTAAGCCCTCGACTAGCATAAGCTACTGGCCGTAACCTCCCACCATGATCCTGACTAAGCACAGCCCCCAATCCCAAATGGCTAGCATCAATATCAAGGACAAAAGGCTTAGCAAAATCAGCATATGTCAACACCGGAGCAGTTACCAATTTCTCCTTGAGACACTGGAACCCTTGCTCACATTCTGGAGTCCAGCAGCTCTCTATGGGTCTACCCGAACCCCTCTTTTTCTTTGTGCCGGTCAACTCTGCCACCAGGCGATGCAGAGGGGCAGCCAGCTTGGCAAATCCCTCTACAAAGCGCCGGTAGTAACTCACAAAGCCTAAAAAAGATCTTAACTCTGCAGCGTTGCTAGGCCGCCTCCACTCAGAAACGGTGCGAATTTTATCTGGGTCAGTAGAAACTCCTTCTTTTGAGACCACATGCCCCAAGTAGTGGACCTCCTGACGGAAAAAACAGCACTTCTCTAGCTTAGCCTTCAACCCCTCCTGCTGCAAGCGACTGAACACCAACTCCAAGCGCTCTAGATGTTGGGCTACTGATGTCGAGAAGACAATAATGTCGTCTAAATACAACAGCAATGTTTGGAATCGTTGGTCCCCAAACATGCGTTCCATTAATCGCTGGAATGTACTTGGGGCATTGCACAACCCAAAGGGCATCCGATTAAACTCGAATAGCCCGAAGGGTGTGCAGAAAGCGGTCTTACTCTTGTCTTGCTCTGCCACAGGGACTTGGTTATACCCACTCACCAAATCTATAGTCGAGAACCACTGAGCCCCAGAAAGGGCATCCAAGGTCTCTTCGATGCGGGGCAATGGGAAGGCATCCTTCCTGGTCCTCTGATTTAACTGTCTATAATCGACACACAGCCGTATACTACCATTTTTCTTCTTAACCACGACTATGGGGGAAGCAAAGGGACTGCTACTTTCCCTGATCACCTGACTTGCAAGCAATTGTTGCACATGTTCTTTGACCGCAGCATAATCAGATGGAGGGATACGACGATACCGCTGTCGAATAGGGGCAGAATCCACTAATGGGATCTCATGTGTAATCAAGTTGGTACATCCCAAATCAGAATCGTTTTCTGAAAATACAGACCTATATTTACTTAACAGACCCTTCACTTGACTCTGCTCCCCTACAGAGAGGTACGACAGATCCATATTTTGGATCACCTCCTCTACCCCACTGACACATCCCACCTGGGAGGAGACTACGGCCTGCGGGTCATCAGTCGCGCCAGGACGAGTAGCAATGACTTCTGGCCAGCTAATTGGCTGGACATGGCACAACGTTCCCACCACTAGACGTGGTTGCAGGAAGACATCAAGTTCGCTTATATTAACCATAGGGACCTTAGCAATACCACCTCTCACTGGAACCAGGGATATGGATGCCAGTAGGCCAGATGGAAGGGGATTCCCTGCACTCAAGGGCTCGTAGAGAGCCATGGACAGGAACCCACACTGCGCAGCACAAGTAACTGGGACAAATTGCAAAGAATTAGCTGGAATACGGACTACTTGTCTACCTCTAACACGAACTGGCCCCCCAGTGAGTTCCTGCTGCCGAAAGCCATCACTCTGACAATACTGCATTGCCAATGTCCATGCTGGAACTTCTTTTACTATAGGGAGATCAAACAAGTCTGGGCCATGTTGATTAAACAACTCCTGAAAACACTCCCCTATCACGTTCATCCCTAATAGACCTGGCAACCCTGACTTTGAAAGGACCTGGGGAGGGTCCTTTACGACCAGGACACCCTTGTTGTAAATGTGCCTACCCAAGATAACAAAATCTAGCTCCAAATAGCCTACAAACGGAATAGATAGACCATTAGCAGCCCGAAGCTGTAACCATCCACAGTCATTCAACCTTTCCTTACCCCAGGGTTCAAAATGTGCTAGAAAAAAACTCTCTGTGACGGTGGTTACCATGGAGCCTGTATCCAATAAACATGGAACATTAACACCACCCATATTAACTACAACAGAGGGGCATTTACCTAACAATGTGGAAAGTCCATTACGACTGGGGGCAGAAGCCACTGAGCCAGGCCCTATCCCTTCTGAACTGTGGCTCATCAGTTCAGAGGGTTGCAGTTTTCCGCCTGCCCATTAGAAGGCATTACACCACTGTTTGATAAACGAACTTGCTGGTCTCGAAATGGAGTTTGTCCTAATGTACAATTCCGAGCAATATGCCCAGGTTGATTGCATCGCCTACAAATTATAGGGCCCAGCCGCCTAGGATAGCTGCCTACATTCTGAGACTGCATTTGCTGTAAACTTCGAGTCAGTTCATCAAGTTGTTCCTGCTGGGCCCTCATCATTTTCTTCAATTCAGTCAGCTCTGAAACATTAGTGTCCGATGGACCAGAAGAATCTATTCGTCCCTGCACTCTATACTGAAGAGCAGAAGAAGCTGGAACTGAATGACTCCTCTCCCTCATCTCATAATGAAACCCCTCCTCCACCCATCTAATGGCCTCTTTACGAACATCCAAAAGAGTGGATTCAGGGTCTAATCTAACAAAACGTTTCAGCTCCCGTCGCAAGCCACCATCAAGCACATGCTCTACAAACTGATCCCTAAGTAGAACCACTGAATTAGTCATACCCCCTGGGGTCTGCTGTACCATTTTATCCATTAATGCAAAAAGGGCATGGGAATACTCCTGCAAAGACTCTCCCTCCAGCTGTTTACGGGAAAAGAAGTTTTGCTGCAGGGCAATATAGGACTGTGGACACCCATACAGTTCCTTTAAGATTGCGAAGACCTGTTCTGGCGTCTCCCTATCCTCCCTTGCTCTATACTTGATCTCATTCTTGGCCGGACCCTCTAGATGGTCAAAAATAAATAAGGTTTGTTCGACCAGAGGCAGATGTCGGACCCGTAAGCAAGCTTGTATCTCCTCCACCCACTCAAAAACATTATCTTCCCCTCTGCCACTAAACATGCGACCCCTCCGTTCCCTAGGGACATAAACCACCCGTTCCACTATAGGGCTAGGGGCAGGTGGAACAGATGCAGTTGACGGGCCTGCCACTCCCACAGCCTGACCTGCCTGTTGTTGGTACCGCTCATTCTCTCCCTTCAGTAACTGCACCTGTTTTCGCAACTCCTCCAATTCTGCTTCCATGTCCACCAGATCCCAAGGAAAGGAGAGGGAGAGGAAAAAACAAAATGAAGCCTTACCACTTAACCCGAGTCTAATCCACTACCACAGTCCAGTCTGCGTCTTACCAGCTACTGCTTTGCTGTAACGAAAACACCCTCCCACATTAGAACATACAATTTTTTTTTTTTTTTTTTTTTTTTTTTTTTTTGTGGAAGTCTCTGCTTGTCTCTTACAAACCCTGCCCGACTACGCCAAATGTGATGGGCGCCATCTCAACCTACACTAATAAGGCCCATACCAAGGACCCTCCCAATAACAGGCTTTTCAATTGAATGAAATGGGACAAGCAGAGACAATACCACAAATCAATTTATTTCTCAAAAATTGCTAAAAACACATTGAGCTCAACATCAGCAATAATAAAACACTTTATGCTAAAATGTCACTCAGTAGGCGTAAGCCAAAGCAACATTAATTGGTATTAACCAAACCTTTCACATATGGGGACGAGAATACCAGTCCTGTTGTTACAGCAACCCAATGGGCTTTGGTTGATCGAATCACCTTAGTCGACCACCCTTACACTGGACAAACATACCAATAAGCAGAAAAAAAAGAACAACAATGATGATAAATGAATATACAGCAACTCAAATTAACTCACACATAAATATTAAAAATAAAAAATAAAATAACGGTGGTTACTTTCCTTGACGTTAGATCTTTCCACAAGACAAACTGCTCAAATTATGAAACAAAAAAAAGTCAAACCACCCAAACAACAAACCACAAAAGAAAAAAAATCTAATTCCTCAAACCAACTCAACACCATACACAAAACCAAAATCCCCCCCACCAGAAATTCTCTGTTCTTTAACTGAGCAGTATTAAAGTGAAGTCAAAGAAGGAAATAAAACAACCAACCAAATAACAAAAGTAAACAAACAAAAAAAAAACTTCACAGAACACAAGTAACAGAGTGAACACAATAAGTCACACTTCAATACACACACACAGGTACACACATCTAAACAATGTACAAACAATTACCCAAACATAGAAAAATTGCACCGGCGGACACCAGGTGGCGACAGAACCCAGGCGACGCTGTTTCAGCGTATTCACAGTAACGGTGTCCGGATAATAGCGGACCAAGGATGTTCAATGCGATCGCGCACACGGCGAAAGCCCTGCGTCCCAACACTGGAATCGCGACTTAAAGCCACAGCAAAGCAGCAGCTGGCAATTTCTGTAAAACAACAAATAAACATTTTCGTCTGCTCTCTTCTCCCTCCCCACGCTTCTCTCTCGATAGTTTATCACAAATAGAGTAAGGCAAAAGTAAAATAAATTACCTTTTGTGTACAGGACACTTACATACTCATTAACAATGCCTGGATGCACCCGCCTAATCTAAAATTACACAAACAACCACATTAAAACCACCAATTTAGTGAATAAACCCCCCCCAAAAAAAACCACATTCCAAATTCATAATTCCCTCCCATCTATGAACCTCGAAGTGAACACATACCTTTCAGAGGAGTGAAGGAGATACTAGACCTACACCAACAGGTCACATCAATACAATGAGATGAGGGAACCAATCTCACCTGTGCTTATATAGGTACGTAATTACCTGACGTAACCCTGCAGTCCACACACCGTTCTTAAAGGGGCCATCCAATTACTCACACCAACACCTTCCTAAAAGGGGTATCCCACTACACATGGAAAAAGTTTCAAAAAATAAGTTGGACGTTTGATGGAGTATTTCTGTGTCAAAAATACTCCTTCTGGTTTCTCACAAGTTTCGGAATTTTTTTTTTGAGTATGGGTCTGTGTGACATAGAAGGGGTGGAATTTCCTTGTATGGGCTCTTCTCCCGGAAGGGTGCGCAGACCAGCCACCATAGCGAGAGAGCAAATGCACGCCCATAAACGCTGCACTCGCTGCTGTCACAGGACTTCACGAAATCAACAATGTCACCAAAGAAGTGTGTTTTTGATGGAGTGGTCCCAACGATAAAGGTTCATGGTCCTGCTTTGGAAGCAGGCGGTGAGTAAAACTGCTTCAAATGTCTATGTTGTTGGCTATCGTCGCGTAAGTAAACATCATTAAACAACATGATCGTCTATAGTTAATTTATCAATGGAGCATGCGATGTATGGTGTGTGTTTAAATACATTTGTTTAGCTGACCACTATCTGTCTGTTTGTTTATTGTAAAACCACCCCAAAGATAAACCTAGGGTACGTTCTAACAAAGCATGCTTCTTCATTTAAATGCGCTACTCCATTTTTTTTCTATGTATACACTAGTCTGACGTGCAAAACCGTTTTGCTTGCTACTGTTAAGGTTTAGTTGCATACAATAGTCCATAAACCAAATCATGTCCCCATAAACCATGAGTAAAAGCACACAAATGCTGACAAGTCACTAAATACAGTACATACCACAGAGACGGACGTCCTGCGGTTGCTGCTTCTCCTGTTCAATTTATTTCATATCATATATGCATTAGTTGAATCTGATTGATAGCCATGGTTTATTAGACACTCTCATGCAATAGCTACACGCACTCGTGATTCTTTAGCTCTGCCCACACGATACGCCTCCATCCACGTTTTTTTTTTGGAAAGACTCGGAACAGCCTATCTTTCTTTTATAAATATAATAAAACTAAAGACTTTTCAGAGATATGAACGATGCAATACTACTCTATAGGTACTCAAGATTGACATGAGATTGACTGAAACTGAGTGTTTCACCCCCCCTTTAAACGATAGGGTATATCGCAGCCACAATGCTTGGCAGGAGTTAAGTCTTGCTCCTTATGTGGATGGCTTGCATTGAAGTCACTCCCCTCAGACATCTTCACCCGAAGGAACTTAATGATTTAGATCTGTTGACTTCACTGGGTTTCCAAGTGGCTACTACACCTTACCTGTGTTTCATCACCTAGCCCATGACACCTCCATGGGTCTTGACAGCAGCTTTTTCTGCCATTCAGGATTTCACCACTCAGCTCTGACACCTTGCCCCCTGGCTACTGCCCTGGCTTGTCTGCTCTCTTCCTCCACAGCCCAATCTTCTGCACCATTCCTTTCCGGTCCTTTGCTGTTGCCTCCTTCCAGCTTGCTCAGGTGATGACTTTAAGGCCCAGCCTCCCCTGAGTCACCGCGCCCATGATGTCTGCATGTTGTATGCGCTCCTCTGCTTCCTTCAGAGCTCTGCTCGCCTTCCACTTCCATCCCGTCTCTTCACTATGATGTTCGCTTGTCACACAGCCTGATCATCACTATCATGCAACATCATAGCCAACTGTACTTTGGCCACCGGTCTTAAATTCCTCCATGACTGATGTAATTGGCAATTGCAGTTTGCTCCCAGTTTAATTTATTAAAACAGTAACGATGACAGACAACTAAACAGGACGAAAAAACAGAGCTTAAAGTGTTAGTTCACCCAAAAATGAAAACTGTCATTAATGACTCACCCTAATGTCGTTCTACACCCGAAAGACCTCCGTTCATCTTCAGAACACAGTTTAGGGTATTTTATATTTAGTCCGAGAGCTTTCAGTCTCTCCATAGAAAACATATGCATAGTATACTGTTCCTTTACAGAAGAACCAGAAAGGTAATAAAAACATAATCAAGGTAGTCCATATGTGACATCTGTGTAACCCACAGGGGTTAGAATATCTTGAAGCATCAAAAATACATTTTGGTTCCAAAATAACAAAAACGTCCCCGGTTACGTATGTAACCTTAGTTCCCTGAGAACAGGGAACGAGACGCTGCGTCAGCTGACGCTACGGGGAACGCCTTCAGCGTGACAGGTGTCTGAAATCGCTATCAAATCACAATCCTACTGACCGTCGGCAGCTGGTGATGTCATCACCGTGCGACCAGGAAGTATAAAAAGGCACCGTGCCAACATGACAACATCCGCTTCGTCTGAAGGGACTGTGGGCAGGCACACCTTGAAGCATGGCCATGTGACGCAGCGTCTCGTTCCCTGTTCTCAGGGAACTAAGGTTACATACGTAACCGGGGACGTTCCCTTTCGAAAGGGAACTCGCGCTGCGTCAGCTGACGCTACGGGGAACGATATACCCACGCCGCCATGCTGAGGGGAGTGCACGCCCCTTACTGGCAGTGAGAACTGCCTGGACGAGTGTTCGCGGAAAGTCTGAACCACTCCCCCTCTAGCCACACAGGCTGCCAGTGACATCATTCCCTACGGTCATAGCCCAAGCTATATGCCTAAGAGAGAACCTAAACAAGTTTTAACTGAGGTTTCCTACTCTCGGCTTGCTCGAGGGCCTGGGACCTACTACTTTCGAAGGAAGGAGTCCCTTAAGGGAATGTGGCTAGGGGACCCGAGGGCGCCACCAGCCGTCACTAATTCGGGAAAACCCTTCACCGAATGCCACCAGGGAGGCCTCACCTGGCATCACTTCTGTGGGACACCCCAGCTTGGCCAACCCTGTCTGTCAAAACAGAGCCTCCGGACATCGCTCTACTCATGAGCATCCAGACTGAGGGACTGCAAAGTGGCAGTGTCCTCCTCAGACCGGAACTCGGAGACGGGAATCCTGGAGAGCAGTACTCAGCTTAGTGCTTCTTACCCTTGCCATCGAGGGGAGTCTCTTCTGCTCGATCCTAGGATCTACTGAGCACATTTATTACAGGGGTGCTCAGGAGGCCTAAAAAAGGCCTATGGACTGATCTACCCGGGAGGCCCCGAGGGGGGCCTGCCCGTCTGATCAGACTCAAGCGGCCGTAAGCTCGCAGACGACCCTCAATGAGGGGAGCTCTTAAGCCAGCTTGGTAGGTAACCCATGCTGTAGGCTAGCCAGTCCCTGTCCTGAAGGGACTGCGCAGCAGAAACGGAGTCTCGTTGTGCTAGGGCATAAGCCCGCCCTTGAGTTATACCGGCGCAGGCCGGGACCCACCGGCGGGCAGCCGCTAGCTGTCAGCCCAAAGCCAGTTATACGTTCCTGTTTCAAGGAACCGTCTCCCCTCCAGGGAGGCCATGAGGCGCCTCCACCCAGCACCGTTAGTGTTAGCTGTTTGCTGTTAAAAGCCGCAGGAAGGTGGCTTTACTGGTTCCTCAGGGGGCTCATGAGGCTATAACGCCAGAAGCCACCCACGCTAATGGCTAGCGTGTCACCGAGACCTTGGTCCGGGAATCCTCTCCCAAAAAGGCCCAAAGAGGCCCGACAGCATAATACACTGGCCTAACGAGCGTCCCAGCTCGGGGCTCACCCTCAGGTGGCCTGCAGGCAGGTGGCTTTACTGGTTCCTCAGGGGGCTCATGAGGCTACAGCGCCAGAAGCCACCCATGCTAATAGCTAGCTTGTCACCGAGACCTGGTCCGGGAATCCCTCCCAAAAAGGCCAAAAGAGGCCTGACAGCATAATACACTGGCCTACCGAGCGTCCCAGCTCGGGGGCTCACCCTCAGGCGGCCTAGAGCGGCCTACTTCCTGTCAGCCAACGTGCAAACTGTTGGGAGCTGTTGTGTTCCCGGGGCTCGCCTCCAGGGAGGCCTGTTTGATGCCTACGTACAGTCCGGTCTTTTTAGGGCGGCCCGGAGAGGCCTATTGCCGAATGGCAGTTCCCTATTAGATTGGTGACATACGGTGCTTATCCGATGGCAAATCCCACCGGAAACCCCGCAGGGCCGGGAAACGATCATAGGACGGCCTGAAACGGCCCGTCCCTGATAGCAGACTATGCTAGCCGCCTGGCTAGCACCCGCGCACACTGTTGCAAGACCTGGGAACCGGGGCTCACCCTACAGGCGGCCTCAAGCGGCCTAGATCCTGTCAACCAATGGTCGGAACCCTAGGTCACCCCCTCAGGGGACGCCATGTGAGGCGTGCTGAAACTCAGCGAGCCCTTAAAGTCGGGCTGACAGTGGCTGTCTGCTGGCTGATGCGGACTGGGTATCCAGTCACTACCTGGGGACTCATCCCCAGGGAGGCCGTTAGGGGCCTACTTATGACGAGGTTTCTACTGCAACCGACATCGTTGGGGAGAACCCTCCCCGCTCACATGGGCCACGATGTCGGAACTCACCCGCAGGGAGGCCTACTGAGGCCTACCACCTGACCCAGAGTTAACTGCCCGGACTGCCTCGGCTGGCGTCTCCCGCCAGCCAGCCTTCTATAGTCGGTCCGCCCCAGCGGCCCATAGCAGCCTTCTGCGACGGCGCAGTCTCTCAGGCAGCGCCTACCAGCGTGGACCTAAAACACAATGCCCACAGCAGTGCACTCAGCATAAAGCGCCTTGAACCCTCTAAAGCGAGGGGAGTACAACTTACGCCACCTGCCTCCAGGGCGGCCGTCTGGTCGTCCAGCGGTCCGCCGTCCGCGCAAGGGCATCAGCCGTGACAGTGTTTCGACTCCAGGGGAGCATCCTACCAACCGATGCTTTCAGATGGTTGCGAAGTACAGCTCGACCCGAGCCTAAAAGGTGAAGCAGAAGACACAGAGCAAAAAGTGAAAGATATTGAACACACACACACATAACCGGCCATTTCCTGAACCAAGCCGGGGGGCCGCCCAGAAGTGGCGGCCGCACTAGCTCTGGGGGGCGGGGCTAGCAAAACCAGTCTAACTGCGCACCGCGAAGAGACGCCTACCCCGTCCCCACGACCACTGGCTGAGTCGCGATTCATTCTGCTACACACCTTTATGCATTAATAATAACCCCCAAATGCAGAAGGGGGGTGGGCATTGGCCGGACGACCCTACTGCGGGGAGGCCGGGTAGGGATATAAAGCTCCTGCGGGACTACCGACAGGAGCCCGGGGCAACTGCCAGGGCGATATGCCACCGCGAGACGCCACCGTCATCCCATTAACAGCCTAGGCCAACTTGATGCACTAGCATCGGTCTGATAATCCCACACACAACGGCCCTAAACAGGGCTGGGACAGACCTTACTGTAGTTCATGCGCTAGCCTAACCTCACAAATTCATCTAGATATTTCACTAGCAGAGGTGCCAACGCTACCCAGAGGTGGCTACAGCTAAAAACGTTCGCCAGGAGAACATACGTCAGTTTATATCGCCGCTACATGCCCGCGGCATGTGCGGTGGCCTCAACTGCTCATATTTACACATATCCAGAAGAGAAACAGCCTTATAAACTACTGTTGCTACACAAGCAAACATACAGCCTACATAAACACACTGTGTTTATACAAAACATCGTTCTAGCCACCTTTACCGGGGAACTACAGGCCCACTGTTACACTTTTCTTCATCTTTTGTAGACAAAATATCCCTCAGGGAAGCATAGAGTCCAAACATACGGCATTAAAAAGAAGAATGTTTGCCCTAAAAGGGGACTCACCCGCTGTCTTCAGTGCCTCATCGCTTCATGTAACATGCATGCTTCGGCGCACTAACCTGAGGGTGGGGCGCTTCATTCTCAAACAAGGCCGCTTTTGGAGGCGGCCGTGAAATCCCGCTATTCCCAGAGACGATGCACTGTGTGCGGGCAGAGCACACACCGGCCTGGCAGGCCGTCAGAGTCTCACATCCGCTCATCATCGGCCCGCGCGGCCTGGTGTGAAGCGCGCCCGGGGAGAGAAAAGAACATAACAGAAAAACAAAGGAGGGGACACATTTACATCACTTCCGCGCCCTCGGGGGCGGAGACTCACCACCCCGCTTCCGGCGCTGGAAGCGGCTCTTCTCCCCGATGTCCCTCCTCCTGTTGCGGGTGTCCCGCCTCTTCTGCGTCCTACTCCTCCACGGAGGGGGCGCCCGAGAGGCTACGCTGCTGCGTTGGCCCAATCGATGATCCTCGGACCTCGAAGGGCCAGGGACACCCTCCTGCCTGGGCGCCGCCCCGGACCTCAGCGGAATACACGTTCTATATGCCGCTGAGCGCGCCCTCGCCTCTCTGAACTTTCCCACCACCGCCTCGACGGAGGTGCCGAAAAGCTCAGAGGGCGAGACCGGGGCATCAAGGAGAAAAGCCTTTTCTTTCCCCCCGATGTCCGCCAGGTTCAGCCACAGATGCCTCTCCGTGGCGACCATAGCCGCCATCGACCGTCCGATGGCGACTGCTGTGTGTTTGGCCGCCCGGAGAGAGAGATCCGTGGTGCGGCGCAACTCAGCCATCGCATCAGGGGGTAGGCCCTCCCCCTGATCGAGGTCCCTCAGCAGATCGGCCTGATAGGCCTGCAACACTGCCATTGTGTGCAAGGCCGCCGCCGCCTGACCCGCCGACGTGTATGCCCTGCCGTTAAGACGCGAGGTCGTCTTTAATGGTTTAGACGGCAGGGCTGGAGCTCTTAGTGTCGATGGCCGCCCGGACGCGAGATAGTTCGCGAACGTCTCATCGATGGGCGGCATCGACACATACCCTGCCTCGGCCAATCCCTCGACATCAGCGAAGTTAAACCGCTGATGCCGATGGATTCGCGCCGAGTAGGGTTTCTTCCATGCCCCCACGACCTGCTCGTGAAGGTCGGGGAGGAATGGAAGGCTCCCGGGAGCTGGGCGGCTATGGTCGGGGAGAAACCGATCGCCCAATCTGTCAGGGCGGGCGGCCTCTCCCCTGGCTCTCTGCCACGGCAGCTGAAGTCTCAGCGCCGCGCGCCCCATTACATCATACAGCTCCCCATACACGGGGCAGGATGGCTGGGAGGATTCAGCCTCAGCTTCATTTTCCCCCTCCACAGCCATCCTCTGATCGACCGGAAGAGCGTGGGCTGACGACGAGGAGGAGTCTCCATCCGACTCCTCCTCCGTCAGCCTGCTCTCGCGACCTGGCTGATCATCCGCGAGAACTGTACTCTCCAGACGATGAGCCAGGTCCATCTGGGAGCCCCAGGACAGACGGTGCCGCTCAGCCTCAGCTTGAGCGGGACCGCTCCCAGATGCTGGCTCTTCTTCCCTCGAGAAGAAGGCCAGGCGAGAGCGGAGCGTCCTCAACGGAAAACGCTCGCAGTTCGCGCAGGAGGCCCCTCCTCGAGAACCTCCCGCGCGTGCTCTTCCCCCAGGCAGAGCACACAAAGGGTGTGTGTGTCCTCAGGCGTAATAAACCTGGGACACGGATCAGCGCACTTCCTGTACGCTCCCTTCACTTTGCGTGTGCACTTCATTCTGACTTTCCAGCGAACCAGACAAAACAGTCCCTGAAGACGAAAGGATGTTGTCATGTTGGCACGGTGCCTTTTTATACTTCCTGGTCGCACGGTGATGACATCACCAGCTGCCGACGGTCAGTAGGATTGTGATTTGATAGCGATTTCAGACACCTGTCACGCTGAAGGCGTTCCCCGTAGCGTCAGCTGACGCAGCGCGAGTTCCCTTTCGAAAGGGAACTCAGTGTTGGGCCGTAGCGTCGCTACAAGTAATGATGCTACTAGCTTAACTACATTTTCCAGTAGCGTGGTAGTAGCATCGCTGTTTTCTCAATCAAATAGCTTTTCAGTAGCGAAGCTCTTTTGTTGAAGTAGTGCGGTAGCGTCCACAACAAGCTAACGTTACATTTTCCCAAGCATTTCCGAAGATCAAGCTCAAATTGGAAATACAACTGATAAGTCACGGATATACTTCACTTTCTACGTTTCTTTCTGCCTCGTGCAGACGCGCGCGCGCGCCTTTCAGACTACTCCTTTGGCAGTGAGCGCGTAAAGACGGGTTCGGCGCATGCACATTTGCACTAGTTGACGTTTTTTTTTCAAGCGCTCAATTCACTGTTGCACGCGCATCGTCCGCGCGGTGACGAGAGAAACTGCAAAGTTTGAGAATAATCTATTGTGTCTCTTGAATAAACACCTCTTGTTAAAAGTATCAGTACCTGGTTTTGTTAATATTATGGATCACATGTTTTTGTTGCCAAATTGATTTCGGACAGTTTTTGAATAACTGAAAAAGTATGCATGTCGATATGCTTGACTTTTATTGATCACTGAGATAGCATTGATATGAATGAAGTTTGTTCAATATAATATCAAATTAAAAAAAAAAAAAATTAGCTTAGATCTAGTAAACTTCTTTGGTCAAGTTGCTGTAGCTTAGCTCGCTACATTTCCCAGGGGGTAGCTTCAGTGTAGTGAAGCTTAATTTAATGTAGAGTAACTGGTAGCTTAGCTCACTACATTTTCCAAGTAGCTTGCACAACACCACAAAAACTATGACTATATTCAGCAAACGCGGATTGAAAACAAACACAGAAGAGAAGACAATGCTGAATAAAGTTTTAGTTTTTGTTATTTTAGGACTAGGGATGTCACAAGTCGAGGTACTTCGGTACCAAGTCGGTACTGAAATTTACAAAACGTGACAATACCAGCATTTCTGTAGTAACGGTAGTACTGACTCCCGAGTATATCCGGTACCCGCAGCTGCGTTCATTTGCTTCCGTGTTTATCTAAGTGCAGGGATCCAGACTGTAGCCAAATATATACTTGTGTCTGTGAATACTAAACTGCAAAATACTATTTAAATAGTACTCCTGCATATTCTGCGTCTCTGTGTGAATGACGGGTGCCGATGCACGTGCGTGCGTGACGCTCGCTGTCTTGTATTATCTGCCAACTGCCGTGTGTCACTATATGAGGACATGAACTGCCGTGTGTCACTATATGAGGACATGAACGTATGAACCATCACTTCATGAGAATTTACCGTTTCATTTGAGAAAACGTTCATATCATGAACACAGACTCAAAGGTCTTCACGGCAACCCGTCAAAATAAAAGTTTGGTGTAACATGAAGAAATTAACAAAATATATTAGGCTACTGTTGTAGCTTAGATTAAGCTACGTCTCTATGTAATAATAATACACCTTTACTAATAATTATTCCTAGATGGTTGCTTATTTTTCACTTGCTCTTTAAACAATGTTAAATTTTTAAACAGCATAGGCTTCAGTCTTTAAATGTTTATGTATTATTTACTTATAATAAGTATCCTCATAAATAATAAACTCATTGAATTTAATAATTAAAAAAATATATATAATTTTGCGGCGGTACCAAAATTGGTACAGAGCACCATCAAATTTGTATGGTATTGTACTGACTACTTGAATTTTGGAACCGTCACATCCTATTTGGGACCAAAATATATTTTCAATTCTTCAAGAGATTCAAGGTAACCCACAGATGTCACATATGGACTACTTTGATTATGTTTTTATTACCTTTCTGGTCTTTCTGAAAAGGGACAGTATACTGTGCATATGTTTTCTATGGAGAGACAGAAATCTCTTGTACTAAATATAAAATATCTTAAACTTTTTTACGAAGATGAACAGAGGTCTTACAGGTGTGGAACGACATTAGGGTCATTAATGACATCATTTTCATTTTTGGGTAAACTAACCCTTTAAATAGACAGAACTGAGAAGCAAATAAACATGACACACCTGAACATAGCTAAAACAATCAATTAGAAACCATGGAGACAGACAGGCAAGGGGTGAAGGAAGACAAATTAACAAACTGTCTTCAAAACACTTAAACAGAAATATAAACATGAATAAAAACAAACTCAAAACTTGACAGTACCCTGCCCTCCCAGATGAGTGAATATCATTGAGAAAACTTGCTCAAATGTACCGATGTGTGGTTTGATATTGACACAGGAGCCAAAGAGACAGTTAAATCCTCCTCGACCTCCCTCCATACCCTGAAGACTTTGTTGCTGACTGCACTGGCCTCGATCAAGAGGGTAGGGGACCTGCATGTATTTTTGGTCGACGAATAATGCCTAGAGTTTGGATTGGGTGACACCCATATGGAACCGAGACCTCGGTCTGACTATGTGCCCAAGGGTCCTACCACTCCCTTTAGGGACCAAGTGGTGCACCTATAGGCTAAGCACTGCCTCGGGAAGAGGCAGACCCATCCCAGGCTTTGCTCTGCCGTGTCCATGCTCTGCATCTGTATGTGGACAGAACACAAAGTTTTAGGACCTCAAAGAAGCTCTTTGTCTGTTACAGAGGCCAGCAGAAGGAAAAGGCTGTCTCTTAGCAGAGGATTGCCCCCTGGATAGGGATTCCCCCCCTGCCAATTCAGGTTATGAGCTCACTCTACCAGGAGTAATAATAATAATTTGTTACAAATACATAGCAACGTTTCTGGGTCCTCAAAGCACTTTACATCTTCTTCTTCTTCATCTTCATCTTCATCTTCATCTTCATCTTCGTCTTCTTCTTCCTCTTCTTCTTCTTCTTCTTTCGGCTGTTCCTTTCAGGGGTCGCCACAGCGAATCATCTGCCTCCATCTAGTCCTATCCTCTGTATCCTCTTCTCACAGACCGACTACCTTCATGTCCTCCTTCACTAAATCCATAAACCTCCTCTTTGGTCTTCCTCTTGACCTCCTGCCTGGCAGCTCTAACCTCAGCATCCTTTTACCAATATATTCACTCTCCCTCCTCTGAACATGTCCAAACCATCTCAACCTGGCCTCTCTAACTTTGTCTCCAAAACATATCACATGTGCTGTCCCTTTGATGTCCCCATTCCTGATCCTATCCATCCTCGTCACTCCCAAAGAGAACATCAACATCTTCAGCTCTGCTACCTCTAGCTCTTTCTCCTGTCTTTTCCTCAGTGCAACTGTCTCCAAACCATACAACATCGCTGGTCTCACAACTACTGTCCTGTACACCTTTCCTTTCATTCTTGCTGGTACTCTTTTATCACACAACAGACCTTACACTTTTTGTCCACCCATTTCAACCTGCCTGCACACGCTTCTTCACCTCTTTTCCACACTCCCCATTAGGCATGTGCCGATATCAATTTTTCATGTTGTGATTAATTGCTGAAGTTTTATCACGATATATATGCTATTATCACGATATTGAAATACGTTGCAAAAAAAAGTGTTGCTATAGCATAACAGCTTTAAGAACTATTTTTGTAAGAACAAAAATAACTGTATGTTTAAATACAATAATGCACCAAAAATATATATAGCTCTGAAAAAAAATTAAGAGACCACTCATTGAGAAATCAATGAGAAATCAATGTTAAGTCTTAATTTTTTTCAGAGCTGTAAAAGTACAATATTCAAACAGATTAAAGTGCAAAAGAATTAGGCTATAAAGAACATCTGGTAGGCTAACAAATTACAATACGGTCTCATTATTTAATGCATTAACTAAGATTGAGCAATAGCTACATTTGGTACAGAAAGTATAATGTTTTTGTTAATGTTAGTTAAGAAATACTGATCATTGTTAGTTTTATCTTAGGTCCATTTAAAAAGTTATTTTTATTTTTTTAATGTTATTAAACAGTAACTAAAGGCTGGAATACACTACATGATTTTTAAAATCTGAACAGATTTCAAAAACACTAGGCATCATACACTTGCCGACTTTGTAAATGGTTACAGAGAAAAGCTAGGCATCATACACTACCAGACTTTAAAAACGCCTGGAACACAAACTGAAACAAGCACCTGGTTGCTAGGAGATGCACGCATAACAGACATAACAGCAAGCATGCGATGATCAGGAGATGAGCGCGGTAATTTTTGAAGCAACTATCTGTGCGCTGAGCAAAAAGTCAACAAAAAGAACCAAAACGCACTAGACGTGGCCAGTAAGTCAAAATATTGTGTCTAATCTGTAAGCGTGTTCTGTTCGTTTATTGTTATTTTATTTTATTGCAACACATGTATATAGGACAGCTTCGGATTCATGAATAAATAGATAATTAAATTATTTATTTATTTATAACATTAAGTTTTTTATTAAAGAAACACTGTTGTTCGAAGAAGCACATGCTCTGGTGTGGCTTTGTTTGGAACTACTTTCGTTGACAATATTGAAGTTACTTATACAATAGTTTTGCTGTTTTGATTCCTACACGAGTCCCACACAGACAAGATGCGTGAGCATCGAGTACCGCGACCTTGTTTACGTTATTTAATAATCTGTTAACATTTATTGTAATAGGCCTGGCTACAATTAATAATTCGCAGCTATTGACGCGCTTTGATCACGTTTAAACCTGTAGGCTAACGTTATCCCGGGAAAGCGTTAATGTAAAACCCGTAGGCTAATGGTAAGTGACATAATGAATAAATTAAGACAAATGTTTACCTCAGAGTTTGGTTTGCTAAATATTATTAGTATTTTTATTTATCTTTGCTGTATCAATAGGCAAATATATTATTTAACATGAAGTATATGGCTTCCCTGTAAATGTACAGCAGCAGGCAGCGCGTCAGAGGCTTCTGGTGTGCAAAGACAGACTCTGCGTCTCAATCAGCTCCCTAGTTCACTAGTCAGGGCACTGATCAGGACATAAGTCAATGGGCTGACTCCCTGATCAGTGATCAGTGCCCTGACAACTGAACTAGGGCTGTTTGTATAAGTTTTTATTCCGTGGTGAAGGAGCAAGACTTGAATAAGTTTTTATTCCGTGGTGGATTTTCACTTTGTGATCCTGCTGGTCTCCATTTCTTGTTTGTTGATTTTCGTTGGCTTGTAGTCAGTGATTTCCGGTTTCAGTAGCGATGCGTCATGTGTTCTAAAATCGGCTCAAAATATCAAACATGTTTGATATCCTCCGACTGGATGGAATCAAAATCTGAAGCTAAAAAATCGGAGTCTATGGCCATGATATACTACGCGATTTTTCATGGAATCTGTCGGCTCAAATCTGCAGACTGGCTCTGACTTTTGTCAACTAGCGTCAACTTGTTCAGATTCTAAATCGGGGGAAAATCGGGGCAAAAATCGGGTAGTGTATTCCAGCCTTAAGAAATTAACATTTCTTAGAATTATTAATTCTTTATAAGTATTTTTCATTGTCAGTTTGGTAATAATGAATTAACATGTTAACTAATGAAGTCGTATGTCTCAAAGTTTTACTGAACAAGAACAAATAATTAGAACAGTTCTAATTATTAGGGGATGTTGTAGTCCAGATTAAAACATAAAAATGTTTAAGTTTGAAAATAAATAGCCTATTAAGTCTTTAAGTATTAAGTATTTGGTGGTGTGATGATCAACATTGAGATTACAAAAAACGAATGGCTGTTTTTGTTTGTTTGCGGGTTTCCTAGGTAACCGCTGCATTCTGCAGTTCATCAGCGCCCTCTGCTGTCAGTGAGCGGCACTTCAGCAGCGCGTCTCCTTCACTTGTTCATGTGCTTCTCATTTACACCTGAGCGCTTCCCTTTGACGCAGAGCTTTTATACGGTTGATGGGCAAAGTATTCTTGAGTGCATTATAAAAAAATTACAAATTGTTACTAAAATAATTATTTACGATATTTTAAAGTGCCCACGATAACAATATCGTGCATATTCATTATCGTGATAAATCGCATTATCAAAAAATCGGCACATGTCTACTCCTCATTGCTCTGGACTGTTGACCCTAAGTACTTAAAATCCTGCACCTTCTTTACTTCTTCTCCCTGTAACCTCACTGTTCCACTTGGTTCCCTCTCATGGTTAGTCTTGCTGCGACTAACCTTCATTCCTCTTCTCTCCAGAGCAAAACTCCACCTCTCTAGACTTTCCTCCACCTGCTCTCACTACAGATCACAATGTCATCCGCAAACATCATAGTCCATGGAGATTCATCTGTTAGCCTGTCCATCACCACCGCAAACAAGAAGGGGCTCAGGGCCCATCCTTGATGCAGTCCCACCTTCACCGTGAAGTCCTCTGTCTCATCTATGGCACACCTTACCACTGTCCTACTGCTCTCATACATATCCTGCACCACTCTAACATACTTCTCTGCCACTCCAGACCTCCTCATACAATACCAAAGCGCTTTACATGGAAGGGGGGAATCTCCTCAACCACCACCAATGTGCAGCATCCACCTGGATGATGCGACGGCAGCCATATTGCGCCAGGATGCTTGGGTTACACCCCTTTTTTTGAAGGACATACTGGGCTTTTTAATGACTACAGAGAGTCAGGACCTAGTTTTTACCTAGTTTATACCTAGTTTTCCCAGTTGGGTACTGACCAGGCTCAGCCCTGCTTAGCTTCAGTTGAAAACCAGTCTTGGGCTACAGTGTGATATAATTGCTGATAGTGTTGCATCCTCCTGGGCGTTGACACATGGCACCTCGCTAACCTCACCTCAAACGGGTAGAAGCACAGAAATGCCACACTCCGATGTGGCATCTCTGTTCCAAAAAAAAAATGCATTTTGCACTTAATTTATAAAGATCTACAAATGATATGTAACATGTTACTAACTCTAGATTAGGGTATGCAGGAAGCTTTGCAAATTATTTATTCATGTATTTACACATCATATTAGTGCTGACTTGGGAGGGTATAGACAGCTGCCTTCTCATGGCACACATGGAGTCTTTTAACCACTGCACAACTGGATGTGAGCTTCAGTGAAAGGTGCAACCGCTACACATCCTATCGCTAAGTCCCACAACCTCCACACAGAACCCAAGTCTGGGTTGACAAATGAAAGGACTTAACATAACTAATGTGAATGGTCATTTATGAATACAGTCATTCATAAATTATTACGACATCATTAACTTAATAACTTATAAATTATTTATAACTGAATTACAAAACTTAAAATGTTATTATATAACTTATTAATAATTTATGAATGTATATTCATGTTTTGTAAATTATTAGTTCATCATTAACTAATAACTTATAAATGACGTATAACTAAACATTATTATAAAAAGTTACCCTGTCTTTCTCTTATGCAGGCATGGTTAGTGTACTAGTTACCAAACCTGTAGTATCCTACTGCAACCAGGCCATCACTCTGCACTGCAATGTATCTCTATCTAATGGAAAGGACCGTGAATTTCAGGTTACTCATCTAAGCTGGATTAAAGGATCAAATAAAACAATATGCTCGGAAAGCAATACAGCAAACAGAAGTTTCTTCCCCTGCCAATATATGGAAAACAAACAGCTGGTACTAACTATTGCCAACCCAAAACCAGATGACATTGGACGCTATATCTGCAAACTCAGATCCTCCCATGGACACACAAGTGCTGATACCAATGTGACACTGGGTATGTAGACTAAAATGTTATCATAGGGATTGGAGAACTTTTTTATTCTTTCAACAAATCCTTCATCATGAAATCAAGCGGTTTTAAGAACATGATGATGTACTGTATGTCCATGCAAAATTGAGGGAATCATTTTTATTTATTTTGTTTGCATTGGTAAATGTTAGCCAAACCTCATATTTGTTTATATTCTTTAAGATTAATTTTAGCATCCCAAGTCAATATTTATCGAATTCTTTTTCTTCCCTCAGAGTGTCCTCAGAAAATTGTCCAGATACAAAGAGATGGGAAAAGGGTGACCTGCAAGGTTGAGAGGTCAAACCATGATGGACACATCCACTGGTTTCATGGACCAGTCAATCTAACAAGTCAATCAACTCAGGAAATGCATTCTGCTGTTAATGGATCATATACAGTGATTAGTTCTCTTAAAGACAGTTCAAACTGGAAAACGTACAACTGTTCATACTGGGTACCTCAAATTAAGCAATATATAGCAAGCGAGAACATTGTTATGGAATATAACACACAATCTAACACACAGTCTTTCAGTAGTGCCAGAACGGATGGTCTGGTATTCTGTTTATATCTTCTGTGGACACTCATTCAGCCGTAATGGAAGCAGTAACTGCAAAAAGCTTATTTCGAACTTTAAGTCAGCTAATACACACTCAAATTTATACATCAAAGACACATTGTCCATGTTCAAAGACTTGGCCTACCTTTTCACAATGAGGTAATAACCTGAGGACAACCTAAAAAAGAACCTTTAGGGGGTTTGGGCAAAAAAAAAAAAAAAAAAAATCCAATTACATCATACCGCAAAAGAAAATGTATTGATACAAAGATCAATAGTTACTATAAATGAGTACTATTAATTACTATTAATGAGTAATAACTGAGTTAGAAATGCATTATGAATTGTTGATAGAGTTATAACTGTATGTATAAAAAGGTGACTTTAACACAATACCTGCCAAATAGTGAGACATTTTTAACTCACATTTTATAAATACCTAATAGATTCCTGATTTATTTCATGATGCAGCAAAACGTCCCCGGTTACGTATGTAACCTTAGTTCCCTGAGAACAGGGAACGAGACGCTGCGTCAGCTGACGCTACGGGGAACGCCTTCAGCGTGACAGGTGTCTGAAATCGCTATCAAATCACAATCCTACTGACCGTCGGCAGCTGGTGATGTCATCACCGTGCGACCAGGAAGTATAAAAAGGCACCGTGCCAACATGACAACATCCGCTTCGTCTGAAGGGACTGTGGGCAGGCACACCTTGAAGCATGGCCATGTGACGCAGTGTCTCGTTCCCTGTTCTCAGGGAACTAAGGTTACATACGTAACCGGGGACGTTCCCTTTCGAAAGGGAACTCGCGCTGCGTCAGCTGACGCTACGGGGAACGATATACCCACGCCGCCATGCTGAGGGGAGTGCACGCCCCTTACTGGCAGTGAGAACTGACTGGACGAGTGTTCGCGGAAAGTCTGAACCAATCCCCCTCTCGCCACACAGGCTGCCAGTGACATCATTCCCTACGGTCATAGCCCGAGCTATATGCCTAAGAGAGAACCTAAACAAGTTTTAACTGAGGTTTCCTACTCTCGGCTTGCTCGAGGGCCTGGGACCTACTACTTTCGAAGGAAGGAGTCCCTTAAGGGAATGTGGCTAGGGGACCCGAGGGCGCCACCAGCCGTCACTAATTCGGGAAAACCCTTCACCGAATGCCACCAGGGAGGCCTCACCTGGCATCACTTCTGTGGGACACCCCAGCTTGGCCAACCCTGTCTGTCAAAACAGAGCCTCCGGACATCGCTCTACTTATGAGCATCCAGACTGAGGGACTGCAAAGTGGCAGTGTCCTCCTCAGACCGGAACTCGGAGACGGGAATCCTGGAGAGCAGTACTCAGCTTAGTGCTTCTTACCCTTGCCATCGAGGGGAGTCTCTTCTGCTCGATCCTAGGATCTACTGAGCACATTTATTACAGGGGTGCTCAGGAGGCCTAAAGAAGGCCTATGGACTGATCTACCCAGGAGGCCCCGAGGGGGGCCTGCCCGTCTGATCAGACTCAAGCGGCCGTAAGCTCGCAGACGACCCTCAATGAGGGGAGCTCTTAAGCCAGCTTGGTAGGTAAACCATGCTGTAGGCTAGCCAGTTCCCTGTCCTGAAGGGACTGCGCAGCAGAAACGGAGACTCGTTGTGCTAGGGCACGAGCCCGCCACTGAGTTATACCGGCCCAGGCCGGGACCCAACGGCAGGCAGCCGCTAGTTGTCAGCCCAAAGCCAGTTCTACGTTCCCGCTTAGGGGAACCGTTTCCCCCCCAGGGAGGCCAGGAGGCGCCTCTACCTGGCACCGCCAGTGCTAGCTGTTAAGAGCCGCAGGAAGGTGGCTTTACTGGTTCCTCAGGGGCTCATGAGGCCATAACGCCAGAAGCCACCTATGCTAATGGCTAGCTTGTCACCGAGACCTGGTCCGGGAATCCCCTCCCACCTTTTAGGGCGGCCTGGAGAGGCCTATTGCCGAATGGCAGCTCCCTATTAGATCGGTGACATACGGTGCTTATCCGATGGCAAATCCCACCGGAAACCCCGCAGGGCCGGGAAACGATCATAGGACGGCCTGAAGCGTCCCGTCCCTGATAGCAGACTATGCTAGCCGCCTGGCTAGCACCCACGCACACTGTCGCAAGACCTGGGAACCGGGGCTCACCCTACAGGAGGCCAAAAGCGGCCTAGATCCTGTCAACCAATGGTCGGAACCCTAGGTCACCCCCTCAGGGGACGCCATGTGAGGCGTGCTGAAACTCAGCGAGCCCTTAAAGTCGGGCCGACAGTGGCTGTCTGCTGGCTGATGAGGACTGGGTATCCAGTCACTACCTGGGGACTCATCCACAGGGAGGCCGTTAGGGGCCTACTTATGGCGAGGTTTCTGCTGCAGCCGACACTCACCCGCAGGGAGGCCTACTGAGGCCTACCACCTGACCCAGAGTTAACTGCCCGGACTGCCTCGGCTGGCGTCTCCCGCCAGCCCGCCTTCTATTGTCGGTCCGCCCCAGCGGCCCATAGCAGCCTTCTGCGACGGCCCAGTCTCTCAGGCAGCGCCTACCAGCGTGGACCTAAAACACAATGCCCACAGCAGTGCACTCAGCATAAAATGCCTTGTACCCTCTAAAGCGAGGGAAGTACAACTTACGCCACCTGCCTCCAGGTCCGCGCAAGGGCGTCAGCCGTGACAGGCTGGTTTCGACTCCAGGGGAGCATCCTACCAACCGATGGTTTCAGATGGTTGCGAAGTACAGCTCGACCCGAGCCTAAAAGGTGAAGCAGAAGACACAGAGCAAAAAGTGAAATATACTGAACACACACAACCGGCCATTTCCTGAACCAAGCCGGGGGGCCGCCCCGAAGTGGCGGCCGCACTAGCTCTGGGGGGCGGGGCTAGCAAAACCAGTCTGACTGCGCACCGCGAAGAGACGCCTACCCCGTCCCCACGACCACTGGCTGAGTCGCGATTCATTCTGCTACACACCTTTTTGCATTAATAACAACCCCCAAATGCAGAAGGGGGGTGGGCATTGGCCGGACAACCCTACTACGGGGAGGCCGGGTAGGGATAAAAAGCTCCTGCGGGGATACCGACAGGAGCCCGGGGCAACTGCCAGGGCGATATGCCACCGCGAGACGCCACCGTCATCCCATCAACAGCCTAGGCCAACTTGATGCACTAGCATCGGTCTGATAATCCCACAACAACGGCCCTAAGAAGGACTGGGACAGACCTTACTGTAGTTCATGCGCTAGCCTAACCTCACAAATTCATCTAGATATTTCACTAGCAGAGGTGCCACCGCTACCCAGAGGTGGCTACAGCTAAAAACGTTCGCCAGGAGAACATTCATCAGTTTATATCGCCGCTACATGCCCGCGGCATGTGCGGTGGCCTCATCTGCTCATATTACACATATCCAGAAGAGAAGCAGCCTTATAACCTACTGTTGCTACACTAGCAAACATCAGCCTACAAACACCCACTGTGTTTATACAAACATCGTTCTAGCCACCTTTGCCGGGGAACTACAGGCCCACATTTCCATCTGTTAATACTTTCCTTCGACAAAATATCCCTCAGGGAAGCATAGAGTCCAAACATATGGCATTGAAAAGAAGAATGTTTGCCCTAAAAGGGGACTCACCCGCTGTCTTCAGTGCCTCATCGCTTCATGTAACATGCATGCTTCGTCGCACTAACCTGAGGGTGGGGCGCTCTCACACACCGGCTTGGCAGGCCGTCAGAGTCTCACATCCGCTCATCATCGGCCCGCGCGGCCTGGTGTAAAGCGCGCCCGGGGAGAGAAAAGAAAAGAAAACAAAGGAGGGGACACTAAACTCACTTCCGCGCCCTCGGGGGCGGAGATTCACCACCTCTTTGCTTCCGGCGCTGGAAGCTATTCTTCTCCCCGATGTCCCTCCTCCTGTTGCGGGTGTCCCGCCTCTTCTGCGTCCTACTCCTCCACGGAGGGGGCGCACGAGAGGCCACGCTGCTGCGTTGGCCCAGTCGGTGATCCTCGAATCCCGAAGAGCCAGGGACACCCTCCTGCCTGGGCGCCACCCCGGACCTCAGCGGAATACATGTTCTATACGCCGCTGAGCTCGCCTCGCCTCTCTGAACTTTCCCACCACCGCCTCGACGGAGGTGCCGAAAAGTTCAGAGGGCGAGACCGGGGCATCGAGGAGAAAGGCCTTTTCTTTCCCCCCGATGTCCGCCAGGTTCAGCCACAGATGCCTCTCCGTGGCGACCATAGCCGCCATCGATCGTCCGATGGCGACTGCTGTGTGTTTGGCCGCCCGGAGAGAGAGATCCGTGGTGCGGCGCAACTCAGCCATCGCATCAGGGGGTAGGCCCTCCCCCTGATCGAGGTCCCTCAGCAGATCGGCCTGATAGGCCTGCAACACTGACATCGTGTGCAAGGCCGCCGCCGCCTGACCTGCCGACGTGTATGCCCTGCCGTTAAGATGCGAGGTCGTCTTCAATGGTTTAGACGGCAGGGCAGGAGCTCTTAGTGTCGACGGCCGCCCAGACGCGAGATAGTTCGCGAACGTCTCGTCGATGGGCGGCATCGACACATACCCTGCCTCGGCCAATCCCTCGACATCAGCGAAGTTAAAACGCTGATGTCGATGGATTCGCGCCGAGTAGGGTTTCTTCCATGCCCCCACGACCTGCTCGTGAAGGTCGGGGAGGAATGGAAGGCTCCCGGGAGCTGGGCGGCTATGGTCGGGGAGAAACCGATCGCCCAGTCTGTCAGGGCGGGCGGCCTCTCCCCTGGCTCTCTGCCACGGCAGCTGAAGTCTCAGTGCCGCGCGCCCCATCACATCTATCAGCTCCCTATACACGGGGCAGGATGGCTGGGAGGATTCAGCCTCAGCTTCATTTCCCTCCTCATCCACAGCCATCCTCTGATCGACCGGAAAAGCACGGACTGACGACGAGGAGGAGTCTCCATCCGACTCCTCCTCCGTCAGCCTGCTCTCGCGACCTGGCTGATCGTCCGCGAGAACTGTACTCTCCAGACGATGAGCCAGGTCCATCTGGGAGCCCCAGGACAGACGGCGCCGCTCAGCCTCAGCTTGAGCGGGACCGCTCCCAGATGCTGGCTCTTCCTCCCTCGAGAAGAAGGCCAAGCGAGAGCAGAGCGTCCTCAACGGAAAACGCTCGCAGTTTGCGCAGGAAGCCCCCTCGAGAACCTCCCGCGCGTGCTCTTCCCCCAGGCAGAGCACACAAAGGGTGTGTGTGTCCTCAGGTGTGAGAAACCTGGGACACGGATCAGCGCACTTCCTGTACGCTCCCTTCATTTTGCGTGTGCACTTCATGTTTTTTTGACTTTCCAGCGAACCAGACAAAACAGTCCCTGAAGACGAAAGGATGTTGTCATGTTGGCACGGTGCCTTTTTATACTTCCTGGTCGCACGGTGATGACATCACCAGCTGCCGACGGTCAGTAGGATTGTGATTTGATAGCGATTTCAGACACCTGTCACGCTGAAGGCGTTCCCTGTAGCGTCAGCTGACGCAGCGTGAGTTCCCTTTCGAAAGGGAACTAGACTATTGTAGTGAGAATAAAGCATGTTGTACTTGTGGTTTTCTCATGACTTGTCACTTGTCTTACCATGTAGCTTACCCGAAGCTACTCTTACATGTCTTACACATGATCAGGGCTTGACATTAACTTTTTTGCTTTTTGTGGCTAGTGGTTTTCACTCAGCATTTTCACTGGCCACAATTTTGCGGAATGGAAATTGCATTTTATATGATTAAAGTTGACTTTGGCATCCTTAAATTACTTGATTTTGACTATATAAAACCCTTTCAAACTTTCACATGCAGAGTGACCACCCAAATCAAGACTACATTGTATATCAGCTGGGATGTGCATGTAGCAACTCAGGCGAATCAAACACACAATCGCCAGTTACATTTAACAAATATGTTTTGAAAGCTTTGTGCTTACTAACAGACCTTCCCCCAACACAACAGAGAAAGATTCTTCGTTACCCTGGAAAGCATCTGATAAGATGTTTTATGGCCCAAAAGAATTTGGCCACATGAAGTTTCAGACACAAAGAGTTTAAGACACAGAGCTTTTGCCTCAAATTATAGACAAACCATCTATAAATGAACATGCACCCCAGGACATTATATGTAAACACATAACTGTTTTGTAAAATGTTTCTTCTGTATGGTATTTTGCATCTTTTTGTCTTTGTCTTAACAACTTACTAGTTCAGGTAACCTCATATATGTCATGTGACATATCTCATATATGTCATATATGTCTCTTTATTCCAATTGGTCTCTGGAATTGCCAGTCGGCTGTAAACAAAGCAGACTTTATTTCATCTATTGGGACTCATTCTCAGCTTAGCCTCATGGCCCTAACTGAGACCTGGATCAAACCAGAGGACACTGCCACTCCTGCAGCACTCTCAAGCAATTATACTTTTTCACACACTCCTCGGCCTATTGGGAGGGGTGGGGGTACTGGTTTGCTTATCTCAAATGATTGGAAATTTGATCCATTACCGTCTCTACCGGCCAATTCATTTGAATCGCACTCAATCACTATTACTCACCCTGTTAAAATCCATGTGGTAGTGGTCTATCGTCCTCCAGGTCACCTCGGTAACTTTGTGGAGGAGTTGGATGTGTTACTTTCTAGCTTCCCTGAGGATGGCACTCCACTGATTCTGCTTGGCGACTTCAACATCCATCTTGATAAACACCTAGCTGCAGACTTCAGCACTCTACTGACTTCATTTGACCTTAAGTTAGTATCTACTACGGCTACTCACAGATCAGGTAACCAATTAGACCTGGTCTACACACGCAACTGCTCCACAGACAACACTTTAGTTACTCCATTACACACCTCAGACCACTTTCTCATCACTCTTAACCTCATACTGACTCCTGATACAAAACATACTCCTACACAGATTACCTTTCGGCGTAATCTACGCTCACTCTCTCCCTCTCGCCTATCCACTATGGTTTCATCTTCACTCCCTCCACCTGCTCAGTTCTCAGCACTGGACACTAACAGTGCTACTGACACTCTTTGCTCCACTCTAACATCCTCCTTAGACAGTTTTTGCCCCCTTTCATCCAGACCAGCCCGCCCCACCCCATCTGCCCCCTGGCTGTCTGAAGTTCTCCGTGAACATCGCTCTGGACTCAGGGCGGCAGAGAGGAAATGGCATAAATCTAAAAACAATACTGACCTTGCCTTTTATCAGTCTCTTCTCTCTTCTTTCTCTACAAATGTCTCGACTGCTAAAACAACATACTACCACAACAAAATCAACAATTGCTCTGACTCTCGCCAACTCTTTAAAACATTCTCCTCTCTCCTTTGTCCACCTCCTCCCCCTCCTTCATCAACTCTTACAGCTGATGACTTTGCATCATTTTTCACCAACAAAACAGCTCTCATTAGCAAACAGTTCTCCTCATCACTAACTGACACGCACATCTCAACAACTAACACGAACACGCTTCCATCCTTCTCTCCACTCTCCGAGGCAGATATTTCTAAACTCATCCTTTCCAATCACCCTACTACCTGTCCACTTGATCCTATTCCCACTCACCTCCTTCAGGCTATTTCTTCTTCAATCACTCCTGCACTCACTCACATTGTCAACACTTCTCTTCACACGGGAACCTTTCCCACAGCATTTAAGCAGGCTCGGGTAACCCCACTGCTTAAGAAACCCTCTCTGAATCCAGCACTTTTAGAAAACTACCGACCGGTATCCCTTCTGCCTTTCATTGCAAAGACCCTTGAGCGAGTTGTGTTCAATCAACTCTCTAGGTTTCTTGAACAGGACAACCTCCTAGACAACAACCAATCCGGCTTCAAAAGCGGCCATTCGACTGAGACGGCCTTGCTCTCGGTAACTGAGGCACTGAGACTGGCAAAAGCAGCTTCCAAATCCTCAGTGCTCATTCTGCTGGATCTGTCTGCTGCTTTTGACACAGTTAACCACCAGATCCTCCTGTCAACACTTAAGAGGACGGGGATCTCAGGATCTGCTCTCCAGTGGTTCAGGTCTTACCTCTCTGGTAGGTCCTACAGGGTGTCATGGAGAGGTGAAGTGTCTAAGTCTTATAATCTAGCTACTGGGGTTCCCCAGGGCTCAGTCCTTGGACCACTTCTCTTCTCCATCTACATGTCATCATTAGGTTCTGTCATTCAGAAACACGGCTTCTCCTATCACTGCTATGCGGATGACACTCAACTCTACTTCTCATTTCAACCAGATGATCCTACAGTCAGTGTTCGTATCGCTGCCTGTCTGACAGACATTTCTGACTGGATGAAAGAGCATCATCTTAAACTCAATCTTGCAAAGACAGAATTACTTGTTTTCTCAACCAACCCAGCACTTCATCAAAATTTCTCCATTCAGCTTGGTTCATCGACCATAACTCCATCAAGGACAGCAAGAAACCTTGGAGTTGTGATTGATGACCAGTTAAACTTCACTGACCACATTACTGCAACAGCCCGGTCCTGCAGATTTGCTTTATACAACATTAGAAAGATTAGACCCTTCCTATCAGAACAGGCTGCACAACTCCTGGTTCAAGCTCTTGTTCTCTCCAGACTGGATTATTGTAATGCTCTTCTGGCTGGGCTTCCAGCATGCACTATCAAACCCTTGCAGCTGATCCAGAATGCAGCGGCGAGAGTGGTCTTTAATGAGCCGAAGAGAGCGCATGTTACGCCTCTCTTCATCAAACTGCACTGGTTGCCAATGGCTGCTCGCATCAAATTCAAGGCACTAGTTATCGCCTACAAAACAACCTCTGGCTCGGCACCAATATACCTAAATTCACTTGCTCAGACTTACACACCCTCCAGAAGCTTGCGTTCTGCGAACGAGCGGCGCCTCGTGGTTCCATCCCAAAGAGGCATGAAATCGCTCTCACGGACATTTTCCTGGACCGTTCCTACTTGGTGGAATGACCTGCCGATCTCAATTCGTGCTGCCGAGTCTGTAGCCATTCTTAAAAAACATCTTAAGACACATCTTTTCCATTTGCACTTGACCAATACAGAATAGCACTTACTGATCACCACAGCAACGACCAAAAGCGTACACTCCGGGATCATATCTACGTCTCTCATCCGGATTTGCGCCTTCAGGCGGGTATGTTACATAGTAATCATAACTATCAGAATCCAGTGTTCTGTATATTGCGTACGTGAGTTTTTGTTGTAGATGGCTATTGCTGCGCGTTTAGCTAGAATACAAAACCAACCCATTGGGCCACTGAATCTGCATTAACGACAACAGCTGGGGCAACAGCCTTAGTCCTAATGGGTTGTAGCTATCTTAGCTATCAAAATCCAGTGTTCGGCACTGTGCGGACGTGAGTTTTTGTTGTAGATGTCTGTCTTTTTAAAAAAAAAAAAAAAAAAAAAAAAAAAAAATTGTGTATTGTGCTAATTAATTGAGATTTCTTACAGCTCTTACAGGTTTTTGGCCTTGTCTGTTCCGTTGCTTCTATTACTCTCCCCTTTTTTGTAAGTCGCTTTGGATAAAAGCGTCTGCTAAATGATTAAATGTAAATGTAAATGTAAATGTCATGTCTCCTATCAAATTAATTCTCACTTCACGACTTACACTTCCATGTATATCACTTATTCAGAAAATGCAGGGTGTGTTTGTTGCATTAATTAGAATATGAATGGTCAGAGACCCACTGATTCAAGTTTTGAAACAAAGAGCCATAAAATCTTCTGAGGAACTTCCCGCCTGGAAATCCCAACAATCTCATTGGTTAAGTCTAACCCTGGAGGGTGGGACTACTTCCAGACCCTTAAAAGGGATGTGCTCGGATGCCCTCGCTCTCTCTTACTTCCCTCTCTTCTTCTCTCCCTGGCTGAACCAACAAGTCCCTCCAAGCAGGGAGGGGCTCCAGACACAGAGCCATGTGCTGTGTGGGACCAGAAACCGAGGCCCACCACACTATGGTGCCAGCAGGCCTCACCTCTTCTGAAAAACTCCTCTTCTGAAAATCCTCTTCTTCTGAAAATCTCCTCTCTTCCGAAATCTTCTCTTCTACAATCCGGTCTTCAACAACCCTTTGCTCCTCGTTTCATCAACTTACTAGCCCCACGGGCCTTCTTCAGGAGGAGAACACGAAGCGCCGCTAGAGAAAAAGCTGCTTCCCTCCCGACCTCGGAAAGAACCACCGGACACGCAGGAACACACGCACACACGCGAGAAGCCAAAACGAAACCAAAAAGAAAGCAAGTATTCTTATTCTTCCAAATTCAAACTGCTGTAAAGAGGGTGTGTTATTTTCCCGTTGGGACAAGTTAACTCTGTGAAGGTTGTATTTGATGAACTGAAGGAAAGCTGCTTCTTACCCCTAATTCTTTGTACCATCTCTCTCTCTCTCTCTCTCTCTCTCTCTCTCTCTCTCTCTCTCTCTCTCTCTCTCTCTCTCTCTCTCTTTTTCTCTCTCTCTCTTTTATCTCTCTCTAATTTCAGTCTATTCATTATTCTCTTTTATGTATTCTTTCGTTAATATCTATATTTCTACTCTCTTGATGCATATTTAGTATGTACTTTCTGTGTGAATTGTAGTGTTATTTTTAGTCTTTGTTTATTAAACCTCCAAAAGACATTTAATGAGTTGAGTCTGTTATTCTGCCACATACTCAAAGTCAATGAAACTTGCGATCTAACGTTACCTAACTGCTTATGCTACTATGTTAGTAAAGTAAACTGTATGACCATTTGAAATATTGAACTTGTCCTGATCAGTAAAGTTAATGTTTCTTATGCGCTCGTAAAGCAGTAATCCCTTATTGAGAATTGATTTGAAAAGTCTATAACTAATTTGCAGGACAAACTTAGTAGGATAATTTCAAGCAATTCCGTAAAGGGTTACTTGTATTTAATTAAACAATTTTCCCTATCGGAAAATTTTAATACGTAATGAACGACTAGCAAATTATATTCATAAATTCATGAATATTGAATATTAAATCCCTTTTGAGTTAATTATTCCCCGAGACATTAAACTCATAAGTTGTTGTCGTTACATGCAGATGGGCAAGGGCTGGTAAGTTACAGGAAATTACACCAAAACAAAATTCTAGGACCTAAATAAAAAAATAAAAAAACATTTTTTCAGATAACGGTAGATTTATTATATATTTATACATTTATTTAACATCTGTAGTTGTTTGATTAAAATGACAGACTGGGCTGCCGAATGCATGGATGTAATATTCTGACACACATCCAGTAATTACCCACCTGTCTGCGTATAATTAAACCATAACCAACTGTGTTCATGCGAGATACTTCACACACAATGGACATTTGTGTGTGCATGCGTCTATTAGATTATACAGGCCCAAGGAGCAGGGTTGGGCAAGCTACTTGGGAAATGTAGTGAGCTAAGATACTCTACATTAAATTAAACTTCACTACACTGAAGCTACCCCCTGGGAAATGTAGCAAGCGAAGCTACAGCAACTTGGCAAAAGTAGTTTACTACATCTAAGCTAATTTTTATTTATTCTAATTTTATATTGAACCAACTTCATTCTAATCAATTGTAGCGTCTGTGGTCTCTTACAATGAGGATCAAAGAGGAACCCAATGTTGATTGTAAAAAGGGGGGGTATCTTTTAGCCGCATGTAAATTAAGAGCCACGCCACAGAGTCTGGGGGAAGTGACAACTTCGGCAGTTTTACGACCCCGTCCAAATAACACAGGCCCTGGTCGGGTCACACGACTCGAACCCTGTTTCCCCCCCCTTTTCATTCCCCAGACCGAAAGGCGCCAAGGCTCCTGTCAATACACAAAACTCACAAGCACACACACACATTCCTTATGAAGCTTTAATTAAGACTATTCTAGACTGTATACGAGGTAGCTTGGTGTGTATATGCATGCTCCTTGACTCAGGCCTACTCAGTCATGGCATAGAAACAATGTAAGCTCATTTTAAATGCTTGTATTCCTGTGTAAAATTGTATCTCTGTTTTAATATCTCCCAGCCATAAGGTGTTTGATATCTAAATATTCCTATTTCTTTGACTTACTCAACGATGCACAAAATGGGATTGTGAAATGTATCATTAATATGTTTAGCTGACTTGGGAGTAAAACCATACAAAATCAACACCCCTTTATGACACCTCAGAAACATGCAAAATAGGCCATAAAATGAGACAAAGAGAACTTTTCCCGCTCAGAATGCACCCTCTGGATTGGGTGAATTAGCCAGAAGGGGGCGTGGATTAATTCTCTTAAAAGACCAGTGGAGACCACAACAACTCTCTCTTCGCTTCTGAAACTTTTTCCCGGCTTGACTTCTGAAACTCTCCTCTGAACTCTTCTCTTCTGGAAACTCCTCTTCAAGAAACTCCTTTTCTACAATCCGGTCTTCAACAATCCTTTGTTCCTCGTCCCATCAACCTAAGCCCAAGGGCTTCTTCAGGAGGTAGACCCGAAGCGCCGCTAAAGGAAAACTACGTCACCTCCCGACCTCGGAGAGAACTACCTGAGACGCAGAAATATACACACACACACAAGCGAGAAGCCAAAACGAAACCAAAAGAAATGCAAGTATTCTTCTTCTTATAAAATCCAAACTGCTGTAAAGAAGGTGTGTATTTTCCCGTTGGGACAAGCTCCGTGAAGGTCGTAGTTGTTGAACTGAAGGAAAGCTGTGTTTTTACCTCTAAATGCTTTGTACCATCTCTCTCTCATCTCTCTCTCTCTCTCATCTCTCTCTTTTATCTCTCTCTAATTTCAGTCTATTCATTATTCTCTTTTATGTATTCTTTCGTTAATACCTACATGTCTACGTTCTTGATGCATATTTAGTGTGTACTCTCTGTGTGAATCGTAGTGTTATTTTTAGTCTGTGTTTATTAAACCTCCAAAAAGACATTTAATGAGTTGGGTCTGTTGTTCTCCCACATACACAAAGTCAATGAAACTTGCGATCTAAGTTACCTAACTGCTTATGCTACTATGTTAGTAAAGTAAACTGTATGACCATTTGAAATATTGAACTTGTCCTGATCAGTAAAGTTAATGTTTCTTATGCGCTCGTAAAGCAGTGATCCCTTATGGAGAATTGAGTTGAAAAGTCTATTACTAATTTGGTGGACGAACTTAGTAGGATAATTTCAAGCAATTTCATAAAGGGTTACTTGTATTTAATTAAACAATTTTCCCTATCGGGAAATTTTTAATACGTAATGAATGACTGGCAAATTATATTCATAAATTCATGAATATTGAATATTGAACCCCTTTTGAGTTAATTATTCCCCGAGACATTAAACTCATAAGCTCGTTGTTGTTACACAATGCTATCTCAGTGATCAATAAAATTCAAGCAGATAGACATGGATACTTTTTCAGTTATTCAAAAATTGTCAAAATCAATTTGGCAACAAAAACATGTGATCCATAATATTAATGTAACCGGCTGTGCACGGTATTATATAGTATAATCCAGATATCACTGACTATGCCACCTTGGGAATTACACCCAAGAAAATAGAAAAGGAACACAGGTCGGTGGTGCAAATCTCCCGCCTCATTCCAAACACTAACACACCTGCTAATTTCGCGATGAACACTTGGACCCCGGGAAACATTATTCCCACCACTGACATTGGGCAAAGGACCATCTACAATGGGCAAATGATTCACCATTTGTGCTTAGTGTAACGTTTAGTTTCACTTTCAGAATCACCGTCATCTCATATTTCCCTTCAGAATCAGGGTCCGCGAATAGAAGACCCAACACTTCATTGCGGGTAAGCTTTATTGATGCCATTAGAAAATAATAATAGTAATAATAATCTAATGCAAATACTCGCTGACGTTGACAATGCTCTGATAAAACAGCTCACTCGCACGTCAGCTCCGCTTTTGTTTACACTGATTTAATGAGCTCTTGCTCGTATATTTTTTATAGAATAATGATGTTTGAATGAGTCAGGGATGAAGTACGACATGTCTACCATCTAGTGGAGGGGAGGTTGAATGAAATTTGACACCCTATTTAACAAAATCGGCCGTTTTATTCAGTGACGCATCTTGTCGAGTAAACTCGACCGTGGCACCAAGAGGGTTAAACCCAACTAACAATAAAACCCGCACCACAATAGTGATCGCCGACGTACCGTAAAGCTTTCAATGGGTGCTTAACGCAACTCCCAGGGCACGTCACTGAGACGACTACAGCGATCACTTCAGAGACAAAGAAACATACTTTAACGACTTTACAACCAAGCAAAGGCGTGCACAACCTCCGTCACTTACCTCCACTATAGTGACACCGATAACTGGAAGAGGGGTGGGTATGACAATCTACGTGCGAAAGTTTCCGGTCTACACACTTAAATACACTGGCCCTAATTACCGTGCACACCCAGTCTCATATAAAGGATAATGAACGCAAAAAAAGAAAGAAATAAAAACCCCTACTACTACATTCCACCCCCCCCCCCCTTTCTTTTATCGGCACCCTGACAATTAGTAAATGTGAACACTTTTACAAAAAGAGGCAAAATTAATTATTCATTACTACCAACAGAGCCGGAGCGGCCTGAGGCGCAGCCCTGGAAGAGCAAACAGTCCCAACAGCGGCCCCCTGTACAGTCTGTGGAAGATGGTACAAGTTAGAATGTTGCCCGGCCGTGGAGCGAGCCGTCCATCGTAAGGATGGTCGGGTCTCCTCAGTCAAAGTCAGACCTAAACGATCAATCAAACCAGTGAGAGTCGATGGCCTTGCCCCCTGGAAATCTGGAGTAACCAGAGGCAACCTTGAAACCTCTGGTACTGTTAAACAAATACAGGGATATCTCGTAGGGCCAGTCTCCGTGCTGGGACAATCCAAAGTGTTAGTGTAGCAAAGTTCGTTTGTGAGGAAGGAAGAGGACACGGGGGTTGGCTGGACTGTTGACGTATTAACTTTTATTTTCAACTCTAAACACAGCAACACACTCAATGGTGTGACTTTTCATAAACTCAAGGATCACTTCCGGGTCGGCACTTACGTCAACAGTCCCTCTCTCTCTCCCTGGTCTCCGGTTCCACTGGCGTTTTATCCCCTCTCCGCGCTCATTACTGGAACAAGATACAGGTGTTATTAATCTGCGTCCAACCCACTCACTTACCGCTCGTCCCGCGGCTCTCTCTCCCGCTGCAGACCTCGCTGAACCACGCCCCCCTTGCCACAGTTAGGTACTAATAGCCATAAATCATCATCAACATCCTCCTGAGGTGGTACAACTGTCACTGATGGGCGAGCCAGAGGGGTGTCTTGGGGCTCTGACTGTAATCGGGCTTTCAGCATTTTCCGATGTACATGTCGTACCTTCCCCAGATCATTCACTGGTGCAATTGAGTACACCACTTCCTTCTCTTTGGGCACCTTTAATATCTGGTAAACAGCAGAGCTCCAAAGATCTTGAATTTTGTTACGGCCCCTTACGCCAACATTACGCAGGTAAACTCGCTGCCCCTCGCGCTTCCTTCACACTCTTATCGTGATAGTCCTTACAACGTGCGGCAGCGCTTGCTAGTCTCTCTCTGGCCCCCTCAAATGCGACCTGCAGCAGGGCCTCATGTTCTTGAACCCAGTCATGTACCGTACCAGCCTCTGGCTCGTGCACTCTGCCCAACAAAGTGTCTACTGGGAGCTGGGGATCCTGACCAAACATCAGAAAGTGTGGAGACTCCCCTGTCGACTGATGTGAGGTAGTGTTGTATCAAAAAACTAACTGCGGGAGGCAGGAGGCCCAGTCCCTCTTCCTTGAGGCAGTCAGGGTACGCAGCACATTGTGCATTGTCCTATTAAAACGTTCACATTGGCCATTGCCAGCAGGATGGTAAGGTGTGGAAGGTGTGGAAGAGCTGTTGAATCAAGTTGCCCTCGAAACTACAACCTTGATCGGAGTGAAGACGACTCGGCACCCCGAACTTGCAGAACCACTCAGTCACTAGAACCTGGGCTATAGGCCGGACCTTACCGTCCTGTTCTTGGGACAAAACTGCTCCCAAGCCACTATGGCTAGCATCCACTTCCAGGATGAAAGGTAGTGCAAAAAGCCAATACTGGAGTGGAGGTAAGTTTAGCTTTCAGTCCTTCAAAGCTCTGCTCGCAGGCCTCCGTCCAGGCCGCAGCGAAGTCCCGTCTGGTCTTTTACCGAGTCTTTGTACGAGCCAACTCTGCTACGAACTTATGTAGGGGTGCAGCCATCTTCGCATTGCCCTCCATGAAACGACGGTAATAGCTGGTGAAGCCAAGGAACGAGTGCAGTTCCGCCACCTGACTTGGACGTCGCCACTGGGCCTTGATTTTTCCCGGATCCGTGGAGACACCAGCACTGGAGATCACATGTCCTAAATAGCCAACCTCCTGCTTGAAGAAAGTGCATTTCTCTAGCTTGGCTTTGAGTTCTTTTTTGCAAATTAAGACCTGCTCCAAACAGTACCAACATGAAAAAAAAAAAAAAAACGTGCCTATATTTGTGTGTGTGTGTGTGCGCGTGTGTGTGTGTGTGTGTGTGTGTTCTATCTCCATGGAAAAGTTTAATTAATTCATATCAAGAGGTGGCCAGGCTGGACCCCGAGGCTTTTAATAAGAGGTGTTTATGCAAGCGACACAATAGATTCTTTTAAAACTTCTTAAGACGATTTGTCTTTTGTCACCGCGCGGATGACGCGTGTGCAACAGCGAACTGAGCGCTCGAGAACAAACGTCAACTAGTTAGTGCACGTATCCAGTGCATTCGTCAAACCCGTCTTTCCGTGCTCATTGCCAAAGGAGTATTTTGAAAGGCTTGCGCGCATTTGTGCGCGTCTGGGCAGAAAGGAACGTAGAAAGTGAAGTATATCCGCGGCAGTTGTGTTTGCAATTTGAGCTTGATCTTCAGAAATGTAGCAACGCTACTGCCCAACACTGACAAGGAGAACTGATTGCGCGTGACAGAGCTTCTGCACGCTTTTGTTATGTGTCATTCAGCGCGATTCCGCCTATCCCGCCTTCACTTAGCCTACTGCAAGTTGATCGATAAAGAATTATGATATAATTTTAATTTTGTGATACGACGGTCTTGGCATTTCATTTGGCTGTAGGCTGAAATTATTTTCAACCCGCCAAAGTGGCTAGTGGAAGGGGCTGCCTTACCCGCCACAGCTGAAATCTACCCAAATTTGGTGGGCTGGCTGCGGGAGGCAGGAGGCCCAGTCCCTCTTCCTTGAGGCAGTCAGGGTACGCAGCACATTGTGCATTGTCCTATTAAAATGTTCACATTGGCCATTGCCAGCAGGATGGTAAGGTGTGGTTGGTGTGGAAGAGCTGTTGAATCAAGTTGCTCTCGAAACTACAACCTTGATCGGAGTGAAGACGACTTGGCACCCCGAACTTGCAGAACCACTCAGTCACTAGAACCTGGGCTATAGGCCGGACCTTACCGTCCTGTTCTTGGGACAAAACTGCTCCCAAGCTACTATGGCTAGCATCCACTTCCAGGATGAAAGGTAGTGCAAAATTGGCATAAGCCAATACTGGAGTGGAGGTAAGTTTAGCTTTCAGTCCTTCAAAGCTCTGCTCGCAGGCCTCCGTCCAGGCCGCAGCGAAGTCCCGTCTGGTCTTTTACCGAGCCTTTATACGAGCCAACTCTGCTACGAACTTATGTAGGGGTGCAGCCATCTTCGCATTGCCCTCCACGAAACGACGGTAATAGCTGGTGAAGCCAAGGAACGAGTGCAGTTCCGCCACCTGACTTGGACGTCGCCACTGGGCCTTTTCCCGGATCCGTGGAGACACCAGCACTGGAGATCACTAAATGTCCTAAATAGCCAACCTCCTGCTTGAAGAAAGTGCATTTCTCTAGCTTGGCTTTGAGTTCTTCCTGTCCCAATCGGCTTAACACTCCCTCTAATCGCTCCAGATGCTGTGAAATGGAAGAAGAGAAAAGCACCACATCATTTAGGTAAAGTAACAGGGATTGACAGTGCTGTTCCCCAAACAACCGTTGCTTAAGGCGCTGAAATGTACTTGGGGCATTGCAGAGGCCGAAAGGCATACGGTTAAACTTGAATAATCCAAAAGGAGTACAAAAGGCTGTCTTGGCTTTATCCTTCTCGACGACCGGAACCTGATTGTAGCCGATGACTAAGTCGAGAGTAGAAAACCAATAGGCTCCGGAAAGGGCATCCAACGATTCTTCAATACGTGGTAACAGAAAAGCGTCTTTACGAGTCTTTTGGTTTAATTGGCGGTAGTCCACGCAGCGGCGAAGGCTACCATCCTTTTTCCGCACCAAAACAATGGGGGACGCATAGGGACTGCAGCTCTCCCTAATGACCTGCACCTCGAGTAACTTATTGATATGGGCCTTGACGACCTCGTATTCCAATGGTGGCAACCGCCTATAGTGTTGTCGGACCGGAACGTTATCTAACAGGGGGATTTCGTGGGATATAATGCTGGTACAGCCCAAATCCCCCTCATGAGCTGAAAACACCGCCTGGTACTTAACCAGCAATGTCCTAACCCGTTGGGCCTCTTCTCTACTAATATTGGATAATATTGGATAATATAGAGTGAAAAGCTACCCATAACTGCTTGTTTGTGATCTGTAATCCTCTGTAAGAATTCGCAATAATTGCATATTATCAGCAAAAAGGAGCTAGCAAAAGATCCAGTGTGTATCTGTATTTGCACTCGTCAAATGATTACATTTCCAACGTGTTTTTGCCTCGGTGAGTAATGTAGCCAATCACAGACATGTTTGTAGACTTCTACAACGGAATTGGCCAATCACAGGTGTTGAATTTGGAATCACTCACCGCTCGAGAGTTTGTCCAGGCGCTGAGTTCAGTTAAACACGCGCAGCAATCCTCTGTAAGTGCAGACAATAAGAGATTCATTGTATACCAACGTCACTGCAGAACTTTGTGAGATTGCGTTTATTGAATGAGTGACAGCTTTTAGTGAATATAAAGTATATTACCACCACTACATGCTTTAAAACACTGACCCATCCACATATACATGCTGGATTCACTTGAAAAATGTGATGAATGACAGTTATAAATATTCTTGTCGAAATGAGGCTCCTAAAAATGTCATGAAAACACGATTCCTGGCTGCATATCATTATCCATGGATCACTGAATCTTTGGTAAGTTGTAAGGATCGTTTGCTCTACTCGTGTTTACCTCCATTAACTCCAGTCATGCAGCAGCTCTTCTGCCACTCAACCCCGGCTGAGGGGACGTGTTACGGGGGGAAAGTGACGTCGATGCATTCCCTCTATAGTGACACCGATAACTGGAAGAGGGGCGGGTATGACAATCTACGTGCGAAAGTTTCCTGTCTACACACTTAAATACACTGGCCCTAATTACCGTGCACACCCAGTCTCATATAAAGGATAATGAATGCAAAAAAAAAGAAGTAAAATCCTTGGGCAATTTAGACTTGGGCACTTTTGCAGGAAACTGTAAGTTAATTTATAACTTTACTCAGCTCAAAGTACAGTAGCAAAAGAATTAAGACCTGCTCCAAACAGTACCAATATGAAAAAAAAAAAACAAAAAAAAAAAAAAAAAACGTGCCTATATTTGTGTGTGTGTGTGTGTGTGTGTGTGTTCTATCTCCATGGAAAAGTTTAATTCATTCATATCAAGAGGTGGCCAGGCTGGACCCCGAGGCTTTTAATAAGAGGTGTTTATTCAAGCGACACAATAGATTCTTTTAAAACTTCTTAAGACGATTTCTCTTTTGTCACCGCGCGGATGACGCGTGTGCAACAGCGAACTGAGCGCTCGAGAACAAACGTCAACTAGTTAGTGCACGTATCCAGTGCATTCGTCAAACCCGTCTTTCCGCGCTCATTGCCAAAGGATTATTTTGAAAGGCTTGCGCGCATTTGTGCGCGTCTGGGCAGAAAGGAACGTAGAAAGTGATGTATATCCGCGGCAGTTGTGTTTGCAATTTGAGCTTGATCTTCAGAAATGTAGCAACGCTACTGCCCAACACTGACAAGGAGAACTGATTGTGCGTGACAGGGCTTCTGCACGCTTTTGTTATGTGTCATTCAGCGCGATTCCGCCTATCCCGCCTTCACTTAGCCTACTGCAAGTTGATCGATAAAGAATTATAATATAATTTTAATTTTGTGATACGACGGTCTTGGCATTTCATTTGGCTGTAGGCTGAAATTATTTTCAACCCGCCAAAGTGACTAGTGGGAGGGGCTGCCTTACCCGCCACAGCTGAAATCTACCCAAATTTGGTGGGCTGGCGGGTGTTAATGTCAAGCCCTGCCCATGATACTCTGCAAAAAGGTCATGATGCCTCTCCACAGTAATGTATAAAAACTGACTTCTTGTTTATCAAGAACCCCAACTTTATTTTGGAAAAAGAAAAAAAAAGAAAAAACAAACAAACAAAAAACAAAAGTACAACTGTAACTTTTTTTTTAAGACATTAATATTGGAATATTTTTTTTTCCATTAATAGTTAACCTTAATGTAGGATGGAAACCTGAGAACCATTTATTCATGTATTATAAACATTAATTACCTGTAAAAAGTGCACCTTATGTAAAGTAGACACCTGTGAACCATTTATTTACTATAAACCAACTAATCTATTTCAGTCAAGTCCGTTTTAGGTTTTGGGCTCACTTTTATAGTTTCATGTATTTTATTTCACAGCCATGGTTCCTGTTTGTCATGTGATTCCCTTGTCCTTATGTGATCATGGCTGCGTTCGAAAACCTAGGCAGCTGACTCGTTGCCTTGTTGCCTTATCAGACAATTGGCTTGTAAGGCAGCGTTTTGTAAATGAAGGCACCTCACGAAACTGATTTTGGACGGTCTTCTAAGGCAGTGTAACAGTTTAATGATCTACAGCAAAATAGAGAAAGCTTTGGTGAGAACTAAACAAATATTGAAATATTACATTAGTAATTTCACGCTAGAAATGACATCAGAAATGGATTGACATCAGAAATGTTGGGAAAAAAAAACTTACATTTACACACAAACTGACCAGCAGACGCAACATTCTGACACCATCTTATTTTCCCAGCTGAACTGTTACTGAATGAAAAGCACAGGTTTGTGGGATATCAAAGGCAAGTGAAGGAAGGATACATATATGCTGCCTTAAAAACTCGATCAGATGAAGGTATCTCAGGAGACAGGAAGTGACGCTAACATTAGATTTGGACATGGCTTGATGCCTTCCTGCCTTGAAATGTGTCCTCTGAAGGCAGCATTCTCCAGGTTTCGGACGCAGCCCATGTAATGTGCTTCCCTAGTCTCATTGTGTTATTATCATTGGTTGGTCTAGACATGTGTCCGGTTTTCTTATTGGATCATTGTTTGATCATTCACACCTGTTCCATGTCAGTCTCAGTGTATATATAGCCCTCATGCTACCATCATCTCTTGTCTAGCTTTGTTCCCTCACTATAGAGGGAATACATGTGACATCACCGTCAGCTGGAGCAACTGCGATTATGCCCTACTGAGTGATAAAAAGAATAAGAGGCAGCTTTTGTTTACAGCATGAATGCAGCGAAAACACACAAAACCAAGCCCGGCGCCAGAGGGGTAGGGGGAGGCTTGTCCACGGACCCCGCTGTTCCGGACTTGATAATAGCGTCCAATTTTCCCACTCAAACCACTGCCACCTGCTTCCCTTTTAGAGGGAAAAGTTGCCCATAACTGCTTGTCTAGGATGTAATCCTCTGTAAGAATTCGTAATAGCATATTATGAGTGGAAAGGAGCTAGCAAAAGATCCAGTGTGTATCTGTATTTGCACTCGTTTAATGAATACATTTCTAACGTGTTTTTGCTTCGGTGAGTGATGTAGTCAATCACAGACATGTTTGTAGATATCTACAACGCAGTTGGCCAATCACAGGTGTTGAAGTTGGAATCCACTCACCATTCAAGTGTTTGTCCAGGTGCTGAGTTCAGTTAACACGCATGTCAATCCTCTGTAAGTGCAGACATTAGCTGTGTCTCATTTCATTACATTTCGAAGGCTGCGTCCTCCATAGGACACATCCTGGGTAGGATGCAGTATAAGGAGTGTCCTCAATCAGAATTAAACGAGTCGTCCTTCGTAGGGGACACAGGCAGGAAGTATCACATTGCTATGCCAACACGTTCAACCTCGTTGAGCTCTCACGCCAGTTATAGGAATGAAAATTATTTATAACTTGAAAATGACTATGAAATGTTTCTTGTCTTGACAGCAATATACTGTTCAAAACTTTTTAAAAAAAGCACTAAACAGTTGTAATCCTGTTTACCACAACTATCTAATAGAGTAATAGAGCTTACCTACGCTTGCATGTATATCTTGCAGTGGTGCCATTTTTTCATATAATATTAAAAAAAAAAGACGGTTGTTAACAGCGCCGCAAAGATTTGTAGGTCATCTCCAGCCGTGAAGGATACACCTCATGCACACTCCGAATTCCTGTGAAAGAAGGACGCATTCGAATGTCGCATTTGGAGTGTCCTTCTCACTTTTTTGAAAGGAGACAGCCTTATGACATATGCAGCCTTCAAATGCAACCTCCGGAGGACACAGCCTTCTGAAATGAGACACAGCTATTGTGAAAATAAGAGATTCATTGCATACCAGCTTCACTGCGGAACTTTGTGAGATTGCGTTTATTGAATGAGTGACAGCTTTTAGTGATTATAAATTGTTTTCCATTCTTGACAAGCGGTAACATACACGCTTTAACACACTGACCCATCTGCATATACATGCGGGATTCACTCAAATTTTTTTATGACTAACAGTTATAAATATTATAAATGTCATGAAAGGCTTCATGTCATTATCCATGGATCACTGAATCTTTAATAAGTTGTAAGGAACACTATATGGAGCCCAACCTTTAGTTTAAACTAAACTGGTAATAGTTTGCTCTACTAGTGTTTTCCTCTATTAACTCCAGTCACGCAGCAGCTCTTCTTCCACCCAGCCTGACACCTGAGGGGGCGTGTTCCAGCGAGAAAGTGACGTCAATGCATACCCTCTATTGGTGAATGTTATATTTTATTTTAATGTTTAAGTCAGTTTTTTTTACAAATGTGAAATGAATACAAACTAAGCAAAGACAAAGCTTGTCTTTGCTTAGTTTGTATTCATTTCACATTTGTAAAAAAACTGCACTTGGGTTCTCACTGCAACTCACTTCATTGGGCATTGCGTTACAACGAGTGCTAAACATTAGTAACCTGTGAACATTAACCTTAATGTGAAGTGTACACATGTGGACAATTTATTTAAAGGTATAATCCACCCAAAAATGAAAATTGTATGTTTATCTGCTTACCCCCAGTGCATCCAACATGAACTGTATGCGTCTGTTTCTTCAGTAGAACACAAATAAAGATGTTTAACTCCAACCATTGCTGTGTGGCAGTCATATAATGTAAGTGAATGGGTAACAAAAAAAAACCAAAAACCAAAAAAAACCAAAAAAAAAAAAACCGCATGCTTACACATCATACACAAAGATCTCTGTGGCTGATGACACATTGATATCTTACAGGTGTCATGAACTGGCTTTTACAATTTTTTTATACTGTTGTCTGAGGTCAACTAATGACATTTGTGTGGTTTTTACATTCAAAAACATCATAACTAATAAGTAATAGCTATTTTCTACACTGGTTTTGAGGGTCTCTCCAAAATGCTGGGTTTTGATGGGCGTGCCGCACTGGAGACTTGGAAGTAAATGCCCACAGAAAGGATTGGATAAGATTTGCATATTTAATGAGCTTCAGCTCCTGTCATATCTATGCCCCTGTCAGTTCAGTTCACATGAGGGAGGGGTTGTTTTGAAAGCAGCAACCGGAATGATTGAAGTACGTCTTTATAAAACAAACACAATGATTTATTTCTCATCCACCCGCGATTGATTGGACTACTATTTTTGGATTAGATATATTAGCCTGCACAATCGTTCGATATAAGCGCTAACCACACACACACACACACACACACACACACACACACACACACACACACACACACACACACACACACACACACACACACACACATCAAGAAAAGAATATAATGAGATTCATCTGACTGCTGGCGGGCTTACGTTTTGGCAGCCCGTCTGGAAAAAACAGCCCCGGGACATTGGGCTATTTACTTACATAAATGTGTTGCACCATTTCTCCTGTCGGATCAAATATAGAAGAAATAGCATTGTGAGATTTGTTTACAGATGATCCCGTAGTGAAATTAAGTGAACACCATGTCTTCCCCACGTCAGCTGGAACTTCATTAAAAATAAAGTTCAACCACACATTCCAAATATAAGGATCCAAAGGAAAGCTTATAAAGCGACTGTGTTCTTTCCATACACTGTAGGTGCTTCCACAACCAGGAATAACGCAATATCTTGCTATAATCTTCAGCATATTTATTGCTGCTGGCTAGCGTGATCCGATGAGTCGGTGGGCGGGGCTACTGAATTACACGTGCTTATTATACTGTAGAGGTGGTGTTTCATCAGTCGATGACGTCAAGATGCGAACACGATCGTTTTCTGGGCCTGGTATGTCTATAAAAGCTTTTCTTTGACTAACAAAGACGTTTTCAGCTCTGAAACTTACAGGATAATCTTATATTACCATGACCTTTTATATATGAAAAGCTCAAGGGAAAGTTGATTTCTCAATTCATCATCCCTTTAAGACACAAAACGATCAGTTTGTGTGAGAAATCGATCCGTATTTATATCATTTTTTACCTCAAACAAAACGCTATAGCCAACAGCCTGGAACGTTATTAATAACTGAATCACTTTGCTTTAGTCCTAGTGGATTATGGAACGCAAACAGATTTTGCTAACGTTTTCTCATGCCTACCTGGCATGACTGACCTCATTCAGCACCACGTTGAGACGCAGCCAGCCGTATCGCTTGCCTGAACATAAAAAGAAAGTGGTTCAGACAGAATTAGAAGCCATGCTAGAGATGGGAGTAATAGAAGAGTCGAGCAGTGACTGGCAGAGGTGGAAAGTAACGAATTACATTTACTCGCGTTACTGTAATTGAGTAGTTTTTCTGTGTACTTCTACTTTTTAAAGTAGTTTTAAAAATCTGTAATTTTACTTTTACTTAAGTACATTTTGATTAAAGTATTGTACTTCGCTACATTTTAAATCACATCTGTTACTGAGTAAATATAAATCATTAATGCAAAGAGGGGAGGAAAAAAACCGCGATCCGGAAATGACTAATATTGAATAGAGGGCGCGGGACGCGGGAGAGAACATGCGCGCAAATATCAGATGGAGACGCACAAGACAGACGTCAGTGACGCAGACCCAGGTGAAAGCAAAATGCCGTCGTGAACTCCTGGCTAGTATGGAAATACTTTGGATATAGAAAAAAAATAATGTGGTGTTGTCCTGGGATATATCAAATTTGCACAAAATGTGGATGCAAATGAAGAAACACATAGAACATGTTCGGGCACATCCCTCTGTGCAAATAAAGCTATGTTTATAACATAGGCCGATTGATTTCTGTGATGCAGAGGGAATCCCGGAATCCAGTCATGAACATTAACTTTACATTATAACGTAGATTTGGCATAATACGTGCAAACTGGAGGATGAACGAAAAACTCGAATGTAGAGCTGTAGGCCTTAGAAATAAATCAAATCGCGACATGGTCTGTGAACATTAAAGCACAAAACATTGCTATATGAATATATGATCTGCTTGTTCTGTCTCTGTGAATGAGCTGCTCCGTCTACTACATATGGACTCTATTATTCTTAAACATTTTTACAAATTAATGATAAAAATAAGTTGTTAATCTAATTCATAGTAATTTATTGAATTTAGTTTATTAGACGTTTTGTTTAAATTTTGATAAACAAAATAAACAAATGGTTTTAAGTTTGTTATAATAAAGCATTTGTTTAACCAAATAAAAAAAGACCAATCTTCTTCATTCATTTAACATCATTTTAACTAGTGATAATAACCATCATTTAATAATAGGTACAGTAAATGTTTAATTTATGTTTTCTGAGATAGTTGTCATATCGTGAAAATCTCATCCTATCACAACCCTACAGGGGAGAGTCCCCCACACCCACTGTTAAAAAAAGGTTAAAAAAAAGTAACTAAGTAACTTTTACTCTGAGTACATTTTAAATGAGCTACTTTTTACTTTTACTTGAGTAAATTTTTAGACCAGTAATTTTACTTGTACTTAAGTAAAATTTCATTGAAGTCACAGTACTTTTACTTGAGTAGAATAGTTTTAGTACCTAAACCTGACGGCTTGGTCCGGTTCTGTGTCGACTATCGAAAAGTCAACGTGGTGTTGAAGTTTGATGCTTACCCTATGCCACGGGTTGACAAATTGATTGATAGGCTGGGTACCGCTCATTTTTATGCCGCTGCCTACCTAGATGATATAATCATCTACAGTGGGGACTGGCAGCATCATATGCAGCATCTGCAAGCTGTCATCATGTTGCTGAGAAGGGCTGGGCTCACGGCTAACCCTGAAGAAGTGTGTAATTGGGCAGGTGGAAGTAAGATATCTGGGCTTCCACTTGGGTCATGGGCAGGTGCGTCACCAAATTAATAAGACGGCAGGGGTTGCGGCCTTTTCCATCTAGTGGACACTTGCATGTATTATTCTGAAATAACCTTGACAGTGATCCATATATATATATATATATATATATATATATATATATATATATATATATATATATATATATATATATATATATATATATATATATATACCTAACATCTGTCTGACAACTTCTTGGTTTTGTAACCTGTAGCCTTCTTGTTGTCAATAACTTGAGTGTTTTTGTCATGAAAAATTAGTATTAATAAAATGAATACAGCCAAAATGTGTCAGTTTTTACGTCATATTAAAAAAATTAATTGCTCTGCTTTTGAAGGACTTTTTTTACATATAATTTCTCCAGCCTTTGAAAAAATTCTCTCACACTTGTCGTTGGCATGCACAAATATTTTGTAGCAAGTACATACAAATGAGGGAAAAATACTGCTCTCTCTTTCCAGTAAGTGAGTGGATCATGCGTTCTGGGCAAAAATGCATCCTTGAGGTACTTTTTCACTTCTAATGTTGCATCAGCTGTTGCACTGTGTCGTCTGGGTTTCACGGATACGGCTATCAAACAGTTCCCATAAACTGCCATGGATTTCTGTTGGTATTGAAGATGATGTTGATGATCATGATGATGATGGGCGTGGTGTTGACATTTGTGGCTCTGAATGAAAATTAAATCAACAATTAGCTACAAAGCATAAACTGACAGCATATATAAAGTATAAGTGATATAATTATTCACATGACATATGTCCATAGAGTTAGATGAAGACTGAAACTGCTCATCAGAAGTTGCTGTGTTTGAATGCATCAGCGAAGCGCACTCCAGTGTGATGTTCTTTTCAGCCTCCTGGGCTTTGGCAGCATTTCCAAAAGCAACATTTTTGAACCTTGGGTCCAGCAGTGTGGCAAGTGCCAAGGCTCTGAAGGACTCATACTCCCAATATCTGGAGTGTAGACCTTCTTGCAGATGTGAGCCTGTTCAAAACATATGAATGTAACAAGTTCGATAGTATGAGGAAGGAAGAGGACACGGGGGTCGGCTGGACGGTTGATGCTTTCTCTTTATTTCTTTACTCAAAACTCAAGTCACACACACAACGTGTGGATTCACATAAACAACAATCACTTCCGGGTCGGCACTTCCGGCTTCCGGTTTCTCAGTCTCTGGGTGTGTGTGGCATCAACCGTCCGGTCTCTCTCTCTCCCTCGTCTCCGGTTCCACCGGTGTTTTGTACCCTCTCCGCGCTCATTACTGGAACAAGAGACAGGTGTTATTAATCTGCTTCCAACCCACTCACTTACAGCTCGTCCCGCGGCTCTCTCTCCCGCTGCAGACCTCGCTGAACCACGCCTCCCTTGCCACATACCCCCACCGCCCGACTCAGGCCAGGGAGCCGTCCGGCCCCCCCCCCCCCCCCATTTCTGGAGAGGAAGTCGGCCACAGCCATCTGAGCACCCGGCCTGTGGACCACCTGGAACTTAAACGGCTGAAGAGCTAGATACCAACGGGTGATCCGCGCGTTGGTATCCTTCATGCGGTGGAGCCATTGGAGAGGAGCGTGGTCCGAACAGAGGGTGAACTCCCGCCCCAGAAGGTAGTAGCGGAGGGTGAGAACGGCCCACCTGATGGCAAGGCACTCCTTTTCGATGGTGCTGTACTTAGCCTCTCTCTTTGAGAGCTTGCGGCTAATGTACAGCACCGGCCGCTCTCCCCCCTCCACCTCCTGGGCCAGGACTGCGCCCAGCCCCGTCCGACGCGTCAGTCTGCAACAAGAAAGGGAGAGAAAAGTCAGGGGAGTGTAAAAGCGGCCCGTCACATAGAGCAGCCTTAACTTGGGTGAAGGCCTGCTGGCATGGCTCCGTCCACTGGACCGTATCTGGTAGCCCCTTTCTAGTAAGGTCAGTCAAAGGGCTGGTGAGGTCCGAATAATTTGGTATAAACCGTCTATAATATCCCGCCAGCCCCAATAACTGCCTTACCTCCTTTTTGGTCTTGGGTCTCGGACAGGTTGCAATCGCGGCGGTCTTATCAATTTGGGGACGCACCTGTCCATGACCCAAGTGGAAGCCCAGATACCTTACTTCCACCCGCCCAATCGCACACTTCTTCGGGTTGGCCGTGAGCCCCGCTCCTCTCAGCGACCTCAAGACCGCCCTGACATGCTGCATATGCCGCTGCCAATCGTGACTGTAAATCACGATATCATCCAGATAGGCAGCAGCATATGCGGCATGGGGACGCAAAATCCTGTCCATGAGGCGCTGGAAGGTAGCGGGTGCCCCGAACAAACCGAAAGGAAGCGTGACAAATTGGTGCAATCCAAACGGCGTGGTGAAAGCTGTTTTTTCTTTGGACAATGGAGACAAGGGGATCTGCCAATAGCCCTTTGTTAAGTCCAATGTCGAATAAAAGCGAGCCGTGCCCAGCCGATCAAGCAACTCGTCAACCCGCGGCATTGGATAAGCGTCGAATTTGCGACACTGCATTCACCTTGCGATAGTCCACACAGAACCTGACCGAGCCGTCGGTCTTAGGGACCAAAACTATCGGGCTCGCCCAGTCACTGTTGGACTCCTCTATTACTCCCATATCGAGCATTGCCCCTAATTCCTCCTGAACCACCTTTTTCTTGTGTTCAGGCAAGCGATACGGCCGGCTGCGAACTACCACGCCCGGCTCGGTCTCGATATGGTGCTGAATTAAGTTGGTACGTCCCGGTAGGGGCGAGAACACGTCGGCGAACTCCGCCTGTAATTTTGATAAATCAGTGAGTTGGGACGGTGAGAGATGATCTCCCCCAGGGGCCAGCCCGACCGATTGTGCTTTGATGCTCGCCTCTGGCCCGAGATCATCCTCTCCCCCGATCACCGTTGCCAACAACACTGATTCCACCTCATTCCATTTCTTAAGGAGGTTGAGGTGGTATATTTGACGTGCCCCGTTCCTATCGGATCGTATCGTATCACTTCATAATCGAGGCCTTCGATCTGTCGTGCGACCTCAAACGGCCCCTGCCACTTTGACATTAATTTAGAGCTCGACGTAGGGAGTAGTACGAGCACTTTCTCTCCCGGTGTGAATTTGCGTAGCTTCGTACCCCTGTTATATGACCGGCTCTGGCGGTCCTGGGCTTGCAACAAATTCTCCCTAGATAGCCGCCCCAAGGTGTGGAGCTTTGTTCGCAAGTCCAGCACATATTGAATTTCATTCTTCGCCAAAGAAGGCCCCTCCTCCCAAGTTTCTCGCAGGACGTCCAGCACCCCCCGTGGCTGGCGCCCGTAGAGAAGCTCGAAGGGGGAAAACCCCGTGGAGGCTTGGGGGACCTCCCGCACGGCAAATAAGAGGGGTTCTAACCACCTATCCCAATTTTTGGCGTCTTCCTGTACGAACTTACGGATCATGGATTTAAGTGTGCGATTAAACCGTTCGACCAAGCCGTCCGTTTGTGGGTGATAAACGCTTGTTCGAATGGACTTAATGCCCAATAATCCATATAGTTCGCTTAATGTACGTGACATAAACGCCGTGCCTTGATCAGTGAGGATCTCTTTTGGAATCCCCACCCGGGAGATTAGTCGAAACAGTGCGTCCACAACACTCTTCGCTGAGATGTTGCGGAGGGCCACTGCTTCCGGATATCGTGTTGCGTAGTCCACGATACCTAACGCAAAACGATGGCTGCGTGCGGATCGCTCTAATGGCCCGATGAGGTCCATCGTAATTCTTTCGAAGGGGACCTGCATTAATGGAAGTGGGCGCAAGGGCGCTTTTGGGGAGGCCAGTGGATTCACCAACTGACATTCAGGACAAGACGCGCACCACCTGCGCACGTTGTCATGAATTCCTGGCCAAAAAAATCGGGTCATTAAGCGATTCAGTGTGGCCGCCTGTCCCAGGTGGCCCGCCATCAGGTTAGAGTGAGCCGCCTGGAAAAGCATTTCCCGGCGGCTCTTTGGTACTAATAATTGGGTTGTATCTACCTTTGTTTGAGTGTCTTGGGTCACTTGATACAACCGATCCTTAATTATGGCAAAATAAGGAGACATGACGGGCAAGGCGGGTTGGAGAGACTGGCCGTCGATAGAGCGGACCTGCTGGAAGGCATTTTTTAGGGTCTCATCTTGTGACTGCTCCAGAGGGAAGTCATCGCGGTCCGAGAGAATCAGTCTCTTGATCCCGCTCGGTTCCTCTGGAGCTGTCCCCAAGGGTCCCGTGTCAGTCTCGCCAAGCTGCACTCGCGCCGCCCCGATCCTAGCCTTGTTCTCCCAAGCGGCATCCGCACATAACGACCCCAATAAAGCCGTAAAGGCGGGCCAATTCGTCCCCAGAATTAGCGGATGCCGGAGGTGTGGACTAACCGCCACCTCAACCCTATGCTTTTCTCCCCTAAACTGTATCGTGACTGGGACCAGCGGATACTCCACCACATCCCCGTGCACACACCGCACCTTAACCGCGCGGCCGGTATCCAATGCCCCAGGCTGCATCAGGCTTTGATGGATCGAGGTTTGGTTACATCCTGAATCCACCAAGGCCTGATATGTACCCCCCTTGATACTCACAGGAATTTGGTACTCTCTTCTGCTTGATCGGGGGTGGTCCGCTGGATGTCCGGGACCCGGATCATTGTCCCGACGTCAATCATCGGACATCGGTCCACAAAATGGTCCGGGTCGCCGCACCGCCAGCAGGCCAGCCCAGGCCTACCCGCCGCAGGGGAGTGGGTTGGAAAATGAGCGCGGAGAGGGGGTGGAACCGGATCCATTATCCCCACCTGACCCCAGCAGCCCCGCCCCCCTGGGCGGGGCCCTCGAACTCCCGAAGTGCCCAGGGCCTATTCCACCCCGGCCTCTGGGGGGAATGCGAGGAGGGCCCGGAGGGCGGGACCTAGGGAGAAGGACAGGGCGAGAGGGAGAGACAGAGGGGGGAGAGAGAGAGGGAGAGGTTAATAGGGGTTCGCCGACCCCCGGGCACGCCACCAGGTGGTCCTCCGCCAGGTTGATGGCCGTCGTCAGCGACGTGGGCCGGTGGCACTGGACCCACTCGGCAGTCTTCTTTGGTAGCCGAGCGATGAATTGCTCCAGTACCACCAGATCGACAATGTGGTCCACGTCGCTTCCACCGGCCAGGAGCCATTTGTGGCACGAGTCCCGGAGCTGTTGGGCCATCGCGAAGGGACCCGCTGAATAATGGCCCTCTTCAGGTCTTCGTAGTCCAGGAGGTTCGCCACCGGCAGTTGTTGGGCGGCCGCCTGGGCTTCTCCCGAGAGTAATGGTATCAGGCGCACCGGCCACTGTGCCCGGGGCCACCCGCAGGCCTCTGCGGCCTTCTGGAAGAGATCAATGAAGGCCTCCGGGTCGTCTTGTGGCCCCATCTTATGCAGGGGCACGTGGACCGGTGCGCTGGCCAGCCCGGCGGCCTCGGCGCGAACCTCCCGATCGATCCAGCTCCGGAACCTCTCGCGGTCCTCTTGCTGGCCTTGGACTATGGCCGCGAAGCGGCGCTCTTGGTCCGCCCGAAGGTCCAGCATAGCCTGATGTTGATCCTGGTGGAGGGCCGCGAGGGAGGTGATGATGTCCGCAAACGGCGAGGCGGAGGGCGTTTGCATGGCGGCGGCGCTGTCCTGCTTCCTTCCCGGGTTTCGGCACCAGTGTAACAAGTTCGATAGTATGAGGAAGGAAGAGGACACGGGGGTCGGCTGGACGGTTGATGCTTTCTCTTTATTTCTTTACTCAAAACTCAAGTCACACACACAACGGTGTGGATTCACATAAACAACGATCACTTCCGGGTCGGCACTTCCGGCTTCCGGTTTCTCAGTCTCTGGGTGTGTGTGGCATCAACCGTCCGGTCTCTCTCTCTCCCTCGTCTCCGGGTCCACCGGTGTTTTGTACCCTCTCCGCGCTCATTACTGGAACAAGAGACAGGTGTTATTAATCTGCTTCCAACCCACTCACTTACCGCTCGTCCCTCGGCTCTCTCTCCCGCTGCAGACCTCGCTGAACCACGCCCCCCTTGCCACAATGAATTATATTATGTACAACAATATGACATTTATAGCCAATTACATAGAATGGTCATTGTGGCCTACCTAATTGTATAGTTGATTCCGGTGTTGCATGTCCTTTTTTCTCTGCAAGCTTGTGCTGCAACATCTTGTAGTTTGGTATAAGTTTCGAAGCTGACACCCTCTGTTCCTCTGACAACTCAACTCCTTTTTAAAAGGTGTCAGTAGTGACAATGATTCTTCAATAATGTCATACTCAAAACTTGTCAGAGGAGCAATATCAGAGCAGCAATATCAGAGGAGCATATATCGGTCTCCTTTGTATCGTTGTACCTTCTGGTGACCATCGTTTTTAGCGCCTTCCGGGATCGGAGAACATAGCTTGGATCAAGCTTGTTCATAAAGGCCATGAAACCCTCATCCTCCACCACCATGTTTACAAGAGCCTCATCCAATTCCCTCTGTCTGCCTTTTGAAAGAAGATAAAGATAAAAGATGAAACGCATTTCAAGACAGACAAGTTGCTTAGACGGCCCAGCAGTGTCAGTAGCAGGCCTAGGTACAGCAGGAATGTTACCATCCTCTGCACCCTTAATGGCAGGATGAGTGTTCCTCAAATGGCGCATTATTATGATGTATTGTTGCAGTAGACTAGCTGCCTATTACAAATCATACATCTCACTTTATTGGGAGTTTCCAAATGGAAATGCTCCCACACCACAGATGTATGACATATCTTGTGTGGAGCCTCCATATCTATATATCAGCTATGAATGTGCGGTTTGTTCCCACCTCTTTCAATCAAAGCTTCGAAAGTTTCGTCAGGCGCACCTGATGAAACACTTTGGCGCTTCATTTAGCGGTAGTCATGTGACATGAGCGTTTCAAATCACAGTTCACAGCAGGGTTTCGAAACATCTGCGCTTTGGGATCTTGACACAGCGTCAAAACGTCAGTTTTGCGTCAGTCATCCCCAGTTAATCATTGATTTTGAAAATGCTCTGAATTGAAGCATTGTTTTGCAAGCTAGAAGAACACACTGCACCCATACGGAAATGTAATATATGTCTATATATGAAATATCTATATATGCGATATATGTGATATATAAAGTAAAAACATATATGAAACATATTAGAAATTGGAACAATTCCATATATTGACATATAAATGTATCCCATATATTATATATGTATAATACATATTTTGACATATAGGTCTCATATATGAAATATCCTAATATGCAAAACATCTGCGCTTTGGGATCTTGACACAGCGTCAAAACGTCAGTTTTGCGTCAGTCATCCCCAGTTAATCATTGATTTTGAAAATGCTCTGAATTGAAGCATTGTTTTGCAAGCTAGTAGAACACACTGCACCACATTCGGATTTTAAAATGTGATTGCATCATATTTATTTAATTAAATAGCCTTTGAATTTTGCAGTGTCCAAAATATAAGACGGCATACAACAATCATAATACGCTTGTTATACAATAGCCTTCCATACTGTAAGGCATTGGTGTTACATTTAAGAAAACGTGATTCAAAATACATTATTTTGAACACATCTATGAATACTCGTAATTGCAAGTATAGTTGCACTGTCTAGCCTATTGTGACCGAGCTTATGCGTCAAGTTGAGAAGTATTGAAACAAAGGTATTGATTCAGCTGATTCCAACTAGTGGCTGATTGTTTGGCGCCATTGCATTGCCATCATTTTAGTGGTCTAGCCTCACAATTCATTCACTCGGTTTACCAGCAAGTATGTTTATTTTTCATCCCCACAGCAACTACGTGCATGTCTGTAGTAACTTACACAGAGGTGGCAAGAAAAGCTTAATGTGTACCTTATACATCATAAGACAAGAACTGTTTTAGTTCTCCCTGTTGCAAGTCTGTGTGATGTGCACTCACACTGTCCGAGCTCTGTTCTCACAGCTGACTCTCTCATCATGGTGCTCCGTTATTAACAGAAAATCACTTATTGAAGTTTATGAATCAATTAGACCTGTTAGAAAACAGAATCGTGATTATGAATCGTGGCAAATGACACAATTACATCTCAGGGACAAGCAAAAATATTTGTTTACCATGAATTCTGATGGAATCGGCCGAAAGCGGGTTTAGGGTAGTGTATAAATATGAAAGGAAAAGATTTTAGCATTGTAGAATTGCTTCGAGCAGCGTTGAGTCGGAAACTGCTGGAAATGCCCATGCTGCCCATGCTGATAAACTGTCAACAAAATGGAGGTAAGCCGGCTGCGTATATACACACTTCTTTTGTTGATTAGCTGAGTACTCTCCACCTGTGTCAATTATTTGATCATGCTCCTCCTGAACCTTGTTTAATAAAAACATAATTTCATGTTAATCATTAAAGTGATAACCAGGACTGTTATAAACCTAAATATATACTTGATTTAATTGAAAAGTGTATCCAAGTAGTAATAATTTGTTGTTTGCTGTCATAATGATGACAGTAGTGCACCACTGTTCCGTGCTCTGGCGCGGTTAGCGCTTGCACTGCATGCAAACTGAGCTCAAGCCCAACTGAACCACGCTCTGGCCCACCTCTTGTGGACCAGGGCCGGCCAAACAAACTGCGCCAGGGCATGGAACAGAGTACTCACACTTGTCAAACGAACCGGGCTTTGGGGCTCAAACACGCTTGGGCACAGTTCAGAGCACCGTGAGTACGCCGCCGCCTTTGGTTGCAATACTGATTGCATATGTTGCACTTTGCTGTTTCGGCATTCGCTTTTATAAAGTGTAGCCACACTTTAGACCTCTTTGGCACTGTAAAACGACGCGGTACAACATATGAGAAAAAACAACTACACTTTTGTTGTGTGACTGCGAGTATCTTCAGAAATCCTCCGTCACGTGGTGGTGGACAGCCAATCGCTGGTGCTTTAGGTCCTTACATGCAACGCTACAGGCTCACACAGACACAGCTGCTTGGCTTTTGGAATCGAAATTTGGTACTGAAAGAAATCATTTTTTGGTACTCATAGTATCAGAGTTTTTCGTTCGATACCATTAAAGTTCACGAAATCACTGTTCGGTGCCCAGCCCTAAAAGTAAATAGTGTGCCACAAAATAAAAAAGTTTGGGAAACACATTTTGCTAATGTTAGTGTGGCAAGCCTGACTAGTCAACTTTTCCAAGTCTAGCCGTGACTGGATCATCCATGACCGATCGGCAACATGCAGAGAGAACCTGCTTACTAGCTTGATTCTCTCCTGCATCCAGTTTACCGTTTAATCACACACAACCCCAAGCCTAAAAATTGTTAGCTATCAATATGTGTTAGTTAACTTGACTAATGTTAGCTAGCTGTTTACAAGGTAATAATAATAATAATAATAATAATTCATTACATTTATATATCGCTTTTCTACTCAAAGCGCTTTACATAATGGAAGGGGGAATCTCCTCAACCACCACCAATGTGCAGCATCCACCTGGATGATGCAACGGCAGCCATATTGCGCCAGAACAACCACCACACACCAGCTGATTGGTGGAGAGGAGACAGAGTGATTAAGCCAGTCAGTGTATGGGATCCTGGGATTTTTAATGACCACAAAGTGTCAGGACCTCGGTTTAACGTCTCATCCAAAGGACAGTGCTCTTTGACAGTACAGTGTCCCCGTCACTATACTGGGGCGTTTCACACAGACCACAGGGTGAGCACCCCCTGCCGGACTGACTAACACCTCAACCAGCAGCTACCTGGTTTTCCCAGTTGGTCTCCCATCCAGGTACTGATCAGGCTCGGCCCTGCTTAGCTTCAATGGGAAACCAGTCTTGGGGTACAGGGTGATATGGCTGCTGGTACATCCTTTGTGGAATCCTCTGAAATCCCTTGACTAACAATAGTAACATCAACTCCCAATACGTTTAATCAGATTTTAGGGTGAAGACGATTAGAATCTCCCTTGACTTCAGTGAAAGAGCTTGCGCATTCTTTTTTCCCGCAAAGAATACCAATTTTCCATTGGTTTGGAAAGCAAGGGTAATAAATACTTGGAGCAGGCATGGAGAAATGTATCAGAGTAAAAAGCAAACTTTGTCTTCAATATTGTAGTGAAGTAAGAGTAAAAGTAGAGGCAAATAAAACAAACTCAAGTAAAGTACAGATCCAGAAAAAAAACTTAAGTAACAAAGTATTTTTACTTCATTACTTACCACCCTTGCTGTACAGGACAATCAGCATATGACAAAGTTCAGAAAAGTGATTAGAGAGCAGACAGAGCCGTATGCGGTTTTCTCAGCACCACAAGTTAAACCAAGTAAGACTGTTCCACCAGTGGCTCTTTCAATAAGGCAGGACAACATATTGTGCATTTCAGTTTCTCCCAACCATAAGTAATAGGAGTGAACCGTCTTTGTATATCTAGTCTTTTATTTAAATCCAAATCTGGATTTTAAATCAATAAATGCTATGTTCAGATAAGCTTAAAGGTGCCCTAGAATGAGTTAAAACGATTTGTTAAATTGTTCTCTGATATCTACATAGAGGGTATGTGGCTTATTTAAGGGCAAAAATTGTCCAGATACAGTTTTACAGGTCCATTTAAAATCCTATAAATTGTCCCTAGGATATAATGCTGTTTTTGCCTTATTTGGAAGGGTCATGAATATTAAATGTTGAGCTCTGCTCTGATTGGCTTATTTTAGCAGCTCACACAAGTTCAGTTGTTCAGCAAAGCGTCTTGTAAGTCCTGACAGAACACAGACTGACTGAATGACACTAAGAAGAAAATCTCAAATAGTGATTGCTAAAATACAGGTTACTTTTTTATTGGTGTTTTCAGATCGTCCACAAGCATGAGCGCCACTACCTCACTTTTCCCCAAACAAAACCAAAACCAGTGCTTTTAGTTTAAGTTTTTATTTTTTTAAATACATTTTATACTCATCGTTTTTCGTCAACGATATTGCATGTTTATATAAGGGTAATCACAATGTAGGCTACACAGTGACTGTGAAATACATGTACTCTGAAATACATGGAGGGAGATGTTAACCACCATTTAAATTGTATCTGACTACGCCACTCTGGTGGGGGGCCAGGGAAAATAACTTCCAGTAAAAGACACACAGATAAGTTTCACCAACTGAAGGCAAAGAATTAAAAAGAATTTTGCGCCAGAACGCTCACCACACACCAGCTGATTATAAAACCCAGGGCCAGCAATAGTGGGAACCAGGCAGGCCAGCTGCAACTCGGAGGTCATCAAAAACCCACCTCAAGTCACAAAAAAGCAAACACCACACACCCACCAAAGGGAAGTTGTATCAGCACACAGTACACTGTGAAACACCGCAGAATGAAGCAGCTAGCCTCCCTAGTTCCACTCACTACCTCACAGGCCCTGGAAAAAGAAAGAAAACCATTAAAGAAAACAACAATCAATAACAATTCTTCAAAATCCACCAAACACCAAAATGATACAGTTACTGTTGCAGCTCTAACACTCAGGCCTCCAGAGGACACCACATAGGCTGATAAGCTGCCTTGGGACACATCCGAAGCCCACTTTACAGCTCAGACGACTCGTAAGCACCAGAGCAGTACACAGTCCAAATGACCGTCAATGACACGATCAAAACCAGAAAAGACCCGTAAGCAAAACAGCAGCTGCGTCACTTGAGATGACTAGTCAGAAACTTGACTTAAATGTTCCCCTTTAACCAAAGAGTATATAAATTAGAGAATTAGAAGCATTTCAACACAACAAATATGAAAGACAAGAGCGACATACTCACGGATGATGTCAAACACTGAACGCACAGCTGTATGGTTACTCACTACCAGTGTCGCAATTTGATCTAGCAACCAGCATTCACAGACACCTGCCCTTGTTGCTGTTACTGAGAGCAACACACAATAAATAATAAAACTGTGCTGGTTACAAGTTAAGCATTAAAACATACCTGCAAGTTAACTCCGCCACAACGGCAAACACCACCAGCTCCGCTCTAAATTAAGCTATAAATAGCGCATATTAGCCTCGTGATATGCATCACTACACAAACAAAAACTCTACATACCTGAATGGGAAATGGAACGGAAACGGCAAGGAGAGGGAGAGAGAGAAGCAACTCAAGTCACACCCATACCTACCCGTCAAAATAAGGGTCCTTAAATAGTGCAGTTACTATCACCCAATTGGTCCACCAACTACACTCCAACCAACCAATAAGATGACGCGACTCATCCTGCCACACAAGCATGCAAAAACATACTTAATTTCTCAAAAATATAAATATATATTTTTTACAAAATGATTAGAAGCCTTGTCAAATGACCATCGTTTTAACTTATATGGTGGAGAAGGTGACGTTTGCTAGAAGGATCAAGCGAGTGATCTGTAAGCAACTAAACTAACGTAGTATGACATGCATATCTACGGTTGTATTCTGTAAAAAAATAAAAATAAAAATAGTATCCTGTCATTAGGCTGCAAGTTCATCAGGGCACTGTTTCCCGGACAAACGTATAGTGTTAAGGCTGCAGTTAACCCGCACCTCCGGCATCCGAAAATTCTGGGAACCAATTGGCCAGTATTTTATAAATTATTGGGGCATTTGTGCACGGATGTCTCTTGGGGAAAAAGAGGGAAAAGGAAGGTGACGGTTGCTCAGGTGGGGGAGGAGGATTAGGGACCTCTGGGAGCTCTTCCGGGGGAACAGAGCGCTCTACTGAGTCCCATTCTCATAGACCACGATGACTTTTCCCTGGAACAGTTCCAGGATGAGATGCTCAAACATCCATTTAGTCAGGTCCATTCCATCGACGGTCAACCGCTAAGACCAACCGCTCTACTATCCTTACTTTGCAATTATAAAAGACAAGTTGTATTGGGTGACCCAAGACATCCAGTCAAACCAAGATACAACAGTTGTTGGTACCTAAAGGCTGCCGGGAAATGCTTTTCCAGATGGCTCATTCTAATCCAATGGCAGGGCATTTAGCACAAACGGCTACAGTAAACCATCTAATGGCCCGATTTTTCTGGCTGGGCATTCACAGGAATGTACGCAAGTGGTGTGCATCTTGTCGTGTATGTTAGTTGGTGAACCCACTGGCCAACCCAAAACACCACTGTGCCCGCTTCTGTTGATGCATGGACCTCATCGGGTCATTAAAAAGGTCGGCACGAGGGCATCGCTTTGCATTAGTCCTGGTGGATTATGCCACACAATATCCTGAGGCAATTCCACTCCACAATATTTTGGCAAAAAGTGTTGCGGGTACACTGTTTTCGTTAATCTCCCGGGTATAGGAATCACAAAAGAGATTCTCATTGATCAAGGCACAGCGTTTATATCACGGATGATCCGCAAACTTTATGAATTATTGGGCATTAAACGATACGCACCAGCATCTATTACCCACAATCAGATGGACTGGTGGAACATTTGATGTAATCCGGTCAGATAGGGAAGGGGTACATTAAATTTACCACCTCAACCCTTTTAAAAAATGGTCTGAGGTGAAGTCAGTGATGCTAGCAACAGTAGTGAGCGGAGAAGCGGATCTCAGGCCAGAGGCGATTCAAAAGCCTCAATCTCTCGCTCTGGCCCCTGGCCCCTGGTTGAGACCACCTCTCACCTTTGCAGCTCACTGACGTGAAATGGTTACAGGCAGAGTTTGCTGATGTGTTCTCTCCCCCACCTGGCTGGACCAATCAAATTCAGCACCATGTTGAGGTAGTAGTTGTACGCAGCCGGCTGTATTGCTTACCTGAACATAAAAAGAAAGTTGTTCTTTTAGAGGCAATCCTAGAGATGGGGGTAATAGAGGAGTCCAACAGTGACTGGGCGAGCCCGATAGTTTTAGTGCCTATACCTGACGTTTCAATCCGGTTTTGTGTGGACTATCGTAACCAACACGGTGTTGAAATTTGGTGCTTATCCAATGCCAAGGATTGACTTGCTTGATCGGCTTGTGCTCGTTTTTACTCAACTCGGGATTTAAAGGGATAGTGGCAGATCCCCTTGTCTCCCATGTCCAAAGAAAAAACAGCTTTCACCACGCCATTTGGATTACACCAATTTGTCACCCTTTTCTTTCTGCTTTTTCAGGGCTTCTGCGACCTGGATTACAGCGTCTAATGGACAGAATTCTCTGAGCACTTGCTGCGTATGCTGCTGCCTACCTAAATGATATCATCATCTACAGTGGGGATTGGCAGCATAATATGCAGCAGTTGCGAGCTGTCTTGAAGTGGTTGTGAAGGGCAGGGCTCACGGCCAACCCAAATAAGTGTGCAGTTGGGCAGGTGGAAGTATCTGGGCTTCCACTTGGGTCTTGGTCAGGTCCATCCCCAAATTGATAAGACGGCAGCTATTGCGGCCTGTCTGAGACCCAAGACCAAAAAAAGAGGTTAGACAGTTCCTGGTGTTGGCGGGATATTACAGATGGTTTGTGCCTAAGTATTCGGACCTCGCCAGCCCGCTGACTGATTGAAATAAAAAGGAGGTACCAGATACAGTTCAGTGGACGGAGCGGTGCCAGCAGGCTTTTACTCAGGTAAAAGCTGCTCTTTGCGGTGGACCGGTTCTACAGGCTCCTGACTTTTCTCTCCCTTTTCTTCTACAGACTAATGCCTCGGACAGTGGCTTGGGCGCGGTCTTGTTCTAGGAGATAGAGGGTGCAGAGCAGCCGGTGCTGTACATCAGTCGGAAGCTCTCTAAGAGAGAGACGATGTACAGCACCATAGAGAAGGTGTTTGGCCATCAGGTGGGCCCTTCTCACCCTTTGCCATTATCTCCTGGGACGGGAGTTGACCCTCTGTTCGGATCACACCCCCTTGCTGTGGCTCCACTGCATGAAGGATACCAACGCACTAGGGGTGTAACGGTTCACAAAATTCACGGTTCGGTTCGATACGATACACTGGTGTCACGGTTCGGTTCGGTACGGTTCGGTATGTTTTAGATACAGCAAAAAAAAAAATTGGCAGATAAATTACCTTTTTTAATTATTTTTTTATTAAAACTAACAAAGTATGAATTTTTTTTTTTACATTGAACAATGATGGAGTTATACTTTACCAATCTTCTATGTAGTTACAGGAATAAGACATTAGCTCTTTACATTAGCTCTCTCCACACTTTTTTCACACACTACTGCTTCTGTCATCCCTTTGGCCAAATCCTCACTTGCCTGACTCTCAAGGGGGCGTGTCTGAAGAACGTGGCTGTTCAGTTCTCATTCATTGGTAATGTAATGTGCCGTTACAGTCAGGTAGTTTTGTGTAGCCCTTGACATCCATCCGTCTGTTGTCAGAGCAACCGCTGTTGCTTTGGCCAATTGGTTCTATGTTTGTGCTTTTGTTTTTTGGGACAAAGCAGGAATTACTGGCTGAAATGGGCTCGTGAAGGAACATTGTAACGGGGCTCAATTACTTTAAGCATGTTCTTAAAACTCCGTCTGCAGTGCGTTTTGCGCTGCGTATGCGGTGCAGGAGCCGCACACCCTGTTGTGCTTTCAAATATGCTGCGTTTGTAGTCCGCAACCGTTAACATGGGTACGGAAAAAATACGCACCGCATAGACTACGCACTGCAGACGGAGTTTGTGTGAAAATGGGCGTAAGGTCTTATATCCGCGGCTATAAATGGGCCACTCGCCGCGGTGATGTCTTTTGCCATTTGAATAAGTTGGAAATGTCTGTCTTAATGCTGCGGGGATAGTTTGTGGGATAGTTTGTGGCTGTTTCTCCTTTTTATCGTCTTGTTGTCGGCGTAAATGAGTTGACATGTTATTAATTATTCCCGCTGCTGGACCATCATGTAGCAAATGCGACATACCGTTGTTTTTTTATACATCACTCTTGCCAACACCATCATAGCTTACAAAGAATCCAAAGTTCACCCAAACACCAGACCTGTTGGCTATTGGAGGATCTTCTATTTCTGGTTTGTTAAACGCAATAGCCATTTTGCCACGAGCATTCAGCGCGTAGCCTACTGAGTAAGCGAGCACCTGACTGAGCAGCCTAAAACATATTTGGTGTTTTTTTTTGTTTGTTTTGTTTTTTCACTTCGGCGGTGTCAGGGGCATTGCCTGTTATGTCGTTTTGGTTATTGTTGAACGCATGTTATTATATTTCACACTCTTTTTTATTTTTCCAAGTCTAATTAATTAGTCCGAGAACCGTTCGGTACATAATGCGTACCGCGTACTGAACCGAAAGCCTCGTACCGAACGGTTCAATACGAATACGCGTATCGTTACACCCCTACAACGCACGGATCACCGGCTGTTATCTAGCTTTACAGCCTTTTAAGTTCAAGGTGGTCCACAGGCCAGGTGCTAAGATGTCTGTGGCTGACTTCCTCTCCAGGGTGGGGGGAGAACGGAGCAGCGCGGTAAGTAAGTGGGTCAAGTGCAGATGATGAACACTGGTGTCTGATTGGAGCATAGACAGTAAAAGAAATGGACCGAGCGTTCCCATTGACGTCTACGGCGAAAGAATGAAGTCAACCTAGGGGCACTCACTTCCTGATGGCTGAGCGAACTGCGCAGGCTCAGACTGAGCTTGACGACGTAGATGTGACGTGAGCCTCCTGTCTGACAGCTGTGAGTCTTCTAGTAGATGTGGAAAGCGAAAGCTGAATCACGTTGTTTAAATATTTTCTCCCGTTGCTTTTGGCTCACTATGGGCTTCTCCCCATTCTTCCCCCTTGACTTTATCAGACTAGTCTCCAGGACATGTCTCCACGTCCCCCCGATTGTCATAGACAGTAAAAGATTGCCTGCGAGCGTCTCTTCAGGTCTATACGGTAATTTCTCAACTGTGCGACAGGGTCGCGTTGGTTATGACGCAATCGTTAGCCTATTTTTACAAAAACAGCTGCTGCGGGGCGATAGTGTAAGATACAAGGTAATGGAGCCTTTTATACATTGTCATGTTTCTTTAGAAATAAACAATGGACAAATGGAGTCTTTAAACGTCTCAGATGTAAAGTTATTCACTGTCAAAGTGACTCAAAAATGAATGGGAGTCAATGGGATGCTAACAGCAGGTGATGGCTTGGTTAGCAATGGCAGCCCCTAGGGGTGGAACGCTTTCCGAGCGCTAGATTACCCCCTTGGATTGGAGTAACTGGCATGGAGACCGCATTCAAGCCCCTGTGGGGAAAGCGTCGAACGAGAGAATTAGACTGGGACTTTGCGCATGTTCTGGCCATGAATGAGAGAGCTGGACCGGAACAAAAACCGAGTGATCGCCCGGGAGATATATATATATATAAGGGATGTATCCAATCATATGCACTAAAGTTAGGGGGTGATCAGCTGCGTTTTAAAACCTTGCCGGTTAAACATTTTATTGGCGTTTTACATGTGCTGTGCGTGCGCGCCTGTCAAACATGTGATTACAGGACTAAGTAGTCGTACTGCGCTAATACTGTCAAATACAACATATAAACACAGTTGGTTATGTCTAAAGTGAAAGTAAAATCGCCTGTCTGTATGAGATGCGAGCAGATCTTAGCAGCGCAGACTAGTGATTGTGAATGCTTATCCTTAAAGGGACAGTTCACCTCTAAAATTATAGAGGTATTAAAATGGACAAAAAAAAAATCACTCACTGCTCTTGAATAAAGTAATAATACAGTAGCTTTCAGTCAATATATATTGTATATTGAAGACTATGAAGTTTAAATTTTAGCCTACATTTATTCATTCAATTTCATACTTAAATGCTACTGTACATCTCTGAGCTACCACTGTAAATCTTTATATATATTTATTTTATATTATACAATACACTAGGAATGTGTGCAAGGGTTTTTTAAGTAAAGTTTTAAGTTTAAGTAAGGTTTTTCAAGTCATTTAAGTAAAATAAAGAAAAGCGTATTACAATAAAAAAATTTTCTCCTTAACATCTTTCTCTTTTCACCTTTCTGTTCCTGTCGTCTAAGATTAGAGTAGCAAAAAACTGAACCGAACCGAAAACCGTGGTAAAAAAACTGAGGTATGTATTGAACCGTGGACTAACTGTATTGTTGCATCCCTAGAGAGAGTCATTGAGTTTGTGCGCCCTTTATGTTTGTATCATTGAACTTGTGTTATTAAGTCACGAGTCCCAGTCACGCCGACCCGGTCTTCTTCCTTACACACCAAGGGGGTAATCTAGCAGTCAGAAAGCGTACCACCCATAGGAGCGGCCATTGCTAACCAAGCCATCACCTGCTGTTATTATCCCATTGAATCCCATTCATTTTTGCGTCACTCTGACAGTGAATAACTTTACATCTCTGGTGTTTAAAGACTCAATTTGTCCATTGTTTATGTCTAAAGAAACACGACAATGTATAAAAGGCTCCATTACCTTGTATCTTGCCCCGTAGAACCTGTTTTTGTAAAAATACACATAACCAATGCGACTCATCTGTCATACAGTCGAGAAATTACCGTATAGAGAGGAGAAGACGCTCACAGGCAATCTTTTACTGTCTATCAGACAGTCAGGGGGACGTGAAGACAAAGTCCGATAAAGTCAAGGGAGAAGAATGGGGAGAAGCCAAAAGTGAGCCAGAAGCAACGGGACAAAACATTTAAACAATGTTATTCAGATATCCTTTTACAAAACTACTAGAAGACTTACAACTGTACGACAGGTTGCTTATGTCACATCTACGTTGTCAAGCTCAGTCTGAGCCTGCGCAGTATGCTCAGCCATCAGGAAGTGAGTGCTTCTAATTGACTTCAGTTCTCGCTGTTGAAGTCTATGGGATCGCTGTGTCCATTTCTTTTACTGTCTATGTTCCACACCCACACATTCCACGAACCTCGTTACAGATATGTATAGTAGTTATATGCAGTCCATTGGCATCTCCCTGTGGTCTTGTTTGGTATGGCAGGTTGACTTGTGCTTATTTGTATTTATTGTACTGTATAACTGAGCAGAGGAAGTACTTTTAAAGGGGTGATGAATTGAGAAATCAACTTTCCCTTGAACTTTTGATATAAGGTCATAGTAATATAAGTATATCCTGTAAGTTTCAGAGCTGAAACTAACTTCCTTGTTAGACAAAAAAAAAAAAAAAAAAAAAGACACCAGGCCCAGAAAACGATCGTGTGCTGCTTCTTGATGTCATCGTGTGGCAAAACACTGCCTATACAGAACGTCTAAATCACTAGCCCTGCCCTCCAACTCATGGAGCCGTTCAGATTGTGCTAGCCACCAGCAATAAACATGCCGAAGAAGATAACAAGATATTGCGCTATTCCTAGTTGTGGAAGAGAAAATTCACAGTGGCTGCATATAAACTTCCTTCAGATCCTAATATTAGGAATGTGTGATCCTTCATTTATTTTTAATGAAGTTCCAGCTCACGTGGTGAAAACATTTTACGCGTTTGCTTAAATTCACTGCGGAATCGTTTGTAAACAAGTCTCAGGTCGAGCTAGATTTGCAGACATATTGAGATTAAAACACAATGATGTGCCTTTTCTATTGGATCTGACAGCAATAGTGCAACACACTTATGTGAGTAAAATGTCTTTTATTTGTAATAATAGTTCCGTAGCTATGTGTTTTCCAGATGGGCTACCAAAATGTAAGCCAGTCGACAGGCCGCTGAATCTCAAATAGTGAAATATTATTTTTTGAACGTGTGTGTGTGTTTCGCACTTATATCCACTGATCGGGTGGGCCAAGTTATGCTGGGTACACACCAAAAGATTTTTTACATCTTATAAGATTTTCAAAATGTGATAGACCACAAACATGAGGATAAATAATCCTAGATTTAACCGTTTTGCTCCTATAGTGTGTGGTGTGCCATGATGTGACAAAGACAGCACACCACACACGAACAGATTTTCAACCAGAGTCCCGGATGTAAACACAGGAAATCTCGCGAGACTTCAGAATAAGCATGGCGGATGATATGCAGGAAGAAATTGCGATTGAATGATTGGAATGATTTTCACAGAAAATTCACGCAAAAAAAAGAGAAAAGGGTTTGGGTGAAGTCGTGGAGACGGCGGGAACATGGTCTGTACATGTTACAGAGTGAGCTAGAGGTGAGTAATGGTAAAAAAAAATCACACTGCTATGTTTTTTTATTTTATTTTTTTAAATAATTGTTGTTCTCAGGTGTCTGTTGGAAAATAGATATTATTCTCTTTGAAATTGCCTTAGTAAATACATTTTAAAAAAGTGTTTTTATAGTCTACGTTTCTTACAGTTTATGACTATGTAATGTTGTTAGAGAATGTTTGAAGATATGTTAGAATTAAATAGAACTGTTGATACCATAGCCTGAGCTTAACAAATCAGTGAACCGTTAGGATAAACACAATGGGTACTTGTCTATAACTCCTTTGACTTAAATGTGTATCATTATTTTGACAGGTAGATGACAGAGCAGGGGGCTTCTTCGAATGAATGCAGAGGAGTTTGAATTTATTCTCAATAAAGTGGCCCCACTAATAACCAGACATGACACCAAGTGGAGATTGGCCATTACTGTCAAATAGAGATTGACAGTTACACTCAGATTTTTGGCGACAGGTTTGTTGTTCATATTGAAGGTTGCTGTGTAAATCACATTTAATTTTTTCTTTTAATTTTTAACGTTTTCTTTTTTTTTTTTTTTTCTTTAGGAGAATCATTTGCATCCTTAAGTTACCAGTTCAGGGTTGGAGAGTCCACTATTTCCAAGATTGTGAGTCAAACATGTGAAGCCCTGCACCACACTCTTGCCAATGAATACCTGAAGGTAAGCTTATTTAATGTGTAAAAGTATGCATCACACCAATAAAACTACTGTACAACAAAACAATGATAATATTTAATGGGTTAGTTCACCCAAATCAAATTTATTATTTTTATCGTTTACTTGCCACTATATTGTTCCAAACTTGTATGAGTGTCTTTCTTCTTCTGAACACAGAAGACAATATTTTATAGATTGTTGATAACTAGACAGAGGACAGTAGCATTGTTTGATTTTGTCAGAAGAGTCATAGTACATACAGTAAATGTAGTTTGAAAATGTGGTTTTGTGTTTAACGTTTTGAGAAACGAGTGATGGTTTAAAAAAATGTTTTAGCAATTCAGAAACACTGTAAAACCAATTTTTCAGGATTACATTAAGATAACCTTTTATTTCCTTTTATTTTTTTTATATAATGGACATTATAAAATGTTTACACGTACTTACTATTGTGTTATGAATAATAAAACACTAAAACCACAAGCTACATATATTATAGAAATAAATGATAAAATTAAAAAGATTAATGCTTCAGATGAAATTGGGCTGCAAATTATATCTTCACATTAATTTAAAATTGACCTAACTTTTCACAATTATTTCAGACTCCCAATACAGAAGAAGAATGGCTGGAAATCGCAGAAGATTTCGAGAGAAAGTGGCAGTTTCCCCACTGCATTGGCGCAATTGATGGGAAACATATAAACATTCAGCCACCAGCACATAGTGGAAGCACCTTCCACAATTACAAAGGATGATTCTCTGTGCTGATGATGGCAGTTGTTGATGCCAAGTACCAGTTTCGGAAGGTCAGCGTAGGAGCACAGGGCAGAGCATCAGATGCTGGAGTTTTTGCCGAGTCAGACTTCAAGCAAGCTTTCGACAGGGGCCTCCTTTGTATCCCGAAAGCCAAACATCTGCCAGGCTCTAATATCGAAGTCCCCTATATGTTGCTTGGAGATGATGCATACCCTTTGCGCACTGACCTCATGAAGCCATACCCCTTTCGCCAGTTGGACCATCAACAGAGAGTGTTTAACTACAGACTTTCTCGAGGACGCAGAGTGGTGGAAAATGGGTTTGGCATACTTGCCAACAGATGGAGAGTGTTCCGCAGCACAATTATGCTCAACCCAGACAAGGTGCAGAAGATGGTCTTATCTTGTGTGTGTCTCCACAACTATTTGTGTGATGTTCGTTCTGACCCCTACACAGGCCCAGGCCTAGCTGATACAGAAGATGCAGACCACAGACTCGTAGAGGGTACCTGGAGAAAGGATGGTCTGGGAGTCATGCTCCCACTTCAACCAGGAAGACCTTGTAACAGCTCCATGGCTGCCAAACAAATTAGAGACAAATTGAAGAGCTACTTTGTTACACCTGCAGGTCAGGTTCCCTGGCAGGAAAACTACATTTAGACTGTTAGAGCAAAGATACAAGAGCCTACTTATTCTGTTCCCTTTCGGGGAACTCGAGCTGCGTCGAAACGCTGTGAGAACGCCTCTGTTTAAATGCGTCGTGAAGCGCCTGTAGAACCATTCCATCGGAAAAAAGATCGATCGTCGGCGTGATGACGTCATCGACCGGAAGCTATAAAACGTCCGTGAAAACAAACAGGAACTAGCTTCTGAGCCTTCAGCAAGCGATCTGTGTGAACCTGTCTGTCTATTTGGTGTTTTTGTCTGTCTATTATATAAAAAAGCAGAGATTTTCCACCCTTTTTGTTAAATATTCCATATATTAACAGAAAAAAGAGAAAATAAAATAGATAGAATGGCGAGTGAAAGCAGCAATTTCAGAAAGTGTGTTCCTCCCTGCCCACGCTACATCACGGGCGGGGACACACATCTTCTCTGTGTTGCATGCTTGGGAGCGCAGCATGCCCAGGCAGCCCTCGAGGGGGCTGCTTGCGAGCACTGTGAGCGTATGCCACTGAGAACGCTGCGCTCCCGCCGGGCACTCTTCGAGGAGGGTGCCTCGGCTCGTGTTCCCCGCGGCTCTGGTCCCGCTGCCGCCGAGGCGGAGCGGAGGCTGCAGTCGTGGGGATCACAATTGGATGTTGCAGAGGGGTTAGAGACGGGCGCTGCCTTATCTCTGCCCTCACCTGCTCCATCCAGCGGTTCTTCTCGGGGCATGGAAGCACGCATGGCGGTTTCTTCCCCCCCGAGAGAGCCGCCGGTACTTCATCTGTCCAGCTCTGAGGAGGTGGACGTTGAAAGTATCGATACTGAAGATTCGCCACTTCAGTCCCCTGCTAGTGAGGAGCTAGTTGAGGTTTTGACGCGAGCAGTGGCCAGATTAAACATCGACTGGCCCACTGAAAGATCTGAGGCAGGAAGAAAACGTCATAGTAAGCTAGACGAACGCTTCCTGCCGTCTCGCGCTTCAGAACCTCAGCGACGGGGCCTGCCGTTCTTCCACGATTTGCACACCGAGGTGGCAAGATCGTGGAAGAGACCGGCTTCATATCGTGTCTTCAGCCCGCAGACTTCGGTCTACAGCAACATTTGCGGGCTGAGACAGTATGGTTATGGGGCGATGCCAAAGGTTGAAGAGACGCTTGCGAGCCATCTCTCGCCTTCCTCGGCATCGTCCCTGAAGGCCCCGACTTTACCCACCAGACCTCTAAAAACAACGTCGGCGATGGTGGGTAAAGCGTACTCGGCGGCGGGTCAAGCGGCTGCATGCCTGCACACGATGGCTATCGTGCAGGCATACCAGGCTGACCTGCTAAGGGATTTGGACGGTAGTGATGCTGTGGGGGGTGATATTATCGCTGAATTAAGATCATCAGCCGATCTAGCTCTCCGGGCCACCAAGGAGACGGCCAGATGTGTTGGCCGCTCCATGGCAGCATTGGTGGCTACGGAGAGGCATTTATGGTTAAACCCCACAGACATCAAGGAGAGGGAGAAAGCCTTTCTGCTTGATGCGCCGCTTTCTCCTGGAGGCCTCTTCGGTGACGCAGTTCACACTGTCACCGAGAGGTTCCAGGAGTCGAAAAAGCAAGCTGCGGCGCTCAGGCAGTTCCTCCCTCTCCGGGTCCAGGTCCCTGGGGCTGCTGCTGATACCACCAAGCAGCCCAAGCCGAGTACGAGCTCCTCCTACAGGGCTCAGCAGAAACAGAGCGTCGCTGCCCGAGCTCCCCCTCAGCGTGGGGACGAGGGGCGGCGCTCTCAGACGAGGCCTTCGAGGGGCAGGGCTGATCTGCGGACAGTCCTGATCGCCAAGAAGGCCTCGTCGAAGCGTTCCTGACGCCAGAAGCGTCAGGACGCTGAGGGTGGTTCCCCCCGTAGGGAAACGGTGCTTACCCCTGCCTACGGTACCCGTTTCCCTACGGCACCCTCGGGGGGCCGCGCTGCCAACCCTGCCGCAATGCCGGGGCGCAGTCGGTCTCCGCGGGCCACCCGAGGGTGGTCCGCACCCCCTTCGGGGGGTCCCCGAGCAGTCAAGTCAGTTGTTCCCTGCCGGTCCGCCGCTTCAGGGCACTGCGCTTGTTGCTCAAAGTACACCAGAGGCCAGCCTCGAGAGGCTGGTTCCCTTAGTAGATTTTCTAGACGAGTGGAAACGTCTACCAAATATATCTCGTTGGGTCCTGCAGATAATAGAAAGGGGGTACGCCATTCAATTCAGAAGTCGGCCACCTCCTTTCTGCGGTGTCCTACCTACAGAGGTGGGCCCGGAGCAGGCTCTGGTAATGGCACAGGAAGTAGAGACACTCCTGCAAAAAGGGGCTATAGAGAGGGTTCCCCCTCCCAGCAGGGAGTCTGGCTTTTACAGCCGTTACTTCATCGTGCCGAAGAAGGATGGGGGCTTACGCCCGATATTAGATCTGCGGCTATTGAATCGCTCGGTGGCCAAGCTAAAATTCAAGATGCTTACACTCAGACAGATTGTAGCGCAGGTCAAATCGGAGGATTGGTTTGTCACCATAGACCTCAAAGATGCGTATTTTCATGTCTCCATCCTTCCACATCACAGGAAGTTCCTGAGGTTTGCCTTCGGGGGAGAGGCATACCAATATCGTGTACTTCCCTTCGGTCTAGCACTGTCACCCCGCACGTTCACCAAGTGTGTGGATGCAGCTCTGGCGCCGCTGCGTCTACAGGGCATCCGCATACTGAACTATATCGACGACTGGCTGATTCTAGCGAATACAGAGCAGATGGCGGTTCAGCATCGAGATGCTGTTCTCGCCCATATGTCGAAGCTGGGGTTGAGGCTGAACGCCAAGAAGAGTGTGCTTTCTCCGGCTCAGAGAACCACTTTTCTAGGTGTGAACTGGGATTCGGTAATTATGCGGGCGCAATTATCGCCAACACGCATAGCATCGATCCTGGCAGCCGCCAAAGAACAGAAGCTAGGCCGAGCCGTCACTGTGAAACAGTTCCAGAAACTGTTAGGTCTCATGGCAGCAGCGTCCAACGTGATACCTTTTGGCCTACTGTACATGAGGCCACTGCAGTGGTGGCTCAAGACAAAAGGGTTCTCCCCGAGGGGAAATCCGCTCCGCACGATCAAAGTCACGCGGCGATGCCTACGTGCTCTGGTCATGTGGAAAAACCCGGGGTTTTTATCTCAGGGTCCCGTGTTGGGGGCTCATGTTCGTCGCGTAACGCTAACGACAGACGCCTCTCTCACGGGCTGGGGGGCGACCATGAGTGGTCGCTCGTCCCAGGGTCTATGGCAGGAGCATCAGCGGCACTGGCACATAAATCGGCTAGAGATGCTCGCAGTGTTTCTTGCATTGAAACAGTTCCTGCCCGACCTCAGGGGCCACCATGTACTAGTCAGAACAGACAACACGTCCGTGGTGGCCTACATAAACCACCAGGGGGGTCTGAAGTCTCGTCCGTTGGACAAATTGGCACACCGGATCCTCCTGTGGGCCCAAGGGAAATTGCTGTCAATCAGGGCAGTATATATCCCGGGGGCCCTGAATCAGGAAGCAGACAGCCTGTCGAGACAGGGGCCGAGGCCCGGGGAATGGAGACTCCACCCAGAGGTGGTGGAGCTCCTTTGGAAGGTTTATGGGAAGGCAGAGATAGACCTGTTCGCTTCGGCGGAGAATTCTCACTGCCCGCAGTGGTTTTCTCTGACCCATCCGGCCCCGCTGGGGCTGGATGCCATGGTACAGGAGTGGCCGAGGCTGCCTCTGTACGCCTTCCCCCCGATTGTCCTGCTTCCAGGAGTTCTGGAGAGGGTACGCCGGGACGGGGCCCAGGTACTTCTAGTGGCTCCGAACTGGCCGACCCGAGTATGGTTTTCGGACCTGATATCTCTCCTGGAAGGCTCTCCGATGGAGATTCCGACCAGGAGGGATCTACTCTCTCAGGCGGGCGGGAGATTCCTGCACCCACGCCCAGAGATGTGGAAACTGTGGGCCTGGCCTCTGAGGGGGCTAGGCTCATAGAGGAGGGTCTCTCGGCCGAGGTCGTAGAGACCATCCTACACTCCAGAGCTCCGTCCACAAGGAAGCTGTACGCTTTGAAATGGAGACTTTTCTCAGCATGGTGCAGAGAACGCCAGTGGGATCCAGTTAACTGCCCGGTTGGTACAGTGCTGGAGTTCCTGCAGGAGAGGTTCTCTGCAGGGTTGACCCCCTCCACACTTAAGGTGTACGTGGCGGCCTTGGGTGCTGTCCACGTCCCTTGCAGTGGAGTGTCTTTGGGAAGACACCCTCTAATTACACGCTTCCTTCGTGGCACATTAAGGTTGAGGCCAGTTATGCACTCGAGGGTCCCGGCATGGGACTTGGCCATTGTTTTGAGGGGCTTGTCCGGACCTCCGTTCGAACCTCTGGAGGAGGTTTCGGATAAGTTCCTCACCCTAAAAACCATCTTCCTTTTGGCCATATCATCTCTTAAAAGGATAGGAGATATTCAGTCTCTGTCGGTAGAGCCCTCATGTCTAGAGTTTGCGCCAGGGATGGTGAAAGCATTTCTGCATCCCAGGCCGGGTTATGTCCCCAAGGTTCCTACGAGCCCACGGGGCCCCATCACTCTACAAGCCTTCTGTCCTCCTCCATTTATGACGTCAGACCAGGAAAGATTGAATCTGCTGTGTCCTGTGAGGGCACTGGATACTTATGTCCACAGAGCTGCCCTGTGGAGAAAAACTGAACAATTGTTTGTTTGCTTTGGACCCCCTAAGAAGGGGGCCCCAGTATCCAAGCAGAGGATGAGCAAGTGGGTGGTCGAGGCCATTTCACTTGCTTATGAAGCTACCGGGCAGCCATCTCCACTGGCTGTCCGGGCGCACTCAACCAGGGGTATGGCTGCTTCTAAAGCACTTTTGTCGGGGGCTTCCCTCCATGATATCTGTAACGCGGCCGGTTGGTCGTCTCCTTCTACCTTCGTCAGGTTCTACGAACTAGACCTGGCATCTACAGTAGGGGCACAGGTACTCTCGTAACCGTGTGCGCTTCGGCTTCACACATACGAGACACTTGGTCCTATGGCGATGTGGGTATAAGCGTTCTCACAGCGTTTCGACGCAGCTCGAGTTCCCCGAAAGGGAACGTCTCAGGTTACGTATGTAACCCTAGTTCCCTGAGGGAACGAGACGCTGCGTCGCTTTGCCATACTCCCGGCGTGTCCGTGATCACTTACTTCAGGCTTTATCAGAAGTTAGTTCCTGTTTGTTTTCACGGACGTTTTATAGCTTCCGGTCGATGACGTCATCACGCCGACGATCGATCTTTTTTCCGATGGAATGGTTCTACAGGCGCTTCACGACGCATTTAAACAGAGGCGTTCTCACAGCGTTTCGACGCAGCGTCTCGTTCCCTCAGGGAACTAGGGTTACATACGTAACCTGAGACGTTTTCTTTACAGTTTCTTGTGCTTTGTTCAATTGTACTTTAATTCAAGTGTTGCACATTTTGTTACCTACATTGGAGAAAAAAAATCAGCTAGGTTGCTGATTTTTCAGGCTTATTTATGATTCATTCTAAGCTCTGCAAAGATGGTATTTTCTTTTGACACAAAAGGTATTTATTTTTGTGGAAAAATGTTATTTTGCTGAATGACATTAGTGTGCTACCTAGGCAAGAAATTGACACTGAACTGCCTTAACTTTGCAAAAATGTATTTATATAAAAATAAAAATAAAATATTTCCAGTGCTTTTGTTCTTGCTGGTATTGTATAAAATGTAAACATTTGAAGATGACATTGAATTTGTCTTCTGAAATGGACGTATAAAAAGTTCTCCAAACAATATTACATCTTAAAATAAAACCAAGCTTAAACTTAAGAAAATAATAGTTACAAAAACAGTTGAAATACAAGGTTTACACTGGTATACAACATGACCGAACAGTCACAGGTACATCAAAACTGAATTTCTAGTTTTTAGGAGCCTTTTTGTTTGCCACAACAGTGGTTAGTTTAAACCTAAATACGAACAATCAAGCCATCAGAAAACAGAGTGGCTGATAATCTAAATATGTGCTATGCACAGTCTACAGTGCATATTCATCAGCATTGTTTTCTTGCCAAGTTAGTCTTGATTATTCGGAGGAGATTGGTACTGATTCTGAAGCACTTGAGTAGATGCGTAAGTATGAGATGGTGGAGACGTGGTGATGTGCTTGTCTAGGTGTGTATGTGTGTAGAGGGGCTGGCTGTGAGGGGGGCATCTGTACTGAGGGGGTGGAGGATATATAATTGGCATCTGGTATTGGGTAGATGGCAAAACATCAGGCTGATCAAACTCCTGAGCCTCATATAAATCATTCATAATTTTTCTCTAGTTTTTATCAGAGTATTTCTTATTAACCTCAATTCCTCTGTAACTTGTGCCCCAAAGGCGCTGTCACTATCAGCAGCTGGCCTGCTTCTACCCGCCTGAAAAGCAGTAGACATTTCCTGCAAAACTTTGAGTTTCTCCAATTCAATAGAATCAGTAGATTGGCTTTTCTTTCGCTTTTGTGTAAAGCTGGGTAGTGTAGGAGTAGAAACTTCATCACAAGTCTGCAAAGTAGATGGCTGAGACACAGTTGCTGACAGCTCCACAGTCATGTCCTCAGACATCTGAGATGTGTCATCACCAGGATCACTTGTGGGGTCATTCACTGCAGCTAGGGCATCTTTAATTGACTGATGAAGCTGTAAAAAAAAAAAAAAAAAAAAAAAAAAAAAAACGTGATGTATTCTGTGATTAATAGATTTTAAAAAATGCAGGAAAACAAAACTACAGTAATAGCACTTACACTGCTTTCAGAGGCACGTTGGATGACATGTTTTCTCAAAAACATCAGTGACTGCAGCAGCCACTTTTGCTTGCTTGTGAGTGGCTTTTCCCCACTCCCACTGGGTTTGGCTTTAAGAAGTTTGGAGTACTGGGTTCTTAAAGTTGTGGCCCTCGTCTTTACTTCTTCCACTGCAATTATTCACCAGCAAATTTTGTGAACTTGTCAGATAAAGGTTGAGGCAATGCACACACGCTGACCCTGTCACTAAAACATACCATGGTTTAACTACAAAAATTAAACATGGATATTGTAGTTAAACCATGATAACCACAAATTGACTATATGGTTTTGCCAAAAAAGTTTTTTTTAAACATTTTTACATTTCAATAAATATGGGTCCTCGTCATGTAGGTCAAACCAGTACCCACACACAAACAAAATCTACTCTGTTGCTATAGCTACCTGGTACATCCATTGCAGACGCTATTTCTGACCAACTCTTCTCCTTGTTTACTCTATTGTGATAGTTTTTACACGACACGTTGTATAAACATTCGTGCTCTTGCCACAAATCAACTAGATGATCCTCCATCTCTGCTGTCCACATCACTTTGTGCTGCGCCATGACTGTGTTTGTTACGCTTCCGTGTTCTCTCAGTGTGCTTTCTGATTGGATACTATTTTGTTTCACGTGAGTATGCACGCGTTTGTCCTCGGGGTTCCCCCCACATATCAGGATTTCTGATCGTAAATATTCAACATGTTGAATATTTACAATTTGCGATCGGGACGGCTCCGACGTTCTTCCGAGCAGGTTCGGACACTCTTAACACACTTCACACCACAGGAAAATCTGATAAGATAATCTCTAGAACCATCAAAATAATCGGGACCGAGCTAGGATTGTCGTAAGGGGCGAAATCGGCGCAAAATCAGCCCGATTATCTTTTGGTGTGTACCCAGCATTATACAAAAATAATATTCCAATCAATCATGGGTGGATGAGAAATAAATCATTGTGTTTGTCTGATAAAGACGTTTACGAGCCCTGTGATGGAGAGAATCATTCTGGTTGCCACTTTCAAAACAATCCCTTCCTCATGTGAACTAAACTGACAAGGGAGCTAAAGTTCATTAAATATGCAAATCTTATCCAATCCTAGCCGTTTACTTCCAAGTCTCCAGTACGACACGCCCAGCAAAACCAAGCGTTCAGGAAAGACCCTCAAAACCAGTGAAGAAAATAGCCTATTACTTATTAGTTATGAGGTTTTTGAATGCAAAAAAAGAAAAGAAAAAAAAAACAAGAAAAAAAACACATTAGCTGACCTCAGACAACAGTATAAAAAAGCCAGTTCATGACAACTTTTAAGTTGTAAAGAATATCTGTAATGTATGTATGCAAAAAAGAACACCAAAAGGTTAATGTCTCATACATTTCTTTTGTTTTTAAAAAATAATAATGGCAGGGTGGGGGGTGTAGGTGGGCCTTGTAGTATTGACTCAAGGAGGGGGGCCTTCGAGTAAAAAAGTTTGGGAACCACTGATCTAGAGAATGCAATCATATCTTTAGGCATTTACCCACTGTATTCAATGCTATGACAAACTATATTATTATGGGTTTATATTCTTTAAAAAGTGAAATACTAGCATTGGTGGGAAGGAGAGTCAAAAACATCAAAAACTTCTAATTACAGTCAGAGTTTCGTTCATTCTTTAGGACCTTCTCTTTCAACAAGTCCAGTATGACCTGTCTTTCCTGACTCTCCAGCTCAAACCGTCGTTCCCGCTCTTTTCTCTCTGCTCCAAGACGCTCTCGATCCAGGGCAATCTTACTCCTCTGGATTTCTAGCTCCTCTCTTCTCAGTGCCATCTCTTCTTCTCGCAGACTCTGCTCTGCTTCAAAGCGCTTTTCTAGAAAGCTCAGGATCTCTGAATAAGTTTGGCAGCAGCACTGACAAGGCTGTTTAGCTGTAGGAGCTGTGAGCTCAGCCTCCTCCTGCTCTTCCGGTTCTGGGCTTGCTACCACTGTTAAAAATTGAATTAAATTTAAATGTTTGAATTAGAGGCAATATGTTGCTTAAAGAACTATGTATTTATTATCATTTCTGAAGTAAAAGCCCCTTACCAGCAGGTGGAGCTGATACTGACAGCACAGTGGATTTGTCAGGCTCAGGCGATGATAATTCCTCCAATGCTCTTTTCCGTAGCTCTTCATCCTGGTATTTATTTTCCCCACTCACCAGAAGATTCTTCTCGGCTTCCAGCTCGAGCACTTCGTGCAATAGGTCTTCTTTCTGTGCATACAGGCGCTCGGTACCAAACCTGAACACCAAAAACTTGTATCTCATAACTCATAATTCCTAACCACACCTTTTAAAAGAACTTTTCTGTGCACAGAAATGCTAAATGACCAATGTAAAGCCTGGTTTATACTCACCATGTCTGCACATGCATGAAGGTATGAGTGACAAAAATGTCTTTGGGGTGTTGGGTGCAAGACCCCATTTTGTGTCCGGCTTCTATACCAGGACCCAGTTTGCACGTGTCTAAATGAATTTAGCCTTTTTGATGAAAAAAGTTCCAAGCTTAGCAAAAATTTTAATGTAATTAAATGAAAATGTTTAATGAAATTAGAAAAACATTTCACAGAGTGTTGTTTAGTTTTATACATCTTATATCCATATATTTTGTTGTAATGTCACAAGTAATAATCAAGGTTTACTGGGTTTAACACAATTCTTTGGTTCTTTTGATGGTGAAGTGTAATAAAAAACAAACATTGTCACATGTGTACTTTACTTCTCACCACTGCTTCCTGATGGTTTGGAGGACAGGTTTGGTTTGGTTACTCACATAACTTATGTTCTCTGAATAGGGAACGAGACCCTGTATAGCTTACACAAATGGGAACGCCCTCCTGGTGTGCATATTGAGCCCTGATTGTGCAGCCCTTATAGAGTCACACCAATTCATTGGCGGATGGCTCCGGCGCTCACGTGTTCATATTATACTGGTGTGCACGCAATCTGCTCCTCAGATTTCTCTGCCGAAAAGGGGGGTCTTTCGGCAGCGCGAGGAGCTTGGTAGCGAACTCAGCGTCTCGTTCCCTTTTCAGAGAACATAGGTTATGTGAGTAACCAGAGACGTTATCTTTCATGCCAGAAAACCTGAAAGGCCGGATTAAGCGAAAGGACAACCGGAGCTATGTCAAGATTCAAGCTATAGAACCTAACAAAAGTGTGCAGAAAGACCAACCTGCTGCCACACAAATGTCCTCCAGAAGAGCCCCTTCTGAAAGTGCTTGAGAGGAATCCACAGCTCTAGTAGAGTGTGCTCGACAGTGTTGGGAATGTTACTTTAAAAATGTAATTATAGTTACTCACTACTTGTTCCAAAAAGTATTTGAGTTAGTAACTGAATTACTCTATAATGAAAGTAACTCGTTACCAGGGAAAGAAACTATTTGCGTTACTGAAAAAAAAAAAAAAAAAAAAAAAAAAAAAAAAAAAAGTTGCAATAAGTCACACAATTTTGATTCTTTTTAACCAGTTTTCACAAGTCAGTTGAAATGAGTAGAACAGACAAGTGTTTGTAACTTTTTTTAAATATTCAAATATGTAAAATATTACATATTTAATAAATATTAAATGTTAAATGGATGAAATGGACACTAAATAGAATAAATCATTATTATAAGACATTGTACACTAATCTACACTATTTTAATGTTGCTGTGGGACAATGTGAGAGACACCTATCAAATTCAATAGATTATTGTAAATATCAGTATAGTGGAACAATAAAACGAAATAGATTGTTTAGAATTGTAATATATATTGCACAGACCCCAACTGGCCATCAACTAAAATAAATGATGCTCCAATCTAAAAATAAATGATGCTCCTTAAGAAAAGTCTACCAAAAATAGAAAATAATAATAAATATATATATATATATATACATATATATATATATATATATATATATATATATATATATATATATATATATATATATATATATATATTAGCCTAATTTACATAGCATAGACTCTTTGTAGTGCACAGTAAAAATCTAAAACTGTCACACAACTGGTAGACATACTGTAGCCTGTTTGAAGTATTTTTTTTCCCTCACAAAAGTAAATAGTTTAACAAGAAGTGCTCTCAAGTCTTGTTTGTATGGCGGCCTTACCCACTCTCTCTCTCGCGGGTATTTTTGCAATGATTGCCTGGAAAGAATCCGACTCAACCGCCGACAACGGCAGTATGTCCTCAACGATATATCTAGATATTATTTTGTTAAATTATGTCTGGGTGATAAGAGTTCACCTCCTTTGGTCGCGGAGTTTGCGTTCCTTTGCATTCACACACACACACACACACACAAAGAGTGGAGGGTGGTGACGGAAGGGAGTGGGGTGGAAAAAACTTTGGGAATATATCCTGGCCTAGGCCTTAAGGTGACCTTAAAGGACAACAATTTTTAAGTTTATCTTGATCGTTATATATTTGTGAGTACAGTCTATAGAAGAAAAAATAAAAACGAACCGGAGTGGTGCTTGCAACACAGATTTATCACAGTTAATGCCCAGAGCCCCCCTCAGCTAAAACAGCAGCTTTGGGGGTATGCACGTAAAGGGTGTCTTTGTGCCTCTTAATAGACACAAAATGCAATTAAAATGTCTGTCCAACATGAACAGGGACCTTACATGACAACGAGATTTAGCCATTGTTTAAATTCACCTGTTTTAGGCGGCTAGCTGTGTCTCAGCCTGAAGTCCCGTGGGAACGCCGTTGTAGCTGGAAAAAGGCAAATAGTCCAGTCGAGAAGAGCATTGTGTGTATGAAGAGGCTCTACTCATCGGCTCGTCGGTTCTCAGTATTGAACGAGTCCGAGAGAAAGGGTTTTCAATTCTGTACTGCTGATCAGAGGACTGCTGCTCGTTCAGTTACTCACGCATGCTCAGTATCAGCGGCTCGTGAGTTCATCTGTTCTCTCAGCAAAGCATGACTCAGTTCAGTGAACGGTTGGAGTTACAACATATAATTGAAGACATTAGTTTATTTATATCCGGAGGGACTGTCACTTATGTCAGAAAGTGAGTAACTAAAGTAACGTGTGTAATCAGCGCTGATTTGAGATGCAAACCGTTTAGAACGATTCAGTCCGATTTGGGGAACTTGTTTGCCCGGTTCACTAAAAAGAACCGGTTAAAAAGAACAATTCGTTCGTGATGATCCGATCAGGCTCACGAGTGAAGATGAAATTGTTCGCGTTCGTGCCTCTCCGAATTGTGAAAATTTGCAGCGAACACTTGACTAACTTACACAGACACAACACAGCTGGGCCGGTTGAAGAAAAATGCTATTCCGTGGTTAAAGACGGGTGCAACCACTGTGGAGGTAATGCAAAGTTTATTTATCCTTCCATTCGGGCACACACGGCTTGGGGAAAGATGTGCAGTAATTTAAAAAAAAAATCTTCCTTTACACACAGGACGCTCTTCCCAACTGGACTGCCTTTTTTCCGGCTACCGCTGAGTTCCCACGGGACTTCAGTGTGAGACACAGCTAGCCGCCTAAAACAGGTGAATTTAAACAATGGCTAAGTGGCTAAATGCATCTCATTGTCATGCAAGGGCCCTGTTCATGTTGGAAAGACATTTTAATTGCATTTTGTGTATGTTAAGAGGCACAAAGACACCATTTACGTAATGCCCCCAAAGCTGCTGTTTTAGCTGAGTGGGGGCTCTGGGCATTAACTGTAATAACTCTGTGTTGCAAGCACCACTCCGGTTCGTTTTTTTTTTCCTAAGGACTCTACTACAAAGATATAACGATCAAGATAAACTTAAATTCGCCGGAATTGTCCTTTAACCAGACCAGGAGCAAAATCTAGACAGAAAGAGCTTGTAAGTCCCCCACTTGCTTCAGAGAAGTCAAAGCCAACAAGAGCCACTTTGAAAGGGAGCCTTTATCAATCCCTCTAGAACAACGGACAAGATCCAGGAGGGGATACCAGGGAAGCATACTGGTCTGAGGCACTTAACCCCACGCATAAATGACAAGACTAACCTATGTCTTCCAAGCAACATGACATCATGACTTTGCGTAAACATACGCGCCACTTTCTAAAGCCAAGTGGCATGTTATCTGTAAACATTTTGAGCCATCCGTGTGTATGGCTAATCCCATGTGATTCCGCGTGTATGTATACACCGTGTGATTCCACGTGAATTTTTACGCCATTCCACGTGAATGTTAACAAACCATTGTGTGTGTGTGTGTGTGTGTGTGTGTGTGTACGCAAGGTAAATGGATTTATAAACATACTGAATTATGTTTTTTTGAAAATGTAAAAATGCTGAATGTTTCTTGTGATGGGTAGGTTTAGGGGCAGTGTGTGTATGTGTGTGTGTGTGTGTGTGTGTGTGTGTGGCGGGATGGGTAGGTTTAAGGGTAGGGGCATTGTAGGGGATAGAATGAAACTGCATTGATAAATACACTAAAAAGTGATTATGCGTCTTGATAGCACGCCAAAATGGAATATGATACGCCAATTCGTACATACACCATTTCATGAGATCAGTTTGCTTCAAAGGGGAACTTCATCTGACTCCCTATGAGCAGCAATAGCCACAACGTAAACCCTAAGGCTGATTACTGCCGCTCCTGCAGCAAACTTCTCCTGTAGGAACTCCAGCACTGGGCTAACAAGGCATTTTACTGGATCCACAGCATGAGTGGAGCACTATGACTCGAAAACGTTCCACTTAGACGAATAGAGTCTCCTCATGGAAGGGGCTCTCGCACTATCAATGGTCTCCTGGACATCGGTGGAAAGACCAGCGCTCAGTGCTAGCAACCCCGTATGGGCCACACCCACAGCTTCCAAATCCCAGGATGATCCTGCCCTGAAGCTGAGGTCCTTTCTGATTGGCATCTCCTAAGGAGAGGAATCCAGAAGAAGAATCAGCTCTGAAAATCACATCTGAGACAGCCAGAATGGGGCCACAATCAGGAGACTGACTTTGCTCTCTACTCTGGGATCAATTTGATGGGCGGGAACGCATAGAGTTTCAGCCTCTGCCACGAGTGAGCAAACATCCAATCCTAGCTGTGCTGGGGAGCTCAGGTAGAACCAAAGCTTGCACTGGGAGGACTCCTTCGACACAAAGAGGTCCACTTGGGCTTCGTCAAACACCTCCCAAATCTGGGACACTATTTGAGGGTTCAATCTCCATTCCCCTGAGCTGAGCTTCTGTCTTGACAGGAAGTCTCCTGCAAGGTTCAGGATCTATGGAACATGGACCACTCTCAAGGATATGCACATACCTGTCCAGCCTCCTTCAGCGATTGATTCACGTGAGATACAACTGCCATATTGCCTGTCCTGACAATGACATGGTGTTGCCTGAGGAAGGGGAGAAAATGCTGAAGGGCCAGAAAGGCAGCCTATGTACCACGAGAGCGCTTTCCTCATCCAAACTCTGCATGCTGGCCTGCCCTCGAACATGGCACCCCAAACGGTGAGAGAGGCATCCACTGGTGACTGTACTGGTGACAGCAAATGGCCCCCATTCCGACCCCTTTCTGGAGAAAAAGATGTTCGCGCCATACTGACAGTGAGGGAATAGCTGCATGACACCATACCTGCGTGACACCTCCTACTGATCGGGCTCCTGAGAGCTTCGTCCACCATAGGGTCTCGTATGGAGAAACCCTAAAGGAAGGGCCGGGGAAGCTGCATCATAAGCCAGCAGCTGTTACCCACAGAGACATGATGGCCAAGCTTGAAGCAGGCCAGACATGTCACAATACTGGAAATTCACGACAGAACTGAAGCGTGTAGCCCGATTGGACTGTACGGAGGATCCAGGGTGATACTCCTGGCAGATGTTTCCACTCTTGATAGAAATGAGACAGAGGAAGTGGAGTGGTGTGGTGCAGCGGACATACCCGAGTAAGGGTGTCGAACTGGTCCTCGGGGGGGATGGAGTGGTTGATCGCACAGGAAAGCCCTCACCGTCCTGATGCGGAGTGGGCGATGCCACGGTCTGAGGAGAGAAAGTACTGCCTGCTGGTTCCTGGAGAAAACAAATTGTGTCTCTGTTTACGCAGGTAACTCAACAATGTTTCCCGGGGTCAGAGTGGTAATCATAAAGTTAGCAGGTGTTTTAGTGTTGGAAACGAGGTGGCCGCAGGAGATTTTTTACATGAAGCACGAGTCTTCTGACCGTGCGCCTCTCCGCAATTGCGGTGAATGTATGGTGGTGGAGACTTTGTCTAATGCCACTCGGTATGTTAGACAAGGTCGAAGTATTCATAGTACAGTTTGGGGGCAACGTGAAGGCAGGGTGGAGAGTCAAAATGACGATGACAGTGGTCCAGGCTGTGCACACTCGGCGTGCACGCTAGGCCGATCTGGCCGTAGCACATAGCAGGAGCAGATGTGGTGTGACACGCAATATATAATATATAATATATGCGCCCCATATATGGAATCAGAGTGCCTATTGAATGTAGTATATGGAAAATCTCTACAGCAAAAGGCCAACCGCTACATGTATTTGGTTTGTTTCTACCAATTATTAGTAACGATTTACAGTTTGTTTACCATTTACCTGAATATTCAGTATTGTGCTAGCCTAGAAATCTAGACGCACCCTAGCAGCAGCAAGTCTAATCTGCTGTGAGTATCGTCTAGCAACTCTCAATACAGTTCGGAGCTGTGAAAACCAAACTCTGGTCAGGCCAATCACATCATGTATAGAGTCGGTGGGTGGGGCTTAACAGTGATGGTAGAGTTACGCTTGAGTACTACTAGTAAACACAGAGGCTGTCAGCTTTTACTGCGACTCTGGAAGACTTGGAGTTCAGCTTTTTTTCTGAGAAAAGAACAAAGAACGGCAATGAAGTCATTCTTAAAAAGGCATGATGTGTTCAGAGTTTTGCCAACTGGATACGGCGAAAGTTTAATCTATCAACAAGCTCCTCTTCACGTTGCTCTGGTTGGTTGTAGCGCTATCCTATTGCGTGCAGAGGGAGTTTGAAAGACAACCGTTTATCCCTCCCCTTGGATTGAGCCCTGTCAATGGTGAGTTTCCAGACCAAACATCTTAATGTGGGTCTGGCTTGTCAGGCTAGTATTGTGCAATATAGCATACAGAAGGTGAGGGACATTTTAGGGGGAAAGAAACATAGCATTTTATCATTTAAACATGTTTTTCCATAATCAAGATTACCATCACCATATGTTCATTAGGCCAGTCGATCTAGAGTTTTTCCTGTAGCAAGCGAAAGCATGTCAATAAGCTCAGATCGGGCCGCCGAAAGCCGCACTTCCTGGCCGCTAGGCGGGAGATCCTCATCAGTAGAAACGCGAAGCGACCGATCCATGAAGGCAGAGAAATCTGAGGAGCAGATGGCACACGCGCCATTATAATATGATGACAAAAGGGTGTTGGGGCGACACCTGCACCATCAGCCAATGAATTGCCGTGATTCTATAAGCGCTTCAGACAATCGGCACACCTAGTTCCCACTTGCGTAAGCTATGCAACGTTGAGCGAACCAATGAAAGAGAACTACTCCATTTAAAAAAAATAAAAATAATGACTAATGCATCAAGTATAAATGCCTTGTCTGTTTGGGGAGGAGCACGAAGTCAGCAGAGGCTCACAGTTAGGTGCCAGAAGGAAGTATAAACAAGGCTTCATACTCGGTCTCATTTAGAAATCAATTTAGAAAGCACAGTTAATGACAACATTTATAAATATTTCACAGTTAAAGATGCACTAAGTAATCCTTTTTGTTTCACTGTCTGAAACAGATGTTTTTGTACTTAATACTGACTCTTCAGTTACCGCTGTCATTTTAGAAAAAACCTGTTTAACACCCATGTCGTTCCACAACCAAATGTCCAAAAACAGATCTCAACATGGCAGCCACCATGGAATAGCGTTGCACTGATATACTGCAATCGGTAATGCCTTGAATTACAGCCCACAAAATACTGCATAAGTAAAACAAATCTACAGTGTAAATTTTAGTAATTATAGTGTACCTATAAAGTATGCATGTACAGGTATAAGGGCAATATGTAAAGTTTGGGGAATAAAGTAGTAAGAACCAGGAAAATGTATCAATTATGTATACTGTAAGAACTAAGGGAGTGCTTATTTTATTATAAGAGGCAACAATCAAATGTTTGGGAGTAATTAAGTGAGAACATACACTAAATAGCTCTAATTGTTGGTTATTTAAATATCTTTTAAGAAAATGAAAACGATGCATTTACAAATCAATTCACCTGTTTTTATGACCAACTGTGAAATACTGTTTAGCACGTCACTGAAACTGACCCGGCGGTATTATAACCTTGGACGGCGAGGTCACACTCGCACCTGCTGGACGAGGTTATAAATAGATGAGCTCTAGCTGCAACCCTTCAGGTCTTTTTTAATTTTAAGAGCAGTCCTGGGATATCATCAACATGGCACTGCAGTGCAGCATCTCATTCTGCTTTATCAGGGAACAGGATTACAGTCAAGTAACCCTGACAGTTTCCTTTCAAAAGCTTCACTCAATGCTACACAAAGTGCATATTGGAACGAGAATACCGTGCTTGGTGTTCTGACCACTTACGGTTGTGTATGTGTGCACAAGAACGCAAGAAAGCCTTAGACATTAGCTTGTGATGTTGACCTCAAGGACATGAGAACCCGGAGTGGCATGAGAATCCAAGCTTAAAATCTAATGAATGTGTGGAGAGGACCAACCTGCCGCATCACAAACACTTTGTAAGGGGGCACCCCTTGCTAATGCAGTAGAGGAGGAGACCCTGATCTGAAGTCTCTCCTGATCCAGCATTTTGAATCAGTGGATGGCAGAAGGTTTCTAGGGTGACAGGATGTGCAGTCGAGAAAGTAACCATAGGCAGGTGGTCAGGGTGAAGATGCAAAAATCACTTTCACCATTCTAAGTAGGATGGCAATATTGACAGAGCTTGCATATCCCCAATTATATAATTTAATTATCCACAATATAAAATTTATAGCCATAAGAAAAAACATATTTATGGTCAGAAGTTTGTCAAATGGTGACTCTAGAAGTTCTGAGAAGGTCTCAACCAGACCCTCGAGGACCATAGCAAAGTCCCATGAAGGGATCTTGGTTCTTACGGGAGGCATCAACCACCTTATTTAATTCTATAAACTATAATACTGATCTGCCAACATTGTCGCTATATGATAAATTAAAATAAGCTGATAACATCACGGTTTTCTCCAGAATGACTGTGCAGCCAAATAGAATTGTGTTGCAATATTGTCCTTTTAACACTGTGAAGCTACTTTGAAACTGCTTTCGTCATTGTAAAAGCGTTATATGGATAAAGTTGATTGATTGATTTACCTGGCCCCAGGAATGAAGTTAGCGAGCCGAGGATGCCTCCCAAGAGGCACCCCATCCACCAGGATGGGAAAGCCAAAAGAGCATCAACATAAACCATGTGTGAAAAAATGGCATATCATGCCCTCTGCCTGAGACCCTTGTTGGCGAACCCTGGCTAGAACTCCCGGGAGCAGAACGACTGAAAGAAGCGCCACAGCACGCTTTGGGATCACACTAGGAAATGTGTAGATTTGGCGAGCGGGCAAGCGGAAGGGACAGCTCGGCAGCCAAACCCATTTGGGAGCCCCACAACGCAGGTGCGGATTGAAAGTAGCCAAGACGAGCACAAAGCATTTTAACTGTAAAGAGCTTGCAATGCTCACAATCACCTGACTCAACATGTGACCGCATGCTCTTCCCCAAACACACAAAGATGTAAATGTGTGTGTCCAGTTCTGTCTTTTGGAAAAGAACATGGAGGGACATAGCGTTTACTCTGCAGACTCATTTTCAACTAATTAGATTTTTAACAAAGATGAGCGAGAGAGAAATCTGTACACTGCCAGTTGAAAACTAACTCCTTACAAAGATCTCAAGTTCGAGTTTTAAAAGGAAGAGGAGATTGTTTTGCACACCACACAGTTTTGGGCTGATAACAAAGACCTGAAGGCTTGCAGCTGGGGCTAACCTATTTAGCCTGGTGCAGCAGGTGCGTGTGATGTCACTGACCGAGGATATAATACCGCCAGATCAATTTCACTGAGGTGTTAAACACACTTTCACATCTGGTCACGATAAGATGTTCCCATATGCACTTCATGCCACATTGATTGAGTGAAGCTTTTGAAAGGTGATAGTGATATCCAATGTATGAAAACAGTGACACTCAGTGTATAAATCAGCGTATTGATTCATGATTCGGATTGCCAATGTCATGTGATTTCAGCAGTTTGACACATGATCCGAATCATGAATCAATACGCTGATTCATAACCTTTCGAATCTTAGATTCTAATTAACCAACTAATGTCACATATGGACTACTTTGATGATGTTTTTATTACCTTTCTGGCCATGGAAAGTATAGTGTGCATACACTTTCATTGAAGGAACAGAAAAGCTCTCGAACTAAATATAAAACATCTTAAACTGTGTTCCGAAGATGAAAAGAGGTCTTACGGGTGTGGAACGACATTAGGGTGAGTCATTAATGACAAATTTAATTTTGGGGTAAACTAACCCTTTAATGCAGCCTAAAACAATTATGTAACTGTTTTAAATAATATAAATTAATAATGTTCTATATGTATGCCATAGTATTGATGTGTATTTTTAGTCTAGATTATAGTCCAGCTTGCTCAAGTACTGGGGAGCTAAACCATTTATTGCTTTGTAAGTAATTAGCAAGATTTAAAAACGTATACTATAGCTGTGTCTCATTCCATTGAATTTCGAAGGCTGCGTCCTCCGGAGGATACGTCCTGTGAAGGATCTAGTATATGGAGTGTCCTCAATCAGAATTAAATGAGACGTCCTTTGTAAGACACACAGGCAGGAAGTATCACGTTACTATACCAACACGTTCAGCCTCGTTGGGCTGACGCAAATTATATGAATGAAAATTATTTATAGCTTAAAAATGACTATGAAATGTTTCTTGTCTTGGAAGCAATACTGTTCTAAACGTTTAAAAAGCACTAAACAGTTGTAGTCCAGTTTACCACAACTATCTGTTTGAGGTAATAGAGCTTCTAAAACAAGCTTGAACTACTTACATTTAAACACCACATCTACGCTTGCATGTGTATCTGGCGGTGGTGCCGTTCTTTTCATATAATATAAAAAAATGACGGTTGTTAACGGCGACACAAAGAATTGTGGGTTATCTCCAGTGTGAAGGATACCTCATGCACACTCCGAATTCCTGTGAAAGAAGGATGCTTTCGAAGGTCACATTTGAAGTGTCCTACTCACTTTTTTGAAATGAGAAATGAGCCTTATGACGTATGCAGCCTTCAAATGAGACCTCCGGAGGATATAGCCTTCTAAAATTAGACACGGCTAATGTTTAAAAAGGAGCTAGTGCAATGTTGACAGAAACTGGCTAATATGGTCATACTTCCTGGTTCTAGTAAGAACTCAAGCTGCTGCATTTTGGGTCAGCTGCAGTTTATTTATTAAGGCAGTCCACTACAGGTGAATAGGATTTTTTTTTTTTTTTTAAATAAAAAGATATCACTGTGAACCTTCTCCAGTTTATTACAGGCATAAACATGAGAAAAACATGTATTACAAGTTTTTTTGTAAAATGAATGTTTTAATATGCAAAGGAGGCCTTATATAGCTAAATATACTCTCATTTGGATACATTTCCATTGGAAAGTACCAGGTTTAAAATGATTGGTTCTATTTGTTGACATTAGATGAAATTGCTTTTACAGAAGGGATTCTGGATATTTTAATTTGTGCTTTAGTAAATTAGAGAATACCGACAATAGCCTTAAATTTATTTTGCGCCATGTTTTTTTGAGTAAAATTACCTAGATCTCAGGATAGGAATGATATATCAACAAATTCCTCTATAAAAGTCTTCAGAATATAGTTAAGTATAAAACTGGAAAAGTTGGTGCTTGTTATCTCAGGTGGAGAATAAACAAGAAAGCATTAATCACATAGTCGGAAATTCATGTCAACTAATCAGATGTTGTGTTTGGCTGTAGATTCCCTGGCAAACATTTGCGGTTGGTTATTTCTAAAAAAGGAAATGTCCTTATTTGAAACGTTATGTAGACAGCGTTGTGTATGAGACTGAGTTTTACAATGATACCAGGCATGACGTTTCGGGAAATGGAGACTGCACAGGAGCTCGCTTTAGAATGCTAACTTTTGATGATTTACGGTAGAAATCTAAGAGGTGCAAGTTGACAAAATATAAACTGTTTCAGCTCTTTCGAATCGGATAATTCAGTGGGAAATTAACAGACATGGTATTCTGTATGATTAAATATTTTCCAAATATGCACACTTTTGAACTAAGAGCGGATCTAAAATCTGTTCTTTGCGAGCTGTGTGGATACAACAGAACATATTTGAAATGAGGGGGCAGCTTTCCAGCCTTTGCAAAATTAAGTATATATGATACAACTAATAATTTCTATCAGAATGATTATAAATACTAATTTCCTAGTTAAAAAAATTGGACATGAAAGCAGTCGCAAATGAAAATTTGAATGCTTTGAGCTCGTAATCATGTTTCACAGAATTAACAGAATGCATAGCCGATTTAAAAACAAAACAGTATGACTAGAAATGTTCTACTAAATTCTTAAAAAAAAAAAAAAAAAAAAAAAACAATTTATTGGACCAAAAACCTCTACCTAACAAACACTAACTAACACTTGATGGCTTCTATGTCAAGTTTACATCAACAGTTAGAAAACCGGGTGTGCACTTTAATAGCATCACCACAGTCTTCCATCTTGCATAAATAAATAATTATAATAATAATAAACTATATATATATATATATATATATATATATATATATATATATATATATAGAGAGAGAGAGAGAGAGAGAGAGAGAGAGAGAGAGAGAGAGAGAGAGAGAGAGAGAGAGAGAGAGAGAGAGCGAGAGCGTGCAGGCAAAGGTGCAGCTTAAATAAACTGAATACAAGATCATAAATCATACAGCTGAAACCAATGAACTCATAATCAGAGCGACCATGGAAATATAAGTAACCCAGGGAGTTTTTCCCCAAAGTTATAAGGGACTTATACCCCACTCACCATCATGAACAGCACTGTGGACGCAGTGGAGTCATTCAGGTTCCTGGGAACTACCATCTCTCAGGACCTGAAGCGGGACAATCACATGGACTCCAATGTGAAAAAGGCTCAGCAGAGACTGTACTTCCTTCGTCAGCTGAGGAAGTTCAACCTGCCACAGGACCTGCTGATTTAGTTCTACTCAGCTGTCATTGAGTCTGTTATATGCACCTCCATCACTGTCTGGTTTGGTTCAGCTACCAAATCAGACATCAGGAGACTGCAATGTACCATCCGGACTGCAGAGAGGATTATTGGTGCCAAACTGCCAACCCTCCAGGACCTGTACTCTTCCAGAGTGAGGAAGAGAGCGGGTAAAATCATCACAGACTCCACTCACCCCGGACACCTCTTGTTTGAACTGTTACCGTCAGGACGGCGACTCCGATCACTGGCCACTAGAACATCTAGGCATAGGAACAGTTTCTTCCCACAGGCCATTTCCCTCTTGAACAGTTAACCCTTAACCCCCCCCCCCCCCCCCCCCCCCCCAAGGCAAATGCCTGTAAGTGCAATTATTCCCACTTTTTAGTGCAATATCTCCTAAACTCAGGTGATTACTTATATTATTTATTATTTATATTTATTCTCTCCACCCAGATACTGTAAATGCTCATAATCTATGTCTTCTGACTAAACGTAACCGTGACCTTATACTGTTCATATTTTTCTTCATATTTTTGTTCTTCGAATTTTTTATTACCATGTTGTATTGTTTATGTGCACTGGAAGCTTCAGCACCAAAAAAAATTCCTTGTGTGTGAAAGCACACTTGGCAATAAAGCTCTTTCTGATTCTGATTCTGATTCTGACTTATTTAAAAACCCTTACTAACATGTTTCTTGAGTACTGACTTCAGGATTCATTATGATGCGTTTATGGATATCTCCCCTTTTAAGAGAGTTCTGTAATAATGTTCGGTTGTAATTTACATGGGGAAAAACTCTTGGTTACGTATGTACTTGGTTCCCTGAATAGGGAACGAGACACTGCAAACTGTCATTATGGGAACACCTTCAGTGTGATGAATGTTGGAAGCCCTTATACTATCACGGCAATCGATTGGCCAGTGACGCTTAGCATCGCCCTGAGAATACGTCACGTATGCTTCATATCAGTGTGGTAGGCGTAATATCATCAGATTTTCAAGATGAATGAAGCTACTACTTAAAGATAGGGGACTGGCCGGAATCACATCATCTCGTTCCATATTCAGGGAACCAAGGTTACATATGTAACCGAGACGTTCCTTTTCACAGGTTCTCTTGACACTGCGAACCGTCGCTATGGGAACCTCTTAAAGAGAGCCTGAGAAGCCATTCCTCTGGTTAAATGAGTGTGTACGTCTGGAGGCAAGGGAAGCCATGCACCTCTCAGTCGCAGAGATAGCCTCAATCACCAATGAGACATTCTAGCTTGGTGAGGGGAGCTCCTTGTTTTACCTCTGAACACAATTGAAACCGACCTATACCACTGGGATATATGGTTGACATAGATCATTACTGCCTGTAGCGGGCATAGATCAAGGTTTTTTATGAACAGCGCTCCAATCTCTGCGCCAGGAGGAGAAAGCCTGCACGACCATTTGCTGCAAACGAAAGTGCCAATGGTTTAAAAGAGTCACCTGTTATTCCCTCCAGGATGACATGAGATCCCATTAAGAAACTGACCAATACTTGACATGTATGTCATGACACCCAATCACAAGAGGTGATATGACAATTCATGAAACGCCTAAAGATAGGGTAAGAACCGTTTGAATGCAGAACACTGCTAGCAACTTCAAACAATCCGTGCCAACCACGAAGCACTGCAACCGCATGTCCCAAAAGGAACTCCTCAGCAGAGTGCTGGGAGTCTGGTCCATGGATGCAGAGCATGAAAGCTTCTGCATGTAACCAGAACATTGCGGAAAGTTTGGCAATGAATTGCGATACTTGACTCTTGACCCACCATAAATAGCCTCATGTGGAGCAGGTCGAACTGAACTACAGGGGACGCTGCTGCCATAAGGCCCATCAGTCTATGCTCTATGGCATAGACCAATGTGGACTAGACCTGTCTAGAATGACTCAGACAGTCTTGTAATGATTGAATGTGTACAGGAAACAATAGTGCTCGGGTCACACCAGAATCTAGATACACACCCAGAAGTCGTCTGAAGGTTGTGTAAAACCTAGGCTCCTCCAGTGGCAGAGAAATAAATATTGATGAACTATTGCTAATGAAAGACAACCTGAGGAACTTCCTGTGTCTCTTGGCAATCTGGATGTGGAAGTATGCATCTTTTAGATCAATGTCACAGACCTATCTTCAGTTCGAACAAGAGACGGAATGGACTTCACTGTCAGGATCTTGAATTTGCTTATGGAGCCCAAGATTTGTGACCCAAAGTCCAAATCGGACCACCATCCTTTTAATCAGAACAAAATAACTGCTATAGAAGCCTGCCTCTGCCTAAGTAGGGGGAATCTATCAGGCTTGTGCAAAATTCAGAATTGGCCTTCATTCAATTCATGAATTGGAATTTAAATTTAATTGACTCTGCCCCAAAGGAAGTTGAGTTGAATTTGAATTGAAATGACAGGAAGTATAATTAAATTCATGACAATTCACAGACATTCCACCGTCACACAACAAAGAATGTGCTGAATCTCACATACATTCAGTGTTAGGAAGGTTACTTTGCATGAATTACATGTTATGTAATTGCTTACTGTTATCAGTTACCTATTATAAATGTGATTTGGATTACTTTATCAATGCAAAGCAATTTCCTTTTAATATGATTAGTAACTAATAGAATTACTCATTTTACCTCAGTAATACAACAATTACATAAATTTTGTAATTTAATCATTTCATTACATGCATCTACACTGTAAAGATATTACACAGTATCTACTTTAAAACAATACTACACATATTTCAGAAGTTATCATGAATTAAATCTTGAATTAGTGGAATGTGCTATATATATATATATATATATATATATATATATATATATATATATATATATATATATATATATTGTGACGGGGTGAAGAAGTACACGACACAGGGGGGCAGGTTAGGGGGGCAGGTGAATTTCCCCGAAGGGTGGATTTATTGACAAAGGTGAAAGTGAAAGTGCGTTGAGTGGGGTGCTCCGTGCTCGGTGTCGTCTCTCTTGCGTCCTCGGTGCTCGCGGTGATCTGGATCCGTGCTCAGAGTGAGTGCTGGCCGTCACACACTGCTCTCTGGAGGGAGAATGGAGACAACAGTTAGCCGAGTCTTCTGGAGACATCTCTCACCTCTTTGGGCGGCGGGCAGGCTTATAAAGCCGCCCGCTGATGAGTTGCAGCTGTGACGGCTCAGCCTGTGATGAGCGGGTGCAGGTGTTCCCGCCTTGTTTCCAGGGCGACGCTGATGAGCGCTCGGGACACTTGTCACACTCCCCCCCCCTAAGCGACGTCCCGGTCCTGCGGAGAAGCGGGGAAACTGGGGGGGGGGTTGGGGAGTGGAGCCTGACAGACCTGCGAAAGCTGACCACATCCGGGAAAGACCATCGGCATTGGCGTTGGCCGTCCCGGCACGATGTTGGATGGTGAAGTTGAAGTCCTGGAGCGCCAGGAACCACCGCGTCACCCTGGCATTCGTCTCCTTGGCCCGGGCCATCCATTGCAGTGGTGCAGGCCATCCATTGCAGTGGTGCGTGGTCAGTGGTCAGGGTGAAGTGGCGGCCCAGGAGGTAATACCGGAGCTCCAGGACTGCCCACTTGACGGCCAACGCCTCCCGTTCCACGGTTGCGTAGTGCTGTTCGGCTGGGGTCAGCTTTCGGCTGATGTAGATCACCGGGTGTTCCTCGCCGTCGGTGACCTGGGAGAGGACGGCTCCCAACCCGGTGTCGGAGGCGTCCGTTTGCAGCAGGAAGGGGCTATTGAAGTCGGGCGCTCGTAGGACCGGTGCCGAGGTGAGGGCCGACTTGATGCGGTGGAACGCCGCCTCCGCCTCGGTGCTCCACTGGGTCTTCTCTGGCTGCCCCTTCCTGGTCAGGTCTGTCAGGGGAGAGGCTAAGGAGGAGAAGTCAGGGATAAAGCACCGATAGTAACCCGCCAACCCCAAAAAGGCTCGTACCTGCGTCTTCGTGGCGGGACGGGGAGCGGAGAGAATCGCAGAGACCTTCTTCTCCTGGGGTCGGATCAGGCCCCGTCCCACCTGGTAGCCGAGGTACTTGGCCTCCGCGAGTCCTAGGTGGCATTTCCGGGGGTTGGCGGTCAGCCCAGCCCGACGTAACTCCGACAGCACCTTCCGCAGCCGGTCCAGGTGGTCCTCCCAGGTCTCGGAGTGTACCACCACGTCATCCAGGTAGGCCGCCGCGTAGGCTTGGTGGGGTCGGAGCAGGATGTCCATGAGCCGCTGGAAGGTGGCGGGTGCTCCGTGCAGGCCAAAAGGGAGGACGCGGTATTGCCAGTGGCCGCTCGGAGTGGAGAAGGCTGTCTTTGGCTTGGCCTGAGCGGAGAGGGGTACCTGCCAATACCCTTTCGTGAGGTCGAGGGTGGAGATGTACCGCGCCCTCCCCAGGCGGTCCAGCAGCTCATCTACGCGGGGCATGGGATAGCCGTCAAACTCCGAGACCTCGTTGAGCCCGCGGAAGTCGTTGCAGAAGCGGAAGGTGCCATCGGGCTTTGGGACCATCACAATCGGGCTGGACCACGGGCTGCGTGATGGTTCGATGACCCCTAACCTCAACATCTCCTGTACCTCTGCCTCAATGGCGTGTCGCCGAGCCTCCGGAACACGGTAGGGCCGCTGCCGAACGACGACTCCTGGGGCCGTCCGGACGTCATGCTCCAGGACGTGAGTCCGCCCGGGGCGAGGGGAGAACACCGCAGAAAACTGACTGACCAGGTGTTGCAGCTCCGACTTTTGGGCCGGCGACAGTTGGGGGTCCATGTCTACCATCACGGGTGGGGAGTCCGTGAACGCGGAGAGCTGGGGCCTGGTCCCGACCCAGCGCTTCAGGAGGTTGATGTGGTACAGCTGGTCGGCTCTCCTCTTCCCAGGCTGCCGGACCCGGTAGGTGACGGGCCCGACCTTCTCGGCGACCGTGAAGGGACCCTGCCAGGTGGCCAAGAACTTACAGGCGGCGGTCGGGACCAGGACCAAGACATGGTCCCCGCGCTGGAACTCTCTGGGTTGGGCGGCCCGGTCGTAGTGCCTCCGTTGGGCCTGCTGGGCTTTGGCCAGGTGCTCCCGGACGATGGGCATCACGCGGTCGATCCTGTCGCGCATCTGCCGCACGTGTTCGATCGTGGAGCGGTGTACCCCCGGTTGTTGCTCCCAGGCCTCCTTGGCCACGTCGAGCAGTCCGCGGGGTTGCCGGCCGAAGAGGAGCTCAAACGGGGTGAAGCCGGTGGACGCTTGGGGGACTTCCCGGATGCCAAAGAGGACGTAGGGCAGCATCTTGTCCCAGTCCCGCGGGTCTTCGGCGGCCACCCGCCGCAGCATCTGCTTGAGCGTCTGGTTGAACCGCTCGACGAGGCCGTCGGTCTGGGGGTGGTACACCGTTGTGCGGAGCTGTTGGACCTTCAGGAGCCTGCAGAGATCTGCCATCATCCGGGACATGAACGGGGTGCCCTGGTCAGTCAGAATCTGGGCGGGGATGCCCACCCGGCTACACAGAAGGAAGAGCTCCTGGGCGATGGCCTTGGTGGTGGCTTTCCGGAGGGGAATGGCCTCTGGGTAGCGGGTGGCATAGTCCACGATGACGAGGATGTGTTCGAACCCCCGGGCGGACTTCGGCAGCGGTCCCACCAGATCCATTCCGATCCGCTCGAAGGGCACCTCTATGATGGGCAGCGGAATCAGCGGGCTGGGGGGAGGAACTCGTGGCGATGTCCGCTGGCAGGTGGGGCAGGCTTGGCAGAAGCGCTTCACCTCGGCCTCCAGGCCGGGCCAGTGGAAGCGATCTCGGATCCGTTGGATGGTGTTCTGAGCCCCGAGGTGGCCTGCCATGGGGTGTGCGTGGGCGATCTCCATCACTGCCTCGGTCTTGCTGCGGGGCACGACGAGCAGGTTTTTTTCCTCCCCCCTTCGCTGAGCGACACAGTAGAGCAGGCCTTGTTCAATTCTGAAGTGGGGCGTAGGGTGCGGCGCGGGCTGTAGGTCCTTCCCCTCCGCGACCCGTACCTGAGCCCAGCAGTGTTTCAGACGGTCGTCCTCGTGCTGCTCGCGGGCGAACGCCCCGGCCCCCGAGACCTGCTGGAAGAGATCATAGAATAGGTTAGCAGCTTGGGGGGTGGACTCACCGTCTCGGGGGCTGTCGGAAGCCAGCAGCACAGGACGCCGTCTGGGTCTCCGCGCGGTCCGGCGCTTTGGGCGGCTCCCGGGCTGGCTGACAGGCTGAGTGGCGGCGGTGAGGAGACGGTTGAACCCCGGCCAGTCCCTTCCGAGCAATACGGGGACCGGCAGATCCTTGACGATTCCGACTTCAATGGCCCAGGTGCCCGGGGCGGCCTCGATGGACACGCGACGTGCGGGGACTTCTCGGGTATCGCCGTGCACACACAATGGGGACGGAGGTCTTCGAATCTCCTCGCGGCGGCAGGATTGCCGCCTGTACGAGGCTGATGGCGCTGCCGGAGTCCAGGAGAGCCAGGAAGGGACGGCCGTTAATCTTCACCTCCGCCCGGGGCGCGTTCTCTGTGTGCACGGCGCAGCCTGCCAGCCATGCTCGTCCAGGGGATCGCGGGGCTTCGGTGGGCATGGGCTCGTCCGGAGGCCCGGGAACCGCCGGCCTGCCTACTGGTCGCGAGGTACCCTCCGGCGTGCGTCGCTCCTGGACCACCCTTCGGGGAAAAGGCGACGCTCGCTCCCCGACCTCCCGGTGGAAGGTGGCATCCGCCAGCTCAATAGCCTCGACCAGCTCATCCTTGGTGGTGGGCTTCCGCATCCCCATGGCTTGACGGAGGTGGCGCGGGAGCGCGCGCAGGAGGCGGTCAATGACGACGCGCTCCGCTACCTGGATGGCGGTGGAACCCTCGGCCAGCAACCAGTGTTGTGCCAGACGAGAGAGATCCGCGGCTTGGAGTCTGGGTGGGCGCCGTGGGTCATAGGACCAGTCATGGAAGAGTTGTGCAGCGCTGATCGCGGATAGCCCGACACGGCCCAGGATCTCTTTCTTTAACACCGCATACGAAGTGCTTTGCGCAGGGGGAAGCGCGAAGTACGCCCGCTGCGCATCCCCGGTCAACAGCGGGGCGACGATGCGAGCCCACTCATCCTCTGGCCATGCCTCGCGGGTAGCGATGGTCTCAAACATCTCCAGGTATATGGCGACATCGTCGTGCTCAGTCATCCGTGGCATGAGTTGGGTTGCTTGGGCGCGAGGGTCAGGCAGCGGAGCGCGTTGGGCAGCGGCCGCCCGCAGTGTGAGCAGCTCCCGCTCTGTAGTGTCTTGTCGAGAGGCCATATGCTCCATGATTTGCTGCTGGCGGATGCTCACCTCGGTGTCGTCTCTCTTGCGTCCTCGGTGCTCGCGGTGATCTGGATCCGTGCTCAGAGTGAGTGCTGGCCGTCACACGCTGCTCTCTGGAGGGAGAATGGAGACAACAGTTAGCCGAGTCTTCTGGAGACATCTCTCACCTCTTTGGGCAGTGAGTTGCAGCTGTGATGGCTCAGCCTGTGATGAGCGGGTGCAGGTGTTCCCGCCTTGTTTCCAGGGCGACGCTGATGAGCGCTCGGGACACTTGTCACACTATATATATATATATATATATATATATATATATATATATATATATAAATAAAAGAGTAAATGGAAATTACCTGCATGTTTATATTTGACTTTCAGTTATGTTATTCAATTAATAGTCTGTTTGATGCTGGCACAAGTAGAAACAAACTTGTTATTGCACAAGCATTAGCAAAGTTATTGCTCATTGAACAAAGCAACATTTTTCATAATAATAATAACAATAGTTATTCACATCACAACCAAAGCTCTACTCTTCTGCACAATGCGGTCACAGTCAAAACTTCAACATAACAGAAATGATTTAAAATGTCAAACATAAATTAACATTATACATTAAGAGATGTTTGCACACTATTTTTAATAATCACCTTACATTTTTTTGTAAAAATTACAAGACCCATGATTCTTTTTTTTTTTACAGTGTCACTCCTCAACCCTGCATTTTGTTCTAAAATACAGATAATGATCAATTTGAATAAATTAACCCCTCAATGTTGTTTAATTAGTTTTGTTCCAATGTTATTTTAATTTCAAAGTAATAAAATAACACAAAGTTGTTGTAAATGCAGTTATCATTATTCCAAAGCAAAACTCAGTGAGCAACACTGATGCATCTATATTACATCAATTCTCAATAGTTCCTCAAATGTTTTATCATTGAGTCTGCACTGTTCTGCTCTGAAGATCTTTCCTGCAACACTAAAGAGTCTCTCAACAGGTGCAGATCTCAACACTATGGCAAGATGGACATTTTTCTTGAATTTCAATTCTACTTCCTTTAATTCAAATTCGAATTGTAATTCTACATCCTGTTTTTGACATCAATTCAAATTCAATAATTGAATTGGAATTTAGGAGTCAGTCTCAATTCAATTCTGAATTGTGCACAAGCCTGGAATCTACAGGTCCTTCTCAAAAATAGCATATTGTGATAAAGTTCATTATTTTCCATAATGTAATAATAAAAATTAAACTTTCATTACATTTTAGATTCATTGCACACAAACTGTAATATTTCAGGTATTTTATTGTTTTAATACTGATGATTTTGGCATACAGCTCATGAAAACCCAAAATTTGAAAATCTCAAAAAATTTGCATATTTCTTCTGACCAATAAAAGAAGTGTTTTTAATACAAAAAAAGTCAACCTTCAAATAATTATGTTCAGTTATGCACTCAATACCTGGTCGGGAATCCTTTTGCAGAAATGACTGCTTCAATGCGGCGTGGCATGGAGGCAATCAGCCTGTGGCACTGCAGAGGTGTTATGGAGGCCCAGGATGCTTCGATAGCGGCCTTAAGCTCATCCAGTGTGTTGGGTCTTGCGTCTCTCAACTTTCTCTTCACAATATCCCACAGATTCTCTATGGAGTTCAGGTCAGGAGAGTTGGCAGGGCCAATTGAGAACAGTAATACCATGGTCAGTAAACCATTTTACGAAATTTTCATCTCCATAAAGCTTTTCAGCAGATGGAAGCATGAAGTGCTCCAAAATCTCCTGATAGGTAGCTTCATTGACCCTGCCCTTGATAAAACACAGTGGATCAACACCAGCAGCTGACATGGCACCCCAGACCATCACTGACTGTGGGTACTTGACACTGGACTTCAGGCATTTTGGCATTTCCTTCTCCCCAGTCTTCCTCCAGACTCTGGCACCTTGATTTCCAAATGGCATGCAAAATTTGCTTTCATCCGAAAAAAGTACTTTGGACCACTGAGCAACAGTCCAGTTCTGCTTCTCTGTAGCCCAAAAGTGGCTTGACCTGGGGAATGTGGCACCTGTAGCCCATTTCCTGCACACGCCTGTGCACGGTGGCTCTGGATGTTTCTACTCCAGACTCAGACCACTGCTTCCGCAGGTCCCCCAAGGTCTGGAATCGGTCCTTCTCCACAATCTTCCTCAGGGTCCGGTCACCTTCTCGTTGTGCAGCATTTTTTGCCAGACTTTTTCCTTCCCACAGACTTCCCACTGAGGTACCTTGATACAGCACTCTGGGAACAGCCTATTCGTTCAGAAATTTCTTTTTGTGTCTTAAGGCGGGCGTACACTGTGCGAATTCGGACACTCCGAAGATCGTGAGATATTGCAGACGCTACGAGTCATTCAATTTGATCATCGCATCAAATCAGCTGGTACACGTCACGACTGTTTGCACCGCGAGCCGGCCGCAATCACACGAGTTTTCGTGTAACACAGACACCGGAGCTTTCAATGTTGCTGCTAGCGTCAGATACAAAAAATAAAGAAAAATGGTGCGCAAATGATTTGTTGAAAAGCAGAGAACAGTAGTAGTCATTCCTTTTAACCGAAACAAACAGAGGGAGAGAGAAGAGTGCACGTGAGAGAGAGAAAGTGTGTGTGTATATGTGTGTGTGTGTGTGTGTGTGTGTGTGTGTGTGTGTGTGTGTGTGAACGCAGTATGTGGCAGCCACTGGGCTAATAATAGTCATAGATTGAGCGTATGTGACGTGCTTGTGCATGATTTGGCAATAGGGGACAGCCATATGCTGGTAAAAATCGGGCCGACTCCCCGAACTTTTTAAACATGTTTAAAAATGATCGTAAGGTCGGGAGGTGCTCTTAACGTGCTCGGCTCGTCTCGTATTTCCTCTCACACGGTGCGAGCCGCGACCATACGAGCATCCACGATGTCTACGCGATTTCTCTCGAGAGAAAAAAATCGTCTGCGAGTTCGTACGACAGCAAAAATCACACCGTGTACGCCCGCCTTTACCCTCTCGCTTGAGGGTGTCAACGATGGCCTTCTGGACAGCAGTTAGGTCGGCAGTCTTACCCATGTTTGCGGTTTTGAGTAATGAACCAGGCTGGGAGTTTTTAAAAGCCTCAGGAATCTTTTGCAGGTGTTTAGAGTTAATTAGTTGATTCAGATGATTAGGTTAATAGCTCGTTTAGAGAACCTTTTCATGATATGCTAATTTTTTTAGATAGGAATTTTGGGTTTTCATGAGCTGTATACCAAAATCATCAGTATTAAAACAATAAAAGACCTGACATATTTCAGTTGGAGTGCAATGAATCTAAAATATATGAAAGTTTAATTTTTATCATTACATTATGAAAAATAGTGAATTTTATCACAATATGCAAATTTTTTGAGAAGGACCTGTAGTCTATAACCCCTTTCTCTAAGAGACATAATTTCCAGTCTTATAACCAGGGCCACCCAAGAATGCACAGTTGTGGGAAAATACCGCTAGAAGAAGTTGGACTTGTGGAATTCGATGGTGTAGATGTAGGGTATAATATGTAACCCTTATCTGCGAGACCTCTGGCAAGCGTTGGCACACGGCCCATTGCTCTGCTAGGATTGCTAACCACTCTGTTTTTGGCACCTGCTGTACTGTGGCACCAATACGTGTCCTAACTGCAGAAAACTCTGCTGTCTGCAGAAACAGGAAGCACACGGTGCTAAAGCTTTCATAAGGTGATCTACCTGTATAGAGCCCCAAAGCACAAGAGTGGCAGAAACCTCTAATACAGAGAACTGCTCGGCTGCCAGGTTGGGCTGGCCCCTCAGCATTGATGGATTTGAATACTGTCATAAAAAGGGCATGACCCTAAAGCTTTCTCCTGAACTCCGAAGGCTATGAATCGCGGAGTATCTGAGATGGTGCTTGTCGATGGGGCCCAACCTTAAACTGCCTGCAGTGCTCTTATTAGCGGAACAGTTAAAAAGGAGCCAGAAGGCCATAATGAAAGAGGTGAAAATCTTGCATGGTTCATCCAATTTTCTAATGGAGGGCCTGGCCTCTGAGGACGAGCAAAAGATTCAGAAACTGTGCTTGGGGCCTAAGAACAAAAGGCCTTGGCCGTCAAGCTACCACCTGCATTGTCTCACACAAACTAGTGAGTGAGTCCTAGAACCTTAGTCTCAGCGAGGGGGTTCCATAGTGGATGGTTCACCTCACGGGAGTGCTGAAGAGAGAATAAGCACGAACAAGCCGGAGGTGGTACTTCCTGGGAAGAGTTAACAAACACGGCAGACTCTTTTGAGCACTTTAGTCAGACTTTCAATATACTTCGTCATAGAAATCTAACAATTAAGACTTTTCTTTGATGCCATTGACAGTAAGTCAAAGATGGCACTCTACTGACACATCTTCGCCATGGGCCTGCCTACTGTACAGGTAGTATTGCTTGATAGCTCTCAGCGCTAAGTAGTAGCCCATCTGAGCTCTTAAACAGCCATGAGGCAACATGTAAAGCGCTTTGGATGGCCATGGGTCTGTTAAAAGTGCTATATAAGTGCAGTCCATTTACCATTTAATATATCTGTCTGCTCACTCTTCATGTGCAGTGGCTGGCAGACTCATCCCAAGCGTCCATCTCACCATGTGCCTCGGCAGCCGCAGAAATGGAGAGGCGGGGGTAATTGAGCAGCCTTCTTAAATCATAATGAAAAAGGGGCAATGCCAAAGAAATCAAATCACCAGCTTATTGAGTAACATAAGCCACATTCGTCATGGATGAATAAAACATTGTCGTCACTGTCACGGTTTCAGACACGACTGAGAGAGAGAGAGGTATAACGTTACCTGTAGGGTAGGGTACAATATATCACCGGTACCTATTAGAGGTTGAACGACTTACATTTTTTTTAAGTTGCCATTTTTGTGATGAAAGTCGAGTCGACGCCGACTAGTCGCTGATGACGTCATTAATGAACAAATAAGCCTGAACCTTGAGCTTAGACGCGAATACTGGTCTTCTTTTGCACAGGACAGCTATGGCATATAACAGCACTGCCTATAAGGTTATTGGTCCTCCTACATAACAGCTTTTTTATCAGTTATTTTGTCTTATGGTCGTTATATTTCTCACAGATTTCTGCTCGTTCTGAATAAGATACAAATAAAGTAGCACAATAAAGATTACATGTATATGAATGCATTAATAAGTGATTGTGTGTGAATTAATTCTACCTGGCAGCGTCTCTCTATACATATAGTGAAGCTGAGTTTTAGTTATGAAGAAATAAATGCTAGAACATTTCAGTTTCTAAGCTATTTTATTGATAAATCACAGAACAGTGTTGACAATACATTTTTGCGCTACTGAATAGTTGTGTGAGGCGCGCGCGATCTTTGCGTGATCAGACTATGTGTGTGTGTTGCAATGAAGCACGCAGTTTAGCGCGATGATTAACTTATGTGTACAATAAGCGTGCATTCTCCTGATCAATTTTGAGCATACAGATGGTAATCAAAATGTCTTGTGGAGAGCTCTTTATGTATGCATTTATTTGTCATTTTTATCTGTTCAAAACAGAGCCTGCGTGTCAGGAAATTGTTTATCCGTTTGCATCATTTATAGGCCAGTCAACGTCAAGCTTAAAGCGTCATGACAAAGGATTAAGGTCAACCCCTAGTACCTAACCGCTACGTGCAGAGTTTGAGTTGGTGTTGGTGCCAACAAACATGCTTTCGTGGCACTTGTTACATATCACACTGTACTGTAATTCTCCCACAGAATGGATAGAAGTTATGGATAGAAGGGGTAAAGCAATGGTTGGAAGTGCGGCACAATCTCACAATAAAATAACAATAAATACATTTGCTACTTAACAGATGTGTTTTATTAACGCCTACACCTACCCCGACCCCGACCCTAAACATACCCTTACAATAATGCAAATACGGTAATTAAATGACGCAATATTGATGTGTGCATGCCCAGTGCCCGTAGTTGTATCCCTTAACTCTTTCACCGTGCTGGACGTAATGTGATATATATATAGTGAATACGGATTGGCTGTAAACATGAAAACGGATGATTGTTGTTTTCAGATTGATCCACTTTGGGACCCGGTTTCAAAAAATTGCTTCCAAAACGCCAGATCCGTGTGAACGAAATGTTGATATTTTATACGTATACATCTAAACGCGTCTCCGTGTGGACGGGGCAGTGTTTTCAAACACATCATGTTTATTACAGGTTTCAGACATTTAAATACACATAAGTATGCATTTAAATGTCTGAAATAAAGACATGAACATCTTGGATGAGATGGGGGTGAGTAAATTATAAGGAAATTTTCATTTTGGGGTGAACTAATCTGTTAATCATATTTGATTGATGGACATCGCACTGTGTTCAATGTATTTTTTTTTATTTTTTGGGGGGTTTTGTTTTTTTTCCTGAGCAAAGTTCAGTTTGCTATCAAGTTGGAATTGTAAACTACTCGTGTATAATTTGAGTGTTTCAATTTGTGTTGGAATAAAAGTGTTTCCATCACAAATGTGTGTATGTCATTGATTGAAATCATGTTTAGTATATGCAGAGATGTTGTAATATTGACTGAAATCATGTATGATAATTATATGTAGTTTATATGTATATTACATAAACTTGAAGAGCTAACACCATTTCCCTATTAAAAAAATATGAAATCTGTATGAAAAGCATATAAACAAATGACAAAATGTAAATAAATCCTATATGATTTTAATTTGACTAGCATATGAGTCAGTATAAGAACTTTATATGATTTGTATATGAATATCGGGTGTTTTCTATACTAATACCATATACCATTGCATACTGTTTACATGTAAACTCATAAGATTTTTGCAGTATTCATACATGACCCAAAAATCCCCTACAAGTTTTTTTTTTGTTAATACTCCTGGTTTTTACCCATTTATTCCCCAAACGTTACATATTGTTCCCTTATACTTACACATACATACTTTATAGGCACACTATAATTAGCAAAAGTTACGCTGTAAATTTGACTTACACTGATTATGGGCTGTAATCTAAAGTGTTACCCTAGAAACTTCATCACATCTGAAAAAAATACATTAAATAGTAAAGTACTAATCTATTATTTACTTCAATTCACTTATTTCAAATATACATAAAAAAGTACTTAGTGCACCTTCAAGGCAGGTAAACAAGTGAAGTTGACCTCTCCTAACCTGCGCAGACTTGCAAAGTCCTGTTTTTTATAATAATCGAGTAATAGCATAGTCCTCTCCCTGCATCTGCGTCCATCCACCTCAAAGTTCTCGTCCTGTAGGGTAGCAGTAATAATTTCACCCACCCTTGCCCAGATCCGACCTGACTCTTTAGAAGTGAAGGGGTTCTGTGCTATCACCTCACGTAGAAGCAGGATGTCATGACGTGCTGAAAATCGCACCTGACGTTTACGAGGATTAGAAGAAGGTCCTGCAAGAGAGAAACCTGCATATGGACAAAAAGATGTGAGAGACTTAAAGGGTTAGTTCACCAAAGATTTTTAATTGGCCCATAATTTACTCACCCTCAAACCATCCTAGGTGACATTCTTCTTTTAGACTAATAAAATCAGAGTTATATTAAACACGTCCTGGCACTTCCAAGCTTTATAGTTGCAGTGACTGCTGCTCTGTTAGTCCATAAAATATCCATATTTAAAACTTTATAAAGTAAATTATCTAGCTTCCAGCGAATCCGCTTCCATAATAAACTTACGGAAAAGGTGTAGCGCCCGTGGCACCTCTCACAGTTCAAAATACTTACGCTACGTCAGACGAGCATAACTGGTGTTAAAAGTCGTCAGGTGTAGGTAAGTATAGTAAGTATTTTGAACTGTGAATTTAAAATGTGGATATTTTTCTTACACAGACGCATTGATTCGCTTCAGAAGGCCTTAAATAAACCCCCAAGGCCTTGTGGAGCAGTCTTATGATGGATATAGGTGCACCTTTATGCAGTGTTGGGCAGTAGCGAGCTACAAGTAGTGACGCTACTAGCTTACCTACATTTTTCAGTAGCTTGTCAGTAGCTCAGTTACTTTTAAAACAGTGTAGCTTTTCCAGTAGCGGAGTAGCACGGCCAAAAGCGACATTCCGTTTTTGGGTTCTGAATTCTGAAACCAAAACTCATCAGGCTACTTGCCTCACAGACATGAGATATAACAAAATATGTTTATCAGCTGAAAGGCAGAATACAAATGTTTTTATTAACATCTCGGTTACGTATGTAACCCTCGTTCCCTGAAGGAGGGAACGGAGACGTACGTCAGAACTGAACCGACGAATTGGGATCTGAACTCAGAGACCTATCCACTTCGAGTGTAAAAAAACGAGCCAATCAGAGATTGGCATGTGATCCGCACATTCCACGCTCCGCCCCGCAGCGCGGGTATAAATAGGGAGTGGAATGGCAGATCAATGCTTTTTTCAACTGAGGAGCCGAATACGTGACTGGGCTCCTAGCTGAAGCACAGCACCTGGCGACGGGGCGTACGTCTCCGTTCCCTCCTTCAGGGAACGAGGGTTACATACGTAACCGAGACGTTCCCTTTCAGTCGGTCACGTTCGACGTACGTCAGAACTGAACCGACGAATTGGGATCCCTTTGGAAAACGCCAGGATGCTGGCCCTTCCAGCGTCCTGCTTGAGCGCACTGGACCGTCTAGTATGGTACGGAAGTCAGGGCTCCAAGCAGGGAGGTCAGTCACTGCTGTTTCTGCAAGACCCATTTAGAGTGACCATAGACCGCTGGGAAGCGTGCTCTCTCGGAAGAGGTACGCTGCAGGGCCACGTCCTTCAGGGAAGGAGTGGTGGTGGAATACACATAATGACTAACCTGTCAGGGTAGTGCAACATGTGGCAGTCTCTGGGGTGGTTCCAACCTAATTGTAGGGGGGAAAGAACACGCCCAGAGACGACAGAGCAGGCTCTGTCAAGGGAAAGACACGGGGCTAGCCCGAAGGGTAGCAGGTACCGTGGACGAATACACATATGGGGTTACCGTGAGGGAACCGCTACATATGGAACCCAGCCTACAACCACGTTCCACAAGCATACGGGTGCAGGCCTAGCGTCAGACGGTCCGCAACATCTGACACCGCATGGGGTGACGGAGGAGCTCGACAGGGTTAGCCGGTTTCCCGGGGAACACAACTGGAGACAATAGACGCACGTATCTGGCCCAGAGGGCGGGAGTGGCGTTGCAAGCCGACACTTAGAACGGGCACTTAGCGCTCCTGGCCACCAGGGGCGAGGATGCGGGAAGATACCGGCTCTACACGGAGGCTATAAAATCTAGCGAACGTGTTAGGTGTCGCCCAGCCCGCAGCTCTACAAATGTCTGTCAGCGAGGCGCCTTGAGCCAGCGCCCAGGAGGATACTACACTCCTAGTGGAGTGGGCTTGCAACCCGAACGGGCAAGGCACGTCTTGGGACTGGTAAGCCAAGACTATAGCATCCACTATCCAGTGGGCTAACCTCTGTTTGGAGACAGCCTTTCCCTTCTGCTGGCCTCCGTAACAGACGAAGAGTTGCTCTGAGGTCCGAAAGCTTTGGGTCCGGTCAATGTAAGCGCGAAGAGCGCGGACCGGACACAACAAAGCCAGGGCTGGGTATGCCTCCTCCGAAGGCAGCGCTTGCAGGTTCACCACCTGGTCCCGGAAGGGAGTGGTAGGAACCTTGGCACGTATCCGGGCCTGGGTCTCAGGATAACGTGAGAGTTACCAGGCCCGAACTCTAGGCACGATTCGCTGACCGAAAGTGCGTGCAGGTCCCCTACCCTCTTGATAGAGGCCAATGCAGTCAGGAGCACTGTCTTCATTGACAAGATCTTAAGCTCAATTGACTCCAAAGGCTCGAAGGGAGGGCTCTGAAGTGCTCTGAGCACTAGAGCTAAGTCCCAAGAGGGTATCGAGGATGGACGAGGAGGATTAAGTCTCCTCGCACCTCTGAGGAACCTGACGATTAGGTCGTGCTTTCCTACGGACTTACCTTCAACTGCGTCGTGGTACGCCGCTATTGCGGCGACGTACACTTTGAGGGTGGAGGGAGACAGCCTTCGCTCCAACCCGTCTTGCAGGAAGGAAAGCACGACACCAATCGAACACCTTCGGGGGTCTTCCCGGCGGGAAGAGCACCACTCAACGAACAGGTTCCACTTCAGTACATAGAGGCGCCTCGTAGAGGGAAGCTGAAGAGATGGTATCTACGACTGCTTGTGGTAGTCCAACTAGAACCTCCGCGTCCCGTCCAGGGACCAGACATGAAGATTCCAGAGGTCTGGACGCGGGTGCCATAGAGTGCCCCGTCCCTGAGAATGAAGGTCCTTCCTCAGGGGAATGGGCCAAGGAGGGGCTGTCGCGAGGAGAGTAAGTTCTGGGAACCAGGTCCGGTTGGGCCAATACGGCGCAACTAGCAAGACCTGCTCCTAGTCCTCCCTGACTTTGCACAGTGTCTGTGCAAGAAGGCTCACTGGGGGAAACGCATACTTGCGTAGGTCCCGGGGCCAGCTGTGCACCAGTGCATCTGTGCCGAGGGTACCCCCGGTCAGGGAATAGTACCACTAGCAATGGGTCGAGTCCGGAGAGGCAAACATGTCTACCTGTGCGGCTCCGAACTGGTCCCATATCAGCTGGACCGCCTGGGGGTGGAGTCGCCACTCGCCCGGAGGTGCTGGCTTCCGAGAAAGCTCGTCGGCTGTCTGGTTGAGCGCACCAGGGACATGAATGGCCCGAAGCGACCTCAGCTGCTTCTGACTCCACAGGAGCAGGTGGCGGGCGAGTTGGAACATGCGACGGGAGCGTAGACCACCCTGACGGTTGATGTATGCAACGGCCGCCATGCTGTCCGTACGGACCAGTACATGCTTGCCACGTAGCAGCCCCTTGAGGCGGCGTAGTGCCAAGTGTACTGCAAGCAACTCAGGGCAATTGATATGCCAATGCAACTGCGGTTCCGTCCACAGACCCGCAACTGCATGCCCGTTGTACGTGGCCCCCCAGCCCGTGGATGAGGCATCCGTGAACAGCACAGCATGCCTGGACACTTGTTCTAAGGGCACCCCGGCCCGGAGAAACGTTGTGTCTGACCAAGGACTGAACGTTTGGCGGCAGTACGGAGTCACTGGGACCCGGTACTGGCCGCTCCACCACGCCCACCTCGGGACTCGGCCATGAAGCCAGTGTTGGAGCGGTCTCATATGAAGCAATCCGAGCGGCGTGACCGCGGCTGCAGATGCCATATGCCCCAGGAGCCTCTGAAAAAGTTTCAGTGGGACCGCTGTTCTGCCTTTGAACATATTCAAGCAGTTCAACACGGACCTGACTCGCTCCTCCGTGAGCCCGAAGGCCCAACAGGCTGAGGTGAATGAGCACCATGTCCCTGTGTTCGCACAACTGCTCCCGAGACTGGGCGAGAATGAGCCAGTCGTCGAGATAGTTGAGAATGCGAACGCCGCGTTCTCAGAGTGGAACAATGGCTGCCTCCGCGATCTTCGTAAAGACGCGGGGCGACAGGGACAGCCCGAAGGGCAGGACCTTGTACTAGTATGCCCTTCCCTCGAACGCAAAGCGTAGAAACGGTCTGTGTCGAGGGAGAATGGAGACATGGAAGTACGCGTCCTTCAGGTCGATCGCTGCGAACCAATCCTGGGGACGGATGCATTGAAAAATGCGTTTCTTCGTCAACATCCGGAACGGGAGCTTGTGCAGGACCCGATTCAGGACGCGCAGGTCCAGGATTGGCCGTAGCCCACCCCCTTTCTTGGGCACGATGAAGTAGGGACTGTAGAACCCTGTCTTCATCTCGACTGGAGGAACCGGCTCGATCGCGTCCTTCGCCAGTAGGACCTCGATCTCTCACCGCAAGACTTGGGCATCGCTGCTTCGCACTGAGGTGAAGAGGATGCCCTTGTACTTGGGTGGCCGGCGCGCGAACTGAATCGCGTAGCCGAGTCTGATGGTACGGATGAGCCAACGGGACGGTCGAGGGAGCTGTAGCCAAGCTCCCCGGGACCGTACCAGCGGGATCAACGGCACCACAGACATGCCTGGGGTGGGGCAGCGCAACGGAGTACTCTGGCTCGACTCGGGAGGCCCGGAGGCGGCCCGGAGTGTCGCGCGAGCACTCCTGGTGCGGGCAGGGAGCGGGTGAGAAGGCCCGGAGGCGTCCTCGGAGCCGTTCGGCTGCTCGCTGCCCGGAGGCAGAGAGGTGGGATGCTCAGACCCGACTCGGGAGGCCCGTGGCACCCCGGAGTGTTGTCTGAGTATTCCCGGGAGGGGCAGAGAGTGGGTGAGAAGGCCCGGGGGCATCCTCGAAGCCCACTCTGCTGCCCTCTGGCGAGGGGAGGGGAGGGAGGAAGAGACAAAGCCCGGAGGCGTTGTGAACTGCCACCCTGACCCTCTTTGGGCCCAGGGGGATAGGAAACTGCTCTTTTTGTTAAAATGTGGGTACCGCCGAGCTCCGGAGAGCTGGCGGCAGATGTAGAGTACCAGACGGGGCCCCCCGGTCCTCCTCCAGGGGGTGGGGGAGGGATGCGGACATCATCTCCCGAAGAGCAGCTCCTGTCCTCCCTGGGCTGCCTGTCTCAAGGCCGCTTCCCCTTGCGCTTGCCGGCAGGCTTAGCGGCCTGGACAGGTTGGGCGCCACCCTTGCGCCCGGCACCCTGCTTGGCCGGTGGAGGCAGCTGCTTTGGCTTGGCAGGGGCGGAGGCAGACGCGGGGGGACGCCCTCGGCGACGAGCAGGTGGGGGAGCTGTGGCCGGCGACTGGGTGGAGGCAGCAGCGGGTCGCCGGGGCAGGATGTTTCTAAAAGCCTCCGTCTGCTTCTGGGCCACCGAGAACTGCTGGGCAAAGTCCTCGATGGCGTCGCAGAAGAGGCCGGCCCGACAGATAGGGGCGTTCAGGAATCGCACCTTGTCCGCATCACGCAGGTGGCGTTCCTGGACCACCAGCATGGCCATCGCCCGACCCAGGGAGCGTGCAGTGACTTTCGTCGCTCAGAAAGCGAGGTCCGTCGCCGCACGCAGTTCCTGCATAACACCCTGGTCGGAACTTCCCTCGTGCAATTCCATGAGCGCTTTGGCCTGGTAGACCTGCAGGAGCGCCATGGCATGCAATGCCGATGTGGCTTCTCCACAGGCTGTGTAAGCTTTGCCGGTTAGCCTGGACGAGAACTTACACGCCCGGGAGGGGAGACGCGGGGCACCACGCCAGTCCGCAGCGGTCTTGGGACACAGGTGCATCGCCACCGACCGCTCGACTGGAGGGATTCCCACGTAACCCTTCACCCCACCGCCATCGAGGGAAGTGAGGACGGAGGAGTCCGTCGATCGCACGCGAGCGCTATACGGTGCTGCCTACGACTTCGAGATCTCCTGATGCACTTCCGGGAAGAAAGGCACCGGGGCGGGGCGCTGAGAACCAGCACGGGCCGTCCCGAGAAACCAATCATCCAACCGTGAAGGTTCGGGACACGGTGGAGGGTTCCACTCGAGCCCTACGCTTGCGGCGGCCCGGGAAAGCATAGCCGTAAGCTCTGGGTCAGACTCGGGCAACGCTGTCACACCCGAAGGGGGCAGCGCAGCCTCATCCTCATCCTCAGAGCCCATTAGCTCGTCCCCCGATGCTGCGACCGACATCCTGTCTTCCGCCGGAGCCCCGAAGGAAACGGCTGGCACTCCGCGCGAGAGGTCAGCACGCTCTTCCGGGAACTCCACCGGCACAGTGGAGGGGGGAGGGGCCCGAGGAGCCATTTGACCCGTCGGGTTAGCCCTGACCGTCACCCTCAGGTCCCCACCCAAGTCATCAGCCAGAGTAGCAGCCCTCTGCTTGGGCGCAGAAGGACCGCTAGACCGGGGGATGCGCGAGGGTGCTCCACCTGCTTTGAGGTATTGGAGTCTGGACCTAAGCACTGCGATGGTCATGTTCCCGCAGTGGGAACATGACTCATTCACGAACGCAGCCTCAGTGTGCTGAACGCCCAAACACATGAGACAACGAACGTGACCGTCAAGCGGGGTCAGAAAGCGACCGCACCCAGAAACACACGGTTTGAATGACATCTTGAAAAAGACGCAGGGTCAAACCGTGTTGCTCTTTTAGGATGGAAACTGCTCTTTTAGATTGTGCTGAAGCACTCAGGGAGATGACCGCGGTCAGCACGCAGTCCACAGTGCAAGCCTGCGTGTGACACTCAAAAGGAAACGCCCAGCGAACCAACAACAAAAAGCTCTTTTGTGAGTGGTGCTTGAATGCAAACGATTGCAACAAGGTCGGTCTCTCGCTGAAGCACCGTTACACCCGCACTGGCAGTTCCTTCCTCTCTCTCGAAAGACTCGAAATTAAACACTCTTCGTGGCAACAGCAATGTACTGTTCGGCTCCGAAGTTGAAAGCATTGATCTGCCATTCCACTTCCTATTTATACCCGCGCTGCGGGGGAGGAGCGTGGAATGTGCGGATCACATGCCAATCTCCGATTGGCTCGTTTTTATACACTCGAAGTGGATAGGTCTCTGAGTTCAGATCCCAATTCGTCGGTTCAGTTCTGAGGTACGTCGAATGTGACCGACTGAAAGGGAACTTAGACATTATATAACAGTTTCAGGTTATGTTTTAGTGTCGGTAACATTTCTCACATTGTCCCACACAAACTTAGTAATCGTCCCACTTTTGTTTTGGTTGATGGTGGTAAACCTAATCCTGACTCCTGAATATTTCTTTTAAGTTGCATACATTATGTTCTTGCACTGATGTTAAATTTTTAGCCATGTTGCACTTTGAAAGTTTGAGATCTAGGCTATATATAGATTATTGTGTGTATTGGATAGTTTACACAATCAAATGATTCTGACAGTTTTTGCCTTTGAAATGACTGGGGGAAAAGTATCTCAATCAACCGGAATTCGCACTATACTCTTTGAAATCAATTCAATTGCATTATGTTGCTTGAAACCCCAAATAGTATAACATTATTCATTAATTATTCAAAGTTATTTGTCATTGTAAAAAAATAATAAAAAATAGTTTCAATGTAGCTAGCTACTTTTTGACCGTAACTTGTAGTGTAGCTAACTACTTTTTCTTGAATGTAAATGAAACTACTTTAACTTACAAGTAGCTTGTAAAGCTACAGTTTCAGAGTAGCTTTCCCAACACTGCTTTTATGGACTTCAAAAACACAGCAACAGTCACTGCCATTATAAAGCTGGAAAGAGCCAGGACATCACAACTCATAACAAGAATGTCATACACACTTAGGATGGCTTTAGGGTGAGTAAATCATGGAATAACCATGATTACTTACTTTAACCCTTCAAAGTTAAATCTGGGTACTTAATTTTTAAACATTTAGATGCATATGTATCTGTGAAAATTCTTTCATATACTGTATCAGCAGTAATATACCTTTGTAACATTGCTATTATAGTGTAATAAATAATAAAATAATTACAATTGTGTGTAAATCCATACACGTTTCTTTCCTTATGGTGCGTACAAGTCAAGTCAAAAAGACTGCACATGAACATCACAAAGTCGCCAGTACAAGTGGGAAGCTTAGGATTTTTTGCTGCCTTCACACGCTTTTGTAATGACGAGTTTCCTGGTTAAAAATTTGACTTGAAATTCTTTTTCAAATTGTTCGCGAGTTTGGTGTGCTATAAATTTTAAACATGGTGGAGGGAAAAGCGATTGCTGCTGTGACTGGTAGTTTATGCACAAAAGCTACATTGTTTGTCTTGTAATTAAAGTAATGCATATTTACACATATGAATATCATTTTACAACTAAAATAGCCTTTATTTGACTGAAATTCCAGAATTGTCTGCAAGTTATTTAAAGTTATGCTGTGAATGTTTGTCGTCAATTAATGGGCCACTAAACATAATTTAGGCTTTAATAATATTTTCCCCAAAATAGGCAAAAATAAGCCTGGTGTCCTCCATGATTCCTGTTCGTTCCGACAACAAATCTCTTGAATGCAACAAGCCTCTAATCAAGACTTAAGAAGTGGGAAGAAGGAATTTCCGATAGCACATAAAAGCAGCAATTCTTTAAACCCTGATCTTTAAGAGTTGGGGTGTGTCAGTGAGAAACGTATGGAAGCTTGTGTAGCAATATTCAATTTGCAATGCAATATGCAAAATGGCAATGCAATATGTAAAATGGCAATGCATTTCAGTATTTAAAATGTACATTTTCCATACCATGTGTGCAACATTTAAAGCAAAACGATAATTCAAATCGAATAATACAATTTACATTTGCTATTTCCTACACTAGTTTTAACATATAATTTAAACATATATTTTAATGCTTCATAAGTTGCAAAATTAATATGAAAATGTACTACAGAAATTATTACATTTGTTTAAAATGTTCAAGTAAAAATTGTAGCAAAACTATCATTTAAAGGTAGGGCAGGTAAGAATTGGTTAAAAAACTTTTTTTCACAAATTTGTTTAAAGGTTCTTTATGTATCAATACATAATTAAAATGTAAGTACTCTAAAAAAGAAAGTATAAAATGTGAGTGTCTGTAGACCTCTCACGACTGTTTTAAAGACAGCTCATTATTTCCATTCACTCCACCTTCTCCCCGCTGGGCTCTTTCCAAAGCCACGGCCCCAAAATACATGAACGCGCTACGCCAACCGCTCAGCTGGAAGATGCATTATTTACCTGAGACGAGCGGAGTGCATGTAGTGATATCATGTCAGAATCACATGTAATAAAAAAATCTAACTTTATCAGTATGAATATAAACAAATAAGATGTCTTTTAGTGCTCACTATCAAACTAGAATACTGATACTGGTAAATTTCAAAAGTAGTAGCTAAAGCTAACTTAGTTCTAAAAAAAAGTTCCTGGATGCGGTGTACTTGCTTATACACATGCATTTTGTTATCTAAAGTTAAATTTTGCGGAATTCAACACAACAGCGATCAACTTGAACTAAGCATATTGAGTATTTATCATCTCTACTAATGGCTAAGTGTATAATATTGTAACAATGCTAAGTAATGTTATGCTATATTAGGCAGCTACATGTGCTAGTGATACATGCTTCATGAAAACATAAACCAAAAAAATCTATAATCAAAATGAAAGATAACCTGTCCAGCAGGAATACAGCCAGCAATGAGTCATTTTTCAGCCAGTTTAAGTCCCTCAGTTCTCGACATTGTTGGAAAGCCACGTTGATATTTACTCGCGTTTGATTTCTTTGTTTATCCAAAGACTTCTTGTGCATTGCCTTTACATGTAGGCCTACTGTCTTCCTTTTTTCGCATTGTTTGCCTTCGCTGACTGCAAAACCCGGCACCGTGCATTTTGAATGCTTTTCCTTTTCCTAGGGGTGCGCGCATGTGTGGGCAGAACCTGTAGCTAAAGTGTTGGTTGCCATGGTAGCGAGAGAGACAGAGAGACAGTTGCCCAAGCCAATCATTTGCTTCGTCCCGAACGAAAATAATGAGCGAAAAATAATGAGTTTATTGCAGATTAAACAGTCTAGAGTTACTTGATTTTTATACTCTTTTTTTCAGAATACATACATTTAAATTATGTATTGACATATAAAGAAAGTTTAAACAAAAGTGTTTTAGATCATTCTTACCTACCCTACCTTAAAATGATATTTTTCTTAATTGCAAAAATCTTGTGATTGCATTTATCACATGTCGCCATGAATGAAACAAAATTCAATATGGAATTGAAAATGTAATCTGAGCCGATCAAGGTCAAGTTAAAATATTTTTTTAAAGTGAGGACATCAGGCAACAGCAAGCAGCCAGTGGCCAACAGTGAGTTAATTTAACGCTTTAGCCTCTTAAACCAACACTTGACTTGTCTTGCCTATAATGAAATCATACATCATAATGTAATCATCAACACTTCAAGAATGTCACAAAGTTAGTTTAAATGTTTTATCACCACCACAGTAAAAAGGCGTTTTTGACATGTTAAGGTAGTTTGATGGTGCTCGTAACTGCGCTCGCAAATGAAACCGGCTACACAATCTAAAAAAAAGAAAAAGAAATACAGTTCGTCTTACCTTACACTTATCTGCAAAATAAATATAAATCCGATCTTTAATTTCCGTGCTATATGCACATTTAACAAAGATCATGTAACAGTCACGGTCACTGCTAACTGTTAGGACGCACTGATCACAGGAGCACGCAGAGTAACGGCCGAGCTGGGTTTTGATAGCCTAGAAATCTAGACACACCCAAGAGGCAGCAAATCTAATCTGCCACAACTCTCAATACACTTCTGAGCTGTAAAAACCAAACTCTGGTCGGGCCAATCACATCGTGTATAGAGTCGGTAGGAGCGGGGCTTAACATAATGACAGCCGAGTTGCGCTTGCATGCTACTAGTAAACACAGAAGTTGGCGAACGGCAGCCTTTCGAATCAGCTTTGACCGCGACTCTGGAAGACTTGGAGTTAAGTTCTCTGTGAAAAGAACGGCACTGAAGTCATTCTTAAAAAGGGAAGATGTGTTCTGAGTTTTGCCGACCGGATACAGCGAAAGTTTAATCTGTCAACTAGCTCTGCTTCACCTTCGTTGCTCTGGTTGGTTGTAGTGCTATCCCCCGCTTTACCCCGCAGTGGGAACATGAGCTATCCACAAACGCTGCCTCAGCATGCTCTAAGCCCAGGCACGTGATACAGCGTTTGTGACCGTCAGCGGGCATCAGGGAACGATCCCATCCAGAAATGCACGGGTGGAAAGACATCTTGAAAAAGACGTCATGTCACCCGTGTAGCTCTTTTTGTGAGGAAATCTGTTCTTTTAGTGCTGAAGCACCCAGGGATCAACCGCGGCAGAAATACAGGTTTGTAGTGCAGCCTGCATCTACTCTCGCCAAGAAGGAACACGCCCCCCGAACTAACTGTGTGTGTGTGTGTGTGTGTGTAGTGCAATTTTCTCAGTTTTGCAGCAGCTCTCTTCGCTTCCACTTTATACCCGCGCCACGGGGGCTGGGTGCGATATGCAAAGCCCGCACGCCAATGTTCATTGGCCCGTTTTCTATATCTCGAAGCTGATAGGGGCTTCCAGAAGTGATCCCCAATTCGTCGGTCCTTCCGACCTACGTCGAAGTGACCAACTGAAAGGGAACAATAATCATCGGCAGCTTGTGTAAGATTATTTGAGAGTAAAATAATCTGTTGAAAACCACAGCTCACTTCAGCGTGACCACATTCGTGTAAGGTGCACGAGCGCTAGGCGCATTCTCTGCAAAGAACTCACTGGTCTAACAGAACAGTGACTGACAGACACGCATGATCATTTCTGTGTTATTGCTCCTCTTTATCTGGCAGTAAACGCCTCGCTTGAATAGCTTTGCTTTCGCCATGTTTTTTCAGCACCTGGCCTCGGCCCCGCCTTGATGCAGTGACAGAAAGGGCGGGGGCGGAGACTAGATCGGCTCGGATTACATTTTCAAATCCACATTGAATTTTGCTATATATGAAATTACCTTTGTCTCAATAAAACTGAACGAAACTTTTTCAGAAACTATTAAAAATATGCCATTACAAAAGAAGAAAAAAATGAACTGCCGCACAAATTTAACAGGATATTCAGTATGCTTCATTCTTTGTTAAGGTTTTTCAAAGATTAGTTTTCACAAATTGTGGATTGTGAATGCATTGCCAAAGATTTCGCTTGCGTTTCTCAGATTTCATTTGCTCTTTTGACACAAACCTCTCGTGGGGGCGGGCTTAACAGTGATCTACTCTGATTGGATAAAGAGCTTTTGATGGACAGGTCCTCTCTGTCCAGGGCATATTGGAATGATCTTGCGGTGCTTTGTATTAGTTCGTAAAGATGAGCTCTCAGGAGAGAGATGGAGCAGCTGCGGCTTTATCATCATCTTCACCCACTTGTTCTTCAAGGCAGCAATAAGTTTGTGTTATTTAAATAACCAATAATATCGATACGAGTTGTATCCATGTACAGTTTGCAACAGTTTGTTGCGGGTTATTGATATACATTGGTATATGATATACACCTTTTTGAAACATTGAAACATCTTGTTGCACGGATGAACCTAACTAATACAAACAAAACATCTCTGGTTACCTAGAAGAGCATCATTTCATTCGTTTGTTATATAAGAGGCAATCTGGTGCTCGTTGCCGCTGTTATCAGTGCCGTGTGCATGTGCAGTCTACACACAGATGAGCGCTTTAATCGCCTAACACCATTGCAGACTTTCTATTTGTTCCGGTGAAATCATGAAATTAAATGCATTTAAAAAACTGTCCCTGCTCTGGATATACAACCACTGATGATCAGTAGCCTATAGATGCAATAATTAAACACAAGGTTTATATTAGCTAATAAATGAACTATTTAATTGATTTTTGGACATCTTAATGATATCTTAACTGGGAGTGTAAATACAATTAAGAAAAATATAATTTAAATGATAATTTTGCTACAATTTTTGCTTGAACATTTTAAACAAATGTAATTTCTGTAATACATTTTCATTTAGCAACTTATGCATTAAAATATATGTTTAAATTATATGTTAAAACTAGTGTAGGAAATAGCAAACGTAAATTGTATTATTCAATTTGAATTTTCATTTTGCTCCAAATTTTGCACACATAGTATGGAAAATGTACATTTAAATACTGAAATGCATTGCCATTTTACATATTGCATTGCCATTTTGCATATTGCATTGCAAACTAAATATTGCTACAAATAAGCTTCCATAGAAATGTAGCGGAATACTACAAAATGTAGGCTATAACTGTATGTTTGTAAAATGATCTGCCTTTTTTATTTACATCAAAATAAGCAAATTCCCTGGACTAATAAAGTTGTTTAATATAACAAAGTTTACAGTGGCTTCATAAATTAATTAAAAACATTAAAAAGCAAAACACACCTGATACATATTCTTTGTTGATATTTTCTATACGTTAAGTAGAGTTCCAAAACCTTGCTGTAATTAATTTAGAGAAGGTACTTCGACTAAAGTAATTTGAAAGCACCTGCCATTGTAAAGACAACTTACCAAACGATACAATACGAACTTCCCACGAGGACGCCCAATAGTATGACACACTTTTATCGGTAAAGAAACTGTATTGCCTATGCGTAATTCTTTGTGCAAACCATTTCTAGTTGACCATTGTTTTGACTTGCATGTTACTTTTAATAAGACAAATATACTTTTTTTTTTTTTTTTTTTTAAATCATAAATAGCGTCATTCTGGTGCTTTATTGACTACTGACACTCCCAACAGTGCAGGCTTTTACGGCTCGTTCGACGTATGACGTCGCTTAGCAGTGCAATGCAGAAGTAAAGACTATCTTCGCGCTACAGAATCTGAATACAACAGGTTCTAATGATTCTAGATTCAAGAATAGAATCAGTGCATTCTGTTCCATTCAAACACTCAGTAGAATAGATTCTATTGATTCTAGATTCAAGAATACAATCAATAGATTGCATTCTATTCAAAGGTTGTGGGTTTTCATCAGGTCTTACCGCGTTCCATGTCTTCCCGTCTGTATGTGTGTCAGCTGATACGCACAAACTGCTGAGGTCACTGTACACGTCCGCTCACAAGTACAGGTTCCATTCTGACGTGTGCCTCAACTTCTCGAGAAATCTGGCACAACTGGAAGAGAAGGGAATGCAGGTGTACTGTTCATCCTCAAGAGGGCAGAATATGCTCAAATGAAGTGATTATGGTTTAAAAACACCACTTCTAAAACAGACATCAATCTGTGTTATCTATCTATCTATCTATCTATCTATCTATCTATCTATCTATCTATCTATCTATCTATCTATCTATCTATCTATCTATCTATCTATCTATCTATCTATCTATCTATCTAATTTAAAATTCTTTATAAATACATGTGAATTGCAAATCCTAACAGATAACAGAGGAAACTTGAGGAATAGTAATTAGCAAAATAGTAGAAATTAGATATTTTGGAGATAGGCCTATTTATTAGATACATATTTGGGAAATCAAATAGAGTAAATTAACAGAAGCAAAGGGGATGCCTAACACTCAATAGATAGCTTTTTCATAGCCTTCTGGGACCCAGTAATAGATTTTTGTAATGTAGTGGACATTATACTTTAGTGAATTCCTCGGACACCATAAAGGTCACAGTTTGTCCTATAAAGAGCATATTCAGGGCTTTTCCGAGATACCAAATGTTTGGAGATGAACAAATTAAACTTCTCATTGGTCTTTAAAAATGACTGCCATGAAACTGGTGATCAAATTTGAACAACACATTGAACAACAAAAAGCTTATGGAAATATTTTTGTAATTATATCATTTCATTTTCAAATTGTTTGTCATAAATCAACATCCTGTTAGCAAAACATAGCATTGACTTCATGCATGTCCTCTGTGTGGACAACATGACTTAAATCAAGCATTTTGGGAGACAAGTGAATAGGGAAATAAATTATATATTAACATTACTATGAAAATTAGATATTATGAAAAACTCGCCAAATACTACTCCCATTATTACACTTCTTTGTTCATTACATGTTTCCCCAAGAACACATTATTCAAAATTAGATACAGTGTATAGATACAGGAAAAGACATGAGAAAGAGCTAGAGGTAGTAGAGCTGAAGATGTTGAGGTTCTCTTTGGGAGTGACGAGGATGGATAGGATCAGGAATGAGTACATCAGAGGGACAGCACATGTGAGATGTTTTGGAGACAAAGTTAGAGAGGCCAGGTTGCGACGGTTTGGACATGTTAAGAGGAGGGAGAGTGAATATATTGGTAAAAGGATGCTGAGGTTAGAGCTGCCAGGGAGGAGGTCAAGAGGAAGAGGAGGTTTATGCCTATTATGCCCCTTTTTACAAGGTGTAAAATAAATCTCTGATGTCCCCACAGTGTGTATGTAAAGTTTTATTTCAAAATATACTAAAACTTATAGTATATAGATATTTTTTTACAGCATGTTAAAATTGCTACTTTGAGCAAATACACGCCATTTTTGTCTGTCCGTTTAAACACAAATGAGCTGGTGCTCCCAGCCCACTATCAAGAAGAGGGCGGAGCTTCACAAGCTTATGGTTCAGTGTCAGGACAATCTCGTGCACTGAAAATGTCAGAAACTGAACTGCCATAATCAGTATCGCTCTAAAGACTATAGACCCCTTAATCCCCTACAACACTGTGGCGTCCGCGCTTCTAGCTGGAGGCAAAACATAAGTTAAGTTTTGACTCATAAAAGTTTGAGGTTTTGACTTTAAAATGTCGTCTTGTTGTGTTTTTGGCTGCCAGAATAAAAGAAACAGCAATTTTGGTTCAAAACTAAAGTTTTACCAGATCCCGGAAGACATTCATTCACATCAAGAAGAGACTTGTGGTTGAATGCAATACGGCATACAGACTAGATGGAGACGATCATAAATAATGCTTGTGTTTGCAGTACACATATCAGGTAAAATAATCTATGCATATGTACTGGTGTGTTGGTTTTATCTAGTACAAATCAGCAAGTTTCAGTTTTAAATGAAATAAATTATATAAAATCTATTATTATTAGTTAAAAAGTTGTCAACCTTTAGCGCACTAATTTTAGCTAGCTTAAATGTTAAACAAACATACAGCTTGTTTTGTACAGCTTGTACAAATCACATTCAGTATGCAATTTGTGTGATATCCTTTGAACGGTCTCTTAAAATAATCCACACTGTCATAGTTAACGATAGGTTACATTAGACAATAAGCCTTGACAAAATTCTCCAAACCACCCGAAAGTAATTCATAAATTAATTTACAAAAATAGCAGTGACTACATATAGTCAGTCACTGCATACTAGCAATTGTCAGTGACTACATATTCGGACAGTTCCAAACTTTTTACAGCATTCATGTTTATAAAATCCGTCTAAAAACACGTTTGTCAACATTGCGCAGCATCTTTTTTGCTTCAGCTAAGCCCCGTCCACCATGAAACATTGCAATGTTTACAAACTTTTAAAGCTACACTGTGTGATATTTTCCCCCATCTAGCGGTGAAAACAAATGACCATCCAGTAAATATTAGTTTCTGTTCCTCTCAATTCCGATTTCGTTTGAACTCCTACGGTGGCCAGTTTAGTCCAAGATAAACATGGCAACCCCCCTCTTCACATTTGACACGGTGCCATTGAGTCTTAAAACGCGAAAGTCGAAGCTTGAATTCACGGGTATGTCTCTCTTTGGCTATTGTACTTTTAAGATGGAGGGGCAACATGGCAACCGGCATTCGAACTCCTCACCCGTATGTATTTTCAGTGGCATATTATAAACTTACGAGAATACTTTATTACTTGAAAGAAGTAAATATACATTAATAAGCACATATTTTTTAAAGTAGTAAGTGTTTTTAGCTAGGAATGAACTAAAAAAAGTCACACAGTGTAGCTTTAAGGGGGAACAGAATAATCTGGAAGCTGGATAAGCTGGATCAGAAACAGTTGGTACTGATCCATCCTTAAAAAAAAAAAAAAAAAAAAAACATTTGTTAGCAAAACCTGTGTTTTGTATTGTCCCAGTTTAATGATCTCAAAAAGCAGTCTGGTGTAAAATTATTTGCACATAAACAAATTTAGGTAAATGGTGGCACATTTCCTTCCAAAATAAATAAATAACCCATTGCGTCTTCAGCGAATTTTGGGAGTACATGCAGACTGTTATGTTCACTCTTACATACATCCACTAAGTTCTTAACATTTAATCGTAAACACGATTAGAAATTTGACTAGAATTGTGCAGCCCTATACCAAAGTTTTATGTAACTTTAGAGACGGTCCCTAGATCCACAGAGATCAAATGACCATGTCAAGCCAGCTTTACTCCAGTTAATTTCACCTGTAGTAAGTAAGTCTGGCCAGTAGGAATGTACTACAAACTTTGGAACGTAAAAAAGCCTTTTGGTGAGTTACTGTGAATTTGCAGACGGTCCCTAAAGCAGCCTCAGCGGATACTTTACCTCGGAGGTTTAAATTAGGTACTGCTCCTTTAAGGCGGAACGTACTCTCCTCTCACTCGCTGATGAGAGGGCTCAGGGCTGTCCGTAGTAGATGAAGCGCGAGCTGTGAATGTCGCATGGATGCTAATTCTAAATGCATGGATTCTAAATTTCTGTTGCTCTATGCCGTTTGTTTTTCCGTTTAGTAACGCAGTTGTCAGTGGAGTGTTTAACTGCCCCATGTGCGCGAGGGATTTACGGTGATAATAAACCCCCTTTGAAAAGTCTGATACGCGAGTTTGCTTTACTTGGCTGCAACCATTCAGGCCAGCTAATCTGCCCCTGTGTGAAGCGTGTAATACGACATACAATTTTAAAATCACAATAAAGAAAACATTGTCATTTTTAATAAGAATTGGCTTTGGCATGAAGGTGTGCAGTAGACATGTGCCGATTTTCGATAATGCGATTTATCACGATAATGAATATGCACGATATTGTTATCGTGGGCACTTTAAAATATCGTAAATAATAATTTATTAACAATTTATAATTTTTTTATAATGCACTCAAGAATACTTTGCCCATCAATCCTATAAATGCTCAACACCGCTGTATTCTGTGTCAAAGGGACACGCGCTCAGATATAAACAAGCCCAACGTGCGTTTGCACATGACTGAACCGGTGGCAATCGCTGCTGAAGTGCCGCTCAGTGACAGCAGAGGGCGCTGATGAACTACAGAATGCAGCCGGTTACCCCGGAAACCAGCAAACAAACAAAAAAACGCGTGTAGTTTTTAAAACAGCCATTCGTTTTTGTAATCTCAATGTTGTTCATCACAGCACCAAATACTTAATACTTAAAGACTTAATAGGCTATTTATTTTCAAATTTAAACAGTTTTATGTTTTAATCTGGACTACAACCCTAATAATTAGAACTGTTCTAATTATTTGTTATTGTTCAGTATAACTTTGAGATACGGCTTCATTAGTTAACATGTTAATTCATTATTACCAAACTGTCAATGAAAAATACTTTCATTCTAGTCGCGCAACACTATTTTGCAGGCGCTAGAACGCTCGTTGTTCAGCGGGTATGCAATTCATTCTTACTTACACATCTAAACGATTTCATTAAGTTAATTTATACCCTACTTGTTGTCAGTCTTTCAATCAACATGCTTGTTTGATTTGTGGCCTCTTTAAATTCAGTTTAAAAAAAGAAAAAACATTCGAGCTACGTCAGAGCGACAGCACGTCCACGAAGCTTTATACAGCATTGTTGGCAGGGCAGCAAGAGCGAATTTTGATGCTCTCGTCGGCGGCAGTGTGAACGCACGGATAGAATCTGAAACGTGAGGCTCACATTATCAGCTGGTTCCAACTAGTGGCTGATCGTTTGGCGTAATATGCGCTTTTGCATTGGCATCTTTTAGTGATTTAGCGTCACCAGCAAGTAACATTATATTTATAGTATATCACCACAGCAACCTTGTGCAGGTCCATGATAAACGCATTTGTCTCGTGTGAAAAGGATCTGTCTGTAGTACGCAGAGGTGGCAATCGCAAGATTGATGCCTGTAACAAATTATTTAAGATCATTTTCCATTTCTGTTATAGTTTCCCCTGTTGCACATCTGCGGTGTGCACTTTTTACACTGTCCGAGCGCGACTGTCGTCATTTTTTATTTATTTATTTATTTTATTCTATTATTTTCCAAAACAACCAGCTGTTAACATAACATTACCTTAGAACAATGATTAGACTTTAGAAGACGGAAACGCAATTGTGAATCGTAGCAAACAATTACATTCAGGAAAAGCAGAATTGGTTTTACCGTGATGGAAGCGGCCGAAATGGCTTAGAACTCTGTAAGTAATTTTTTTGGCATTGTAGAATTGCTTCGAGCTGTTTGAGCGATCTATACAGGGCGGGTGGGCGAGGCGACCAGCCGGAAAAGCCATCCATGCTAAAATGAAAATGGTCAACGAAAGAAGGTAAATCTGCTGTATACACACCTCTTATCGTTGATTAGCTTGATGTGCTCCACTTGTGTTTAATTAGGTTTAATTATCTGCACGTGCTCCTCACGAAATTTTGTTAATAAAAACTTCACTAAATTTCTATGCTATTTCACAGAGATTCTGCTCTTTAATTAATTTTAAAAAAATCTGTCCTGACTAGAGATTCAACTAATGTTTAAACTGCTAAAATAGTACATTCTGTTGATCCTTGATCATTTTTGCTGACATTCTTAAAACTACAAAGTACCAACACACTGAAACCAACAAAAGAACTGTAAGACCACTGACCACCTAGACACAAAATACAACTGAAACTGTTCATTTAACCATTTGAATGAGTCTTAAAAATTAGAGGTGCACTATGTAGGCTAGTATTTAACCACTAGGTCAGTGTTATATATTTTGTACAGTTGAGTACTCAACTGAACAAAATATATAACACTTTACATATCACAATGGATCTCACAATTTACAAATAGTTGTAAACATTTGGGATATTGTAAGTTTCTAATTTGTGAGAAAATTGCTATTAAAAAGGAGCTGGAACGTGACGTCTAAGCATAGGGAGCTGAGGGAGTTGCCTGTCAATTGCCTCATATTTGCGTTACCCTCAGTTTCCGGTTTTATTCTGCAGAAATTCTTTACTCTTTGCAATGTACAACAAGAGTACTCACAACAACTCACAGAGTAACGTCATAACGACTGTATCCCATTATAATAAAAGTCCCGCTGCTCGCGAGGCATGTTATTCATCTCATTATAAATCGCTCCAGCGGCCTTCCTCAGCTCCACAACACTCGGTCCTGCTCTGCTTCATTACAGTAACGTTAATAATCGCATCCATCAAAATGACTTCTAGAGTCCTATTTTCCACAGGCTGTGAGGTGAAGACAACACGTCCCAAGATGCTGCGTTCAAACTTGGCGTCATCAAACTACACTTTTGTTTTGAATAGGTGCCCTCTAGTGGACGGAAAAGTTGCATAGTGCACCTTTAAATGTCTGGAGCTCAATTATACCCAGCTTCACCCTTTTTTGTTCCACAGATAAATTACTGGAATTATCTTGTCAAACAGATTTTTACTATAGCACCGTACCAAATAGCCACAAATGGTGCTTGTGAATGAAGTAACTAAGATTAAGTTGTTTTGTGTCAGTATCCTCTTTTATTATGATGCATTTTCAAAAAGTCTGTTGTGTTTGTTTAAGAAAAAAATCATGACATCTTTTATTTTGGTTCAATGAATAATACGATTAAGATTTATTTTGGCTCAATAAATAATAAGACGAAGATTAAGTTGTTTTGTGTCAGTATCCTCTTTTATTATTATGCATTTTCAAAAAGTCTGTTGTGTTTGCTTGAGAAAAAAATAATGACATCTTTTATTTTGGCTCAATGAATAATAATAATAATAATAATAATAATAATAATAATAATAATAATAATAAAAATAATAAACTATCAGAAATAATACTTTTGTGACTTTTTTGTCTAAAATGATGTGTATTTTATGTGTAATAGGCTTCATATTCATATATCTTTAAAAAATATTGTTGTATGTGGTTTGAATCTGTGAGTGTAAAGGCAGCACATCTTGTAAAATGCTTGATAGGTTGCAAGAATCTCTCTCTCTCTCTCTCTCTCTCTCTCTCTCTCTCTCTCTCTCTCTCTCTCTCTCTCTCTCTCTCTCTCTCTCTCTCTCTCTCTCTCTCCCTGTCACTCCTCCTTCAGCTTTTCAGCTCCCTCCTCCTCCACATGTTCCATATCTGGGGTCATTACAAATCCAGAAGTTCCAAGCACAGACAACATCTGTGTTAGAGGGTAGACAAAGACCTGAGCAGCTTGGAAGACAAGGAACGGAAAAGCAGACAGAGAGAGGGAAGACAGTGACAGCAGATATATTCATCGAGCGATTGTCAGTAGTGAAATCATCCTGCCTGCTCAGGGGAGTGAGGGGCACAGGGTGAGAGGGGGGCGGATGCACACTCTCTACTCTATTGCCCTGCGTTTCTGTTGCCCCCTCCGCCAACTTCGTCGCTCCTCTCCACCACCACAACCTCTGATTCCACCGCCTGTGCCTGCTTCAGGCGCAAGTACACCGTGGTGCGTTTGTGGCATGGAGAAAGAGAGGGAGGATGAAGAGACAGAGGGGAGGGAGAGACCAGAGCCGCTGACAGATGTGGAGCGAGGCATCATTCAGGATACCTGGGCGCGCGTTTATGAGACCTGTGAGGATGTGGGCGTCACTATACTGATCAGGTGCAGTAATTTGCCAAAGAACCATTCGAAGTCTTGTTTTATTCTTTGCACAGTATATATATATATATATATATATATATATATATATATATATATATATATATATATATATATATATATATATATATATATATACAGTATATTGTAATAGATTATGTGTTATGATTATATCATAAAAGTTTTTGGAATTGTGAAGTTTATAGTTAACAAATCAGTATTTTTCAAAAGCAGCAAATACATTCTTCTAGGTTTTTTTTTTTTTTTTTTAATCACATACACATTAAATCTCTTCTTTGGCCCTAAACCTTTTTCATCCTGCCATTAAATGTGCTTTTTGTTCATAACAGCATGTGCAGCTGCATGGTGGGCAAAAAAGAGTACTGGCCATTCATGGTGATATTTTATCATACAGGGACATAGCTGGCATACAAAAACATAGACACATACACAGTAAATACATACACAGGTGGAAAGAAAACCATGATTTACATGATTTTACATGAAAAAACATTATTTGAAAAGAACTATAGATAATGTCCTTCAAAAATGTGACTTTTTTTTTTTTTTGCTCTTTTAGCTGGCATTCCCAAATTAGGTCTGATAATGGACAGATCCCATGGGAAGATGTTCCATGACATCTTTTTCCACATGCCTTTTCTCTGCGTTTTCCAAAATACACACCATAGAGCAAATGTACAGTATTTTAACACTCACAAAACAGTATTTCATAACCCCTGCAATACATTTGTATGTTTTTTGTTGCTGTACGTGTTAGTTTAGACGTAGTTTAACTCCAGTACCAGATTTAACAGGATAAATCATAACCACATTAAATGTAATATGTACTCATAACCAATAAATGGATATTAAAAATTGATAAACTCACAATTTAAAACGTGATATAATAGCAGTTGACTATATTAAATAGATTATGCATTTTAGCTATGTTTTTCTGTAGTCTCTTCACACAAATAAGTGAACATAAATCAGTTTTAAATAGGCAAAGCCTACAAGACTCATTAAAATAGAATGCTTTAGGTTGCCAGGACAACTGTCAGGGATAATTTTGTGATTTTAGGTTATTATATTGTAATGTGTCTATGTGTGTGTGTGTGTGTGTGTGTGTGTGTGTGTGTGTGTGTGTGTGTGTGTGTGTGTGTGTGTGTGTGTGTGTGTGTGTGTGTGTGTGTGTGTGTGTGTGGCTTATCTGTGGATACTCAGTATTGGCACTCTCTGATGTCTCTCACTCTCCTGTTGGCCACATAGAAATTGTTTTCTTTGGCACCCTCTCTATGCATCTTTCTGGTCCCTCTGTTAAATCTTAACTTTCTAAAAACTATATATGTGTACCTAATTAGGGTTCTTCAGCTTGTAACAAAAGCAGAATCCTTTTTATAAGGTTCCATACAGAACACTGTAAAAAATTTACTGTAAAAATTACAGCAACTTACTGGCAATTTTGGTTGCCAGTAAGACTGTAAATTTACAAGAGTACTGTAAATCTTTACCTACAATTTTACTGTAATAATACAATGCATTGCAGTATATAAGCAACTGTGAACTGAGGTCCTGCTATACATCTTACAATAAATTTGAGAATTTGCTGTGAAAATCTTCTCTCAATTCTACTACAGTTGAGATTTCACTGCTGTGATTGTGTAAACCTATGTTTACCTGTACATTTTAGTATTCTTTCCCTTTTTGTCAATGAAAAATAAAACTTTCAAAATAACAGGTTTTCATAAATGTATACACATTTATTGTACAATGATGGCCATTTAACATGAGCACAAATTTCCAAATATATTTGGAGAAACAAAAAAAATGGAAATGACAATAAATGAAAGGCATTAGCCTTGGAAATACAAAAAAAGACAAAGAAACTACTTCCTTCTTTATCAAGAACCACTGAGAACAGCATTTCATCATCAACAATAAAGGGAACACATCCCAATAGTGTTACAATGTTCTGAACAGAGCCTACCTTTAAATCACCAAATCCATGAAAACGCAAGACGTTGCATGTATATTAACTTCACCATGAACTTGAAAATCAGGTCAGAGTCTCTTACTTCAATTCCATTGAATTTTTTTTTTTTTAAATAGCAAGCCATTCAAAGTCCATTAGCTTTCGTAGCAGTGTGCATACATGTGGGTTCATTCCATGCATTTTCTTGTCTCGCTTTCCAGCAGCAACTTTTGATCCGGTTTCTGGGTTAATGCCCACAATTCCTCTGTGAAAAACACCCACAACATCGAATTATCAAAAAAACAGTACATACTCAAACAATTTGTCAGACAAAACTCAGACATTTTAAAATCACATTTCATTTAATTTAATTTTGAGTTGGTGTCATATTTAACTATTATTTAAATATGAATTCCATGCCTTCCATGTTAACAATAAATAAAATTTACCGATTGTCATTATTCTACAGATTACGTGCAGAACTTAGCATTGCCTATTGAGTACAGACGGAACTCTATCCTGGGTTTCCTTGTGTTTAGCATTTTTAAACGACCGTTTAACCCCTGCACATAATGGCCGTTTCTTAAAGGACAACTCCGGTGAGAAATTACCCTAGGGGTAATTAACAGATGGTTACAGAGTAGATCGCTCTCTGGGATGCGTTTTCATGAAAATCAAATGTAAAGAGTTTTATCTCTAAAAACAGATTATGTTTCCAGAAAAAAAAAAAACTGAACGCAACAGAGAAAATAAATCAATAAAAATAAAAATGTCCATGTAATTACATTTCACAAACTTAATTCCTATCGACCAGCTCACTTAGAACAGCGCTCATGGATCGACTCATCGAGTCTCCTCTCGATGCATCCTCGATAAAAGGGGATGATCAAGGACACATCCGGGGATTTGAACTGTACTTTGCTAGATGTGAACTTGATCAGCGACTGACGACGATTCACAATTGAGATTGATGACGATTCCTCCCATCCTCTGGAGTTCGTTCTCCTGAGTCGAACTTGGCAAGTCTGAACTACCAAGGACGCAAGTCACAAGTTCGCGTACTTGGTATTGAGAAACGGCCTTTGTGTGTCTCCCTCATCTAAAACACCTGATTCAACTCATGAGCTCATTAGCTTTTTAGATTTTAGATTTTTTTAGATTGCAAGACCTGAAATGGGTATGTCAGATATAGGGAGACATACAAACTGTGCAGGACTGGTGGTCCTCCAGGACAGGTTTGAGAACCACTGCTGTAGAGTTTAGCTTCAACCCCAATTAAACAAACCTGAATTAGCTAATCAAGTTCTTATTAGGCATACTAGAAACTTCCAGGCAGATGTATTGAGGCAAGCTGGAGCTAAACTCTGCAGGACAGTGGGCCTCCAGTACAGACTTTGAACACCCCTGGTCTAAATTATGCCCGCCGTGATTATGGAGCAGTTAAATGCACACACACTAATTGTGTGAATCACATATTAATGTTAAAAATTTTTTTTTTAAATGTAAATGAAAAGAGGCAGGGTTGTGTTTTATATTTAGTTTTGCTAAATATATATGCAGAGATAATCAATGTACGCATTGCCTGAACCACATTTGTGTGGCTATTAATATGTTTAATTTTTATTTTATTTTTTTAAACAAAAAGAGGTAGAGTGGTGTTTAACATTTTTAATTTTTCAAAAATTATTTTCAAACAGAAATAACCGGAGTAGCCAGAGAGAGCTCAGTGACGCTATCAAGAACATTGCTGTTCCGTTTGCAGAATTACCAGACTTGCGTCCTCGGGACTTCGTTCTCCTGAGTTGAACTTGTCAAGTCTGAGCTACCAAGGACGCAAGTAAGAATTTTGCATAGTTGGTTTAGAGAAACGGCCAGGGTTTGCAACTTGCTGAAATGTCTGGTTGTGCCCGTCTATGTTTAATCCGCATGCGCCTTGCACTTTTTTGTACCAAGCAGTGAATAAAATATTTTGGCTACTTAGTCTGTACTCTATTCAGTGCTTACCAATTGTTTCTTTTTTTGTTTGAAAACGTTTCAATAAAAAAAATCTAATCCTGATAAACCGTTCTAACCTAAAAACAAAAAAAAAGGAATGTCTATGATCAAATATTGAGTAAGAGTTTATGCTCTGACATACCTCTGAATAAATTCCAGCGTGCATGCAGCTTCCCCCTGATAGGCAAGGTTCAAGTTATAATAGATTGCGAACAATGCTGCCAGTCCCTCAACAAACGCCTCTGAACATGGGCCCAGGACAACTTCCCTCTCGACTGACATCATCCACCTGCTTGGGGTCATGGATTCACCTATATATAAAAAAAGAAGGGCATAGATTAATAAGTGTTAAGAGAATGATTCAGAGACAATAACAAAAAAACAGCGCACTGAGAGAGCTAACTATGGAAGGAATATAAGAGTGATAATAGAACTGTAAAATAGAATACAGAAACAGAGGTGGCAAAGATTTTTTTTAAATGGATCATAAAAGTGAGAGAAAAAACAGTACAGGACAAAGAGGTACCCATATAAATAGCTAGAAAGCAAAGAATAGTGTGTATTATGGAGACACTGACATACAGAGTAAAGCAAATTACCTTGGATGATCAGCGCAGGTGAATCTGGTAATCCATCTTTTTCGATGTCAGCTGCAGTTGCTGCTACCTAAAAACAAACAAACAAACATGTAAATAAATTATTTTGCATTACAGTTCAGACCTTAAGACATAAAACATATCAAAATGTTACTTACATCAGCTTCAATTAGAAGGGATTCTGTTCTCTCTTTAAAGTGGGCCATTAAGAGTTGCAGGATGCACAGGGCCAGAGAATTTCCCTCTTGATACTTTGAAAGAACAGCACGCACCTCGTCGTTTGTTGGCTTTTCTTGAAAAAATCGTAGAATCCTCTTTCCTTTCCCCTCAATACTCTCCATGATTTTTTGGAGCAGTGAGATGTCAGTAAGCAAATTGAAATGTAAAAAGATGCCTTTGAGAGAAAACAGGTATGGCCATGAGTTCTTCAGTTCTGACAGGGGCGGAGCTGGACTGGCATTTATATCGCGGCGCTGGCGGTAATATGTGACCTCCATCAACTTGTGAAGTTCTCCTCTAGTAGCTCCAGACATTCCTTCAGTAGAATGCAGAAGTACCATTTGCTTGCGTTTCTCTTCTAGAGTTTCGTCATTTTCCCCTGCAGGAAGCTCCTCTGGCTGCCAACTAACACAACCATATCGATCAGCTGGCCTTCTTGAGCTCTGACTTATGGTTCTACATGATGATTGTAGTCTTTCTTTTCTCCGACGAGCTAATGTGTTGTTTCTGTTTACGTGTTCAACACGTGTTTTAACTTGCAAGAGCAAAGAAGCATACCCACAACCTATTTTAGTTCCATCAGCCAGAACGTCAGCAAAGCTCTCAGGGTATTGTTTAACAATATTCTGCACTATAATCTGACACTGTGCCTTTGATGGATTCACTTCATGTTTTTGCATATTACCCACTAAAATCCTTACTAGCTGCCTTCGATCAGCTGGTGATGGCCTTTTTTTATTTGCGATGGCCAATCTAATTCCAGAAGGCATGACTTCCCAAGGCACTTTAAATGTTTCAGCCCAGATACAAGATGCTGAAGAGCAAGCAGAAGAACGAGATGGTGTAGAATTTGAAGAACTCTCTGATCCTGGGCTTGATATATCAGAAAGATCTTGATGACTGTTGGGGAGTCGAGCATCCAGCTTGTTCTAATACAAATAACCAACAAACAAAAAAAGTGAAGTTTGAACACGGAACATTTGACTTTTCTTTTTTTAAATGTACATTAGTAAACAGTGGTATTTTTTTTCTGTCTACTTGAAGAGCAAATAAATTACCTTTCTTTTTCCATGCGTTCAGAAGTTAACGACATTGGATAGGCCTGAGGTATTCCACAAGGTCTTCTTCATTCACAAAGTGGAGGTCAGCTTTAGTTTCAACACCAATAGCAGTAAGCCCATGGAGCAATTTTTGAAGCATTTCATCAGGGAGACCAGGTAACGAAGAGCAGATGGCAAGTTGTATCTCCTCTAAATTGGACATCCCTTAAAAAGATGGAAAAGAGTGGTGTAACAATTAGAGACAAGCCACATGTTTTGTACTCCTGGAGAGGGTAATAATCTAATAGCTCCTCTTGAAGTACACAGACATTTCTTGGGTCTTCATCTGTTATGCAGTATGCACCCAAATTCACTAACTGCACAGCATGCCGTTTCTCAGACACAAAGTAGACCACTGAATTCTGGTGAACAAGAATTAGTTTAATTCTGCCAACCTCCAAACCCTCATCACTACTGGCCAAAAGAACAACCATGCCTTTCCTGTACTTTGTTCCTTTCACAGTGATTTCAGTAGCTACTAATGTATTGTCTGGCTGAAAATCAAAATGATCAACTGATTCCTTGATCGCTTCGTTATAATCATCAGAATAAAATTCTGAGCCTTTCTCGACTTGCACAGACAGCTGAAAGAGGTTTCCAGCACTTAAATAGGCTTGGAGAAGCTGGTGCCTTTCTGCAAGTGTTGAACATAACACTTGAGCATTTGAGCATAAAAAGCAAGCTTCTCTCTCAGTTTGCTAAGAAAATAAGACTGTCCAATGTCATGGATATTTTGAAATTCTTCAACAATGCCTTGAATAGTAGACTCAGGTAATAGCAATTTAGCTTGAAGCTTCAGATAGAAGAGGGTTAAATTTCTTAGAAAGAGAGATTCATCCACAACTTCAGGAAAATTGTGCTCTACAGCCTCAGCCTGTGATCTCTCACTCTCAGACACTACATCAGAAACTGTAGTTTCCATGGTCATAGTAGGCTCCATCAGATGGTTTACAGAGCACATTTTATGTGTCCGTGATACATGTGATGCGAATGTAGATCTCACCTTAAATGTCCTGTTGCAACCAAATGGGCACCGGATCGCCAGACCTGACTGAATGTGGCTCTTCAAATGAGACAAAAACTGTGTTAGGGTCCCACATTGAACTTCACAAAAGTCTACATGACATGTAAATGTTTTATCACACATCTGTGCCTGATACTCTTTAGCAGGCTTGTGACGTCCCCTGTGATGTCTGTATATGTGGGACTTCAATGATGAAAACTTAGCGAAAACGTGGGCAATCAGGCACACCACATCTAAACCGTGAATTAGGCACATTTCTATGCAATTTCACATGCCGCACAAAACTCAGGATTGTACTGCTCTCATTATTACAGAAATGACAGACATACATTTTTAACTGCAATAAAATTAAAACTTGCAAAACACAAGCTAATACATTCACAGCAATAAAAACGTGCACAACTATTTCGAATCTAACTGTTACTTCCTCAGAACTTTATGAATATGAATAAACCTACGCAATTTAATTGCAATGCTTAAAAGTTTACATGACTACTAAGTTATATCATCTAAAATAATTGTATATCGAACAGATGAAAATGTAGAAGTATTATTGCAGTCCGGTCACACTTTTATGATAGATGAAAGACCTATTCGAAGCTGTGACTGGACTCACCACGCAAATTCAGTATCATAAAATTTGACAAATACTATCCCCTTTGCAACGTCTCGAAATAAAACTAATAGATACAATAAAAGATCTTGATGACTGTTTAAACAATTATAGGATGTCACTGGATTTAATGTTTAAACTGGAGTAGGGCTGGGACAACGCGTCGACGTCATCGATGACGTCGACGCAAAAAATACGTCGACGCAAAATATGCGCGTCGATTCGTCAGACTCAAAATAAAGATGGCGGCGCCGGAGAGTAGTAGCAACCATAGATGTACATAATAAAGTATTTTATGTAATTAAGTATATTATTTATTATGTATATCTATGGTAGCAACACGAGTGGCTCCTCAGACTTTCAGAAGTGCAAGGCTTGCGGGTTGGCCACAGTCTATGGGGTTGGCGCGCGGTGCGCACGGAGCATCACAGGCATGCGCGCACGCGTTTTGTTGTCACGGCTACATAAACAAATGTCTGCACACAGGAAGACAGATGTTTTGGTAATATTTGATGTATTTTAATCACACACAAAAACGTTTGCATCAAGTGAAAGCATCGGACACATTGGCTACGTTACCTACATAATAAGCTGTTTTAAATTTAAAATGTTCAATGTCTAATCGCGCTGATGTGACCGAGGGTATCCATCCTTTAAGTGAGCAGTTTCATTCCAGGACTATTCCGGTTTTAAACGATATATTGGCGCCCATAATGCACTCTACATGTAATTTTTTTCACTGTCATGCCGCGGATGCGCGTGGCGTTTCTGTTGCGGGTCAGCCACGGGGCTGCGTGGCGTTTTCTCTGCCTTTGGACACTATAGAAGCGTGTCTGACGCGGCGCTGCTGCTGCTATTGATGCGGAGGGAAGCCCTATTCCTAATGTTAAACATAAATAGCCTACTGATACAGCAAAGAAAACGTCGGGAGTAGCCACATATCTATGGTATTGACGGCAAAAAAGGCTACAGAATATTTCGCTCTGTATTGACAGTTGCAATATTTCAAAATCGATAATTGACGTTTTTTATTATTACAATTAGGCCTATATCTGCATTTATGTAAACCTACAGACTTTCAAACATGAAAATGTAATTTAATAATATGTATTCGTGTCAAAATGATATATAAACATCTTTTCCTATTCTATTTTGCCTGGAGACGCTCCCAACACACGTGAAAAATAGGCGCTCTTCTATTTCTAGCATGCACGCGTTTTCCGCGTGTCACAGTCATCAGTGTGCAAACTCCAACCTGTTAACATGGGAGCCGAAACAAAAACGGACACGCCACGCAGCCGAGACGCTCACGCTTGCAGTGTGTCCCCGGATTTGATTAACCAACTTGTTGATATTTAATCGATGGGCATAGCCTGTAGGCTGAGTTGCATACATAGAAAAATCGTATAATATGTTTCTTTGTTGTAGGTTAATACTTATTTATTTATTTGTGTGTGTGTGTGTGTGTGTGTGTGTGTGTGTGTGTGTGTGTGTGTGTGTGTGTGTGTGTGTGTGTAGCCTACTTTATGTTTTCAAGGTTTTATTGAATGCATTGCTCTTGTATAGTCTTACTTTGGAATTTTAAGAGCAATAAACATATATTGCAATGTTAAGGAATTAATTTTTCATTCAGAAAATTAAATCAACATGTATAAATTGCTATTAGGCAATTAATGGGGAGATAATCGGCAATCGAATCGAATCGTAACCGAATCGGACAGGGAAAATTAATCGTTAGATTAATCGATGCATCGAAAAAATAATCGCTAGATTAATCGTTTAAAAAATAATCGTTTATCCCAGCCCTAAACTGGAGCATACACACCTTGTCTCTCTCTCGCTCTCCTCCGGTGACGGGTAAACGCTCGCGTGGCCGCGTGCAGGAGTTGAGCGCGAAATGCAGCGCGTGGTGTCCGCTGCTGCTGATGAAATCACATTACATGCATGCACTCCACTATGCTGATGTTTAATCGTGTGTGTTTTCAAAAAGCCAACCATTTTAAACTTCGGGATGTGTAGATTATATAATAATGTCACAGTCTACATTGAGTAACTAATTCGTTAAAAATGCCGTATTTATTACAGGTGACTACTTCAGTGTTATTGACTTGTGAAAAAAACAAACTTTTATTTCAAACTTTTTGCAACAGTTAATTGGCTTTTTCTTTTTTAATAAATAGCCTAATAATTGTATACATGATATAAACAATTTACAGCTTAATCATGTTCCCAGAATTCATAAGAAAAAGCATTACAATCTTAAAAACTTACAGGCTAGTATAGTATTAGGTACTGTAAATTTACAGCAAAGCATGCTCCCATGTAGCAAAATACAGTAATGCTGTATAATTCAAATTACAGTGGTCTTACTGTAAAAATTTACTGTAAAATTACAGCAATTTGTTACAGTGAACCTTTAAAAAGTGCTATATAGGACCTTAATGGTGTTTATTAATGTATTAGTGTATTAATGTTACTATTATTATTATTTATGTCGTTTTTTTAGTCCTCTATCTGCCTGGTCTATATCTAGCATCTAGTTGGATTTACCTATAATAATCCCCAGCATGTTGTGTCAATTAAGTACTTTTATTTTTAACAACAGTTAGCTAAATACATTAATAAATAACAATTGACATGGAACATGATACAGATGTTTATATTATGAAGACCAAGTTCCAGTGAAATATTCACAATAATTTATAATGTCTTCACGTCCATCTTTATGTGTGTATTCTGAATGGCAGTTTCTCTCTTTAGATGATGAAGTTACACAATATACACAATTGAGTTTAGAGTTACAGTTTGTCAGTAGGTCTATATTTGATTATGTAAAAACAAGTATGTTTATGAAGGCCAAAAATAACAAAAACGAATAGTAGGCCTATGTAAGCCCTTTAGTGTGTTAATAGGAAAAAGTGATATAAAGTCATTGGTGTTGATAGGCTGTATAGTTGTATAACTAAACTCCAGAAAATCAGTAATGAAATGACTTTGGCAGTTACAGATTTAAAAAACAAAAAGGCATGTGCTAATCTTTAACACAAAGAACCATTTCAGCATATAAAGGGTTCTTAAGGACAATACAGTTCCAAATAGAACTGTTACTAAGTGTAAAGAACCTTTAAGGAACCATCTTTTTTAGAGTGTAGTTTTTTAATAGCACAAGTTATAAAACACCAGAGAGAATTTTTTTTTTGCGAATCCTGCGTTGAACTCTGAGATTTGAGAAGCTGCCGTCAGTAACATCCCACTATGGCGGGGATGTCTGTTGGTTGTGCTCACTGGCAATTAATCCCAGATCTATAAAATAGTGTATATCTATCTACAATAACATTATTGACTAGTCTAAAGTTATTATTCTTACTATTATTACTAATAATTTTACTGTTCTTATATATTATTAGTACTAACATTACTGCTACTATTATCATAATGAATACTATTGTTGTTATTACTACCTCTATTACAACAACTACTGATACAACTATTATTATTATTATTATTATTATTATTATTATTATTACTAATACTATTATTGTAAACATCCTAAAAAAGTAACATTCCTCATTGAAGATTGGGTCAAGTTATAACAGAGCAGACAACGTATAACATAGGTGGGTATTATGCACATTTATTTTCTAGTGACGTAGAGCCGTCACGCAGTGGGAATCCTTTCTTGACTTTAAAATTAAAGATTTGTTAATTAAATAGCTGTCTATTGAGGGGCCTGAGAACGTCCCCGGTTACGTATGTAACCTTAGTTCCCTGAGAACAGGGAACGAGACGCTGCGTCAGCTGACTCTACGGGGAACGCCTTCAGCGTGACAGGTGTCTCAAATCGCTATCAAATCACAATCCTACTGACCGTCGGCAGCTGGTGATGTCATCACCGTGCGACCAGGAAGTATAAAAAGGCACCGTGCCAACATGACAACATCCGCTTCGTCTGAAGGGACTGTGGGCAGGCACACCTTGAAGCATGGCCATGTGACGTGTAACCGGGGACGTTCCCTTTCGAAAGGGAACTCGCGCTGCGTCAGCTGACGCTACGGGGAACGATATACCCACGCCGCCATGCTGAGGGGAGTGCACGCCCCTTACTGGCAGTGAGAACTGCCTGGATGAGTGTTCGCGGAAAGTCTGAACCACTCCCCCTCTAGCCACACAGGCTGCCAGTGACATCATTCCCTACGGTCATAGCCCAAGCTATATGCCTAAAAGAGAGAACCTAAACAAGTTTTAACTGAGGTTTCCTACTCTTGGCTTGCTCGAGGGCCTGGGACCTACTACTTTCGAAGGAAGGAGTCCCTTAAGGGAATGTGGCTAGGGGACCCGAGGGCGCCACCAGCCGTCACTAATTCGGGAAAAACCTTCACCGAATGCCACCAGGGAGGCCTCACCTGGCATCACTTCTGTGGGACACCCCAGCTTGGCCAACCCTGTCTGTCAAAACAGAGCCTCCGGACATCGCTCTTAATCATGAGCATCCAGACTGAGGGACTGCAAACTGGCAATGTCCTCCTCAGACCGGAACTCGGAGACGGGAATCCTGGAGAGCAGTACTCAGCTTAGTGCTTCTTACCCTTGCCATTGAGGGGAGTCTCTTCTGCTCGATCCTAGGATCTACTGAGCACATTTATTACAGGGGTGCTCAGGGGGCCTAAAAAAGGCCTAAGGACTGATCTACCCGGGAGGCCCCGAGGGGGGCCTGCCCGTCTGATCAGACTCAAGCGGCCGTAAGCTCGCAGACGACCCTCAATGAGGGGAGCTCTTAAGCCAGCTTGGTAGGTAAACCATGCTGTAGGCTAGCCAGTCCCTGTCCTGAAGGGACTGCGCAGCAGAAACGGAGTCTCGTTGTGCTAGGGCACGAGCCCGCCCTTGAGTTATACCGGCCCAGGCCGGGGCCCAACGGCGGGCAGCCGCTAGCTGTCAGCCCAAAGCCAGTTATACGTTCCCGCTAAGGGGAACCGTTTCCCCTCCAGGGAGGCCAGGAGGCGCCTCTACCTGGCACCGTTAGTGCTAGCTGTTAAGAGCCGCAGGGAGGTGGCTTTACTGGTTCCTCAGGGGGCTCATGAGGCTATAACGCCAGAAGCCACCTATGCTAATGGCTAGCTTGTCACCGAGACCTGGTCCGGGAATCCCCTCCCAAAAAGGCCCGACGAGGCCTGACAGCCCGATACACTGGCATACCGAGCGTCCCAGCTCGGGGGCTCACCCTCAGGCGGCCTAGAGCGGCCTACTTCCTGCCAGCCAACGTGAAAACTGTCGGGAGCTGTTGTGTCCCCGGGGCTCGCCTCCAGGGAGGCCTGTTTGATGCCTACGTACAGTCCGGTCTTTTTAGGGCGGCCCGGAGAGGCCTATTGCCGAATGGCAGTTCCCTATTAGATTGGTGACAGACGGTGCTTATCCGATGGCAAATCCCACCGGAAACCCCGCAGGGCCGGGAAACGACCATAGGACGGCCTGGAGCGGCCCGTCCCTGATAGCAGACTATGCTAGCCGCCTGGCTAGCACCCACGCACACTGTTGCCAGACCTGGGAACCGGGGCTCACCCTACAGGAGGCCTAAAGCGGCCTAGATCCTGTCAACCAAATGGTCGGAACCCTAGGTTACCCCCTTCGGGGACGCCATGTGAGGCGTGCTGAAACTCAGCGAGCCCTTAAAGTCGGGCTGACAGTGGCTGTCTGCTGGCTGATGAGGACTGGGTATCCAGTCACTACCTGGGGACTCATCCCCAGGGAGGCCGTTAGGGGCCTACTTATGACGAGGTTTCTACTGCAGCCGACATCGTTGGGGAGAACTCACCCGCAGGGAGGCCTACTGAGGCCTACCACCTGACCCAGAGTTAACTGCCCGGACTGCCTCGGCTGGTGTCTCCCGCCAGCCAGCCTTCTATAGTCGGTCCGCCCCAGCGACCCATAGCAGCCTTCTGCGACGGCGCAGTCTCTCAGGCAGCGCCTACCAGCGTGGACCTAAAACACAATGCCCACAGCAGTGCACTCAGCATAAAGCGCCTTGAACCCTCTAAAGCGAGGGGAGTACAACTTACGCCACCTGCCTCCAGGGCGGCCGTCTGGTCGTCCAGCGGTCCGCCGTCCGCGCAAGGGCGTCAGCCGTGACAGTGTTTTGGCTCCAGGGGAGCATCCTACCAACCCATGCTTTCCGATGGTTGCGAAGTACAGCTCGACCCGAGCCCTAAAAGGTGAAGCAGAAGACACAGAGCAAAAGTGAAAGATATTGAACACACAACCGGCCGTTTTCCTGAACCAAGCCGGGGGGCCGCCCAGAAGTGGCGGCCGCACTAGCTCTGGGGGGCGGGGCTAGCAAAACCAGTCTAACTGCGCACCGCGAAGAGACGCCTACCCCGGCTGCTGGCTGAGTCGCGATTCATTCTGCTATACACCTTTTTGCATTAGTAATAACCCCCAAATGCAGAAGGGGGGTGGGCATTGGCCGGACGACTCTACTGCGGGGAGGCTGGGTAGGGATACAAAGCTCCTGCGGGACTTACAACAGGAGCCCGGGGCAACTGCCAGGGCGATATGCCACCGCGAGACGCCACCGTCATCCCATCAACAGCCTAGGCCAACTTGATGCACTAGCATAGGTCTGATAATCCCACAAACAACGGCCCTAAAAAGGACTGGGACAGACCTTACTGTAGTTCATGCGCTAGCCTAACCTCACATATTCATCTAGATATTTCACTAGCAGAGGTGCCAACGCTACCCAGAGGTGGCTACAGCTAAAAAGTTCGCCAGGAGAACATACATCAGTTTATATCGCCGCTACATGCCCGCGGCATGTGCGGTGGCCTCTACTGCTCATATTACACATATCCAGAAGAGAAAACAGCCTTATAAACAACTGTTGCTACACTAGCAAACATACAGCCTACATAAACACACTGTGTTTATACAAACATCGTTCTAGCCACCTTTACCGGGGAACTACAGGCCCACTTCTCCAACTGTTACACTTTTCTTCATCTTTTGTAGACAAAATATCCCTCAGGGAAGCATAGAGTCCAAACATACGGCATTGAAAAGAAGAATGTTTGCCCTAAAAGGGGACTCACCCGCTATCTTCAGTGCCTCATCGCTTCATGTAACATGCATGCTTCGGCGCACTAACCTGAGGGCGGGGCGCTTTATTCTCACATGTAAGGCCGAGGAGGCGGCCGCGAAATCCCGCTTTTCCCAGAGACGATGCACTGTGTGCGGGCAGAGCACACACCGGCCTGGCAGGCTTTCGTCAGAGTCTCACCTCCGCTCATCATCACCCCGCGCGGCCTGGTGTAAAGCGTGCCCGGGGAGAAAAAAGAAAAACAACAGAAAAACAAAGGAGGGGACACAACATCACTTCCGCACCCTCGGGGGCGGAGACTCACCACCTCGCTTCCGGCGCTGGAAGCGGTTCTTCTCCCCGATGTCCCTCCTCCTGTTGCAGGTGTCCCGCCTCTTCCACGTCCTACTCCTCCATGGAGGGGGCGCACGAGAGGCCACGCTACTGCGTTGGCCCATTTTTTTTTTTTTTTTTTTAATGATCCTCGGATCTTGATGGGCCAGGGACACCCTCCTGCCTGGGCGCCGCCCCAGACCTCAGCGGAATACACGTTCTATACGCCGCTGAGCGCGCCCTCGCCTCTCTGAACTTTCCCACCACCGCCTTGACGGAGGTGCCGAAAAGCCCAGAGGGCGAGACCGGGGCATCGAGGAGAAAAACCTTTTCTTTCACCCCGATGCCCACCAAGTTTAGCCACCGATGCCTCTCCATGGCGACCATAGCCGCCATCGACCGTCCGATGGCGACTGCTATGTGTTTGGCCGCCCGGAGAGAGAGATCCGTGGTGTGCCACTCAGCCATCGCATCAGGGGGTAGCCTCCCCCCGATCGACGTCCCTCAGCAGGCCAGCTTGATAAGCCTGCAACACAGCCATTGTGTGCAAGGCCGCCGCCTGACCCGCCGATGTGTATGCCCTGCCATTAAGACGTGAAGTCGTCTTTAATCCAGCAGCTCCCCATACACGGGGCAGGATGGCTGGGAGGATTTGGCCTCAGCCTTATTTTCCTCCTCATCCACAGCCATCCTCTGATCGACTGGAAAAGCACGGGCTGACGAAGAGGAGGAGTCTCCATCTGACTCCTCCTCCGTCCGCCTGCTCTCACGACCTGGCTGATCGTCCGTGAGCACTGTGTTCTCCAGACGATGAGCCAGATCCATCTGGGAGCCCCAGGACAAACGGCGCCGATCAGCCTCGGCATGAGCGGGACCGCTCCCAAATGCTGGCTCTTCTTCCCTCGAGATGAAGGCCAAGCGAGAGCGGAGCGTCCTCAGTCGGAAAACGCTTGCAGTTTGCGCAGGAAGCCCCCTCGAGAACCTCCCGCGCGTGCTCTTCCCCCAGGCAGAGCTCACAAAGGGTGTGCGTGTCCCCAGGCGTGAGAAACCTGGGACACGGATCAGCGCACTTCCTGTACGCTCCCTTGGATTTACGTGTGCACTTCATTTCACTTTAGAAAGACTTTCTAGCGAACCAGACAAAACAGTCCCTGAAGACGAAAGGATGTTGTCATGTTGGCACGGTGCCTTTTTATACTTCCTGGTCGCACGGTGATGACATCACCAGCTGCCGACGGTCAGTAGGATTGTGATTTGATAGCGATTTCAGACACCTGTCACGCTGAAGGCGTTCCCCGTAGCGTCAGCTGACGCAGCGCGAGTTCCCTTTCGAAAGGGAACTCTCGGATTTCATCAAAAATATGTTTTTCCCTTTCAAGGGAACTTGCGCTGCCTCAAGCGTTGCACAAACTCCTCTGCATGATTTCGTCATGAAGCACTCATAAAATAAGTCCAATGGCGTGACGAGACGTCATAGGCGGGTGAGGTCATTGACCAGGAAACTATAAAGCACCCCTGAACGTAGATTTTATGGCAGCGTGGAAACTTCTGTCAAATATCTCAAATTGGGTCCTGCAGACAGTAGAAAAAGGGTACAGAATTCAGTTTGGGTCACGCAAACCCAGATTCAATGGGGTAGTACCCACGGTGGCCAACTCTGAGCAGGCTCTGGTAATGGAACAGGAAGTACAGATGCTTCTGCGAAAATAGACTATATAGAAGGGATTTCTCTCCACAGCAGAGAGTCAGGGTTTTACAGACGGTACTTTATAGTTCCAAAGCAGGATGGAGGGCTGCGTCCTATTCTAGATATACATCAGCTAAAACAAACAGTCAAAAAGTTAAAAATCAAGAGGCTCACGTTGAAACAGATCATGTGCCAGATCAGGTCTGTGGACCGGTCTGTCACAATAGACCTAAAAGATGCATACCTTCATTTCTCCATCCATTCCACAATACCGGTAGTTCCTCAAGTTTGCTTTCGGGGCCAAATCTTACTAGTATCAGGTCCTTCCTTTGAAACACGCCTCATAATCACAGCCCAATGGAGCAGTTTCAGACTCATATTCTGACTAGAATTGAGTATGACCACGTCAGGCTAGCTCATTCTAGCACAGTCAGAAAATCTGGTGGCTTAGCATCGAGATGCTGTCCTTGCCCACATGAAGGTGTTGGGGTTAAGGCTAAACATAAAGAAAAGTGTGTTTGTTCCACGACAGAATACTAACTTTCTTGGCATAGTATGGGATACAAAGACCATGAGGGCGTGGTTGGCGCCTGCCAGGATTGAATCAATCCTTGAAGCTGTAAACCAGATTAAGCTAGGCCAGTCACTCACTTTGAAACATTTTCAGAGACTATATCTGATTGCAGCAGCGTCCAACGTGATACTTTTGGCCTGCTGTACATGAGACCCATACAGTGGTGGCTCAAAACCAAGGGGTTCTCCCCGAGGGAAAATCTATTTAGCTTGATCAAGGTCACATGGCGATGCCTACGTGCCTTGGTTATGTGGGAGGATGAATGATCATGAATAATACTGTGGCTCACACCTGAGGAGACAAAGGAACTCATAATGAGCTGCATAATGAACTGCATAATAAATGAGCCTCAGACTCAATAAATGAGCCTATGTGAATGAGAGAGCTAAGCAACACAACAAAATAAATATATTTTGTTGTAGTTTATTTAGAATGTAGTAAAAAAGGCACATTACAAAGGCCTGTTATACTGTAAATTATCTATAGAATTTTTAATTAAAAGAGATTTGACTGTAGTTTTTAATTTTTTTTTAAAGAAGTCTCATGCTAAAAAAGTAATTTTGTGACACTAAACACAACTAAATGAATAATTTGTAATGATAAATATTATAAGTAAAATATTTGGGATTTAAAACAACATAATACAACGCAATTCTGATTTTAAAAAGTATTGGGATCAATTCAGGTTGATTGGGACACTTTTGTATCAGTCATTTCAATGGCAAACATTTACTGAATCATTTGATTTTGAAAACTATCCAATACACACAACAGTCAAATATAAATTCGAGCTTCGATTAATTTATGAGACAAGCAATGCAATGCATGATCACTCCAGTGTTAAGGCTATTGTCAGCTATATATTTGTTTCTTATTTTTTTTTAAATTGATTAAAATTAAGATAAAATATATACAAAATTAAATTCACACTAAAGAGCTTTATTACAGCTTTAGGCTTTCTACAAAACAAAACTTTATGAAGTGGTCAAAATCATTTCTGACAAACTCCATGTCTTCTGACATTTCTTATCTAATAATGTGTCCTTTATTACTAGTGCTGTTCCTTTTTCACAATTAACATATATTAAATTAATAAAATAACATTAAGCTATACTATTTTAACATCAGTTTGAAACAAAAGATGTTGCAATGGTTACAACAAGTAGCATATTATACACAAAACATATAGCATCCGAGCAGAACTTTGCAAACAAAAGCTTTATTGATGTGACTAGGATATTTTACAGTAAACACTTCATAATCTATCCAAAACTGCCAAATAAATCTTATCTAAACAGTCTTATGTCTATGACATTTTATTTTGCAGCATGATTCATATTTAAACAGTCTTTTGCAGTTTAAGATTCACAGAAATTAATATAATAAACTTACCTCACAATTTATGTGATATCATTCACTAAATTAGAGATAATTTTCTGAAGAGAATCAGATTATACATTGTTGACAGAGGTTTTTCATCAGGTAAAAGATTGCACACCATGTTTGTTTTCTTTATTTTGCAAAAAGCACAAAGAAGAAGAAGAAGAATAAGAAGTTTTATTTATATAGCGCCTTTCTGTAGCTCAAGGTCGCTTTACATTTCACATATACAGTACATTCAGACACTTACATATACATCTATATATATACACACATCACATAATACATATAATTGCATTATCCGAAATGCTTGTTAAATATATATGTTTTTAACTGGGACTTAAATGCACCCACAGATGAGATGTTTCGTAGTGTAAGGCGCAGCAAATTCCATAATTGAGGAGCATTTATACTAAATGACCTTCCACCAACAGTAGACAAATGGAAACTAGGGATGGACAACAAACCAAGTTCAGCTGATCTAAGGGACCAGACAGGGCGGTAAGGGGAGAGTAGGTCAGACAGATATTCGGGAGCAAGACCATTTAATGCTTTGAACGTTAGAAGCAATACCTTAAAATGTATACGTGATGCTACAGGTAGCCAGTGAAGGTCATGAAGCAGAGAGTAGTGTGAGCAGAGCGCCTAGTGGAGGTGAGAACTCTTGCTGCTAAATTTTGTACATACTGTAATCTTGTGATACATTTTTTTGGAAGACCAAGAAATAAGGCATTGCAATAGTCCAGACGGTAAGTGATTAATGCGTGAATTAAGGTTTCAGTATCAGCAATGGTGAGAGAAGATCGAGACGATCAATAATGATGGAAAAAAGATGGAAAAAAGAGTTTTTAACAACAGAAGAAATGTGAGGGCCAAAAGATAGATTTGAATCGAATAAAACACCAAGGTTACGGATCAATGACGAAGGCTTAATGTGAGTTCCATGAACATCAAAAGACTGGTTCATCGTTTTGACTGTGGCAGTAGAACCAATCAATAATATCTCAGTTTTTTTATCATTCAATTTAAGGAAATTCCGGGACATCCAATACTTAATGTCCCAAATACATGCTGTGAGTGAGTCAGGTAGAAATGGAGCATTGGAGCTGGTGGTGAGGTATCTGAATATCATCTGCATAGAACTGAAGTCCATGCTTGCGTATGATGTCACCAAGTGGATATAGATGATAAATAATAGTGGGCCAAGAACCGAACCTTGAGGAACACCCTGTGTGAGTGAAGCAGTAGCAGATCTAAACCCTTGTATAGTGATATAATACTTTCTGTCAGTAATGTAGGAAATGAGCCAAGAAAGTGCAGAGCCAGTGATGCCAATGTCAGAAAGCCTAGAGATCATTAATTCATAACAGACTGTCTCAAAAGCAGCGCTTAAATCAAGAAGCAGCAAGATGTTCATCAGCCCTGCATCCATGGACAGAAGAATGTCGTTAACCACCCAGAGAAGAGCCATTTCGGTGCTGTGTGATGGACGAAAACCAGACTGAAAAGGTTCAAAAAGGCCATTTATATCCAAATATGCGAAGCATTAACCCTTTCAAGGACTTTGCTTATAAATGGTAAGTTGGATATTGGTCTGTAATTGTCCATGTTTAGGGGGTTTGGACCTTTTTTTTTTAAAGAATCGGCTTCACCGCAGCCATTTTTAGATCTGCTGGAACAACGCCGGACTACAAACTACAGTTAATCATGTGTTATAAAGGGTGCAACCTCAGGGACACACAACTTAAGCAGAACAGTAGGTGTAGGATCAAGTTGGCAAGATGTGGAATTTAACTTTGCAATTAAATCACATATGGCAATTTGAATAGTTAGAGTGAAAGCAGAGAGAGAGTTTGTAGAATGAGCTGAATCCGCAAACATTAAGTGAACATCTGAATCATGTGCATGAGGAGTGTTTTTGGCAATGGATGCAGTGACTGGTTGTAATTTGTCAGAAAAGAATTTTGAAAAACTATTTACAAGCCCCACAGAACCCGGCATAAGTTGTGGTGGATTGGTGAGTTTGCTAACCATAGCAAAGAGCAACTTGGGCCTGCTTTTGGAATTCCTAATGGTAGAGGATTTTGCATCGTTAAGGGCAGTACGGTACTTATGCCAGTGTTCTTTAAAAGCCAAGGAGTGTACAATAAGCCCAGTTTTCCTGTATAGCCTTTCTAGGCAGCGTCCCTCAGTTTTTATCGTTCGTAGTTCAGGAGTGAACCAGGGTGCAGCACGAGTAGATGGAACCAGTCTAGTTTTAACAGGAGCATGCCTCTCAAGTATTTGAGACAAAGCATTATTGTATATACAGCAGATTTTTGAAGGACAGTTAGATAGTAGGCATTTTGACAAGGTAGAAGCCCTTATTGAATCAGAGAAAGAAGATGGATTTACAGAATTGATTTTACGATAAGTCAGCATTTTCTTCAGAGGCGGATAGATATTGGGAAACTACATCTGAAGTTTTTGATTTTATGATCTGAAAAAGCAAAATCAGAACCACTAACAACATATTGTTTTTATTGTGACTGTACACAAATAAAAGTAGACACTTAACAGATTATAATGATGTATAACACTGGCCTGAATTATAAAAATCAACAGAATTATTTGAGTCTCTTTGGCACTGATAAGAAAAAAATCATAATTGCACGATCATCAAACTTAAGTGCCCGATTTTGACTCTCCTACAGGTTTTGCCAAGTCACCAACAAATGCCCTAATTTGCACATGAGTGACAATCATGTAGTGTGAAATCAAAAAAAAAAAAAAAAAAAAAAAAAATTCAAAGTAGCAGACAGCCATGAGATATTTGCAATGCTAAATATCTGGACTTGTCGGCAATTCAAAATTCTGCTGTGTGAAATGTGTTCTGACTGTCAAATACATTGGTGATGACCTAGAGTCAAGGAGAGAGAGAGAGATATAGGGAAGCGGGAGGTTTAGAGAGGAGTTATAGACCAGAATATCAGTATTTTAATAGATATATTTACAATTATATCAAACAAAAACAAAGCACAAACCATTGCTTGAATAGTCACAACTTCAGCAAATTGCAAACATTTTTTTTTGCCTCTTATTTATTTACATCCAACTCTCTTTGCAGAACACAATCCTTGATCCAACCATTGGATTGCAAACTTTCTGCAGTTTGTAATTGTTTAATAACAATTCCAGTCTTGTGCGAGAACGCATGTGTATGGCACGTGTGATCTTGCGTTGTTTACTTGTCACATCTCACGTGATTGACTGTGAAACGTAGTTTGTGCACCGGAGAGAGTTGTTGGTGATTCTTCCCATTGTAAAGTCATGCAGTGTGAAACATCTTGTCACCTATCCATCGTGCAGTGTGAACACGTCAGTGACTGAATGCTACCCCAGATAGTCATGTAGTTTGAAAAGAGCAATGACCCGATGAGTTTGAAAATTGCGCAATCTGAACTCAGCACGAGGCACCTTGTTTGAGAGTTGCCAATTGAGTACAAAGGAATTGGTTCAGCTGATATGTGCAGGGTTTGAATTTTGCCAATCAGATAATGTCAGCTGATAGCAGAGCTTGACTATGTTAGTTGTTTTCATGGATCTATGTGAATGGGGGTTATTTTGATAACAAATACATTTTTTTCATTTTCAGTACTTCCTTGTCGTGTAAAACTAAATGTTAAACTAAACTGTGGCCGAAAATATTGGCAGTGACAAATGTTGTTTCTTTTTGTCTTACAGTGATCAGATGCAATGTAAGTAATTGCAAAAACGTACAAAAACTCCTTAACCTCTGTTTATCATGGCCTCCTAATCCTCCCCCTGACGATTCCCCACTGATTGGTTTCATCTTATCCCCACAATAGAGGGAATGCACGGGCCGTCAGCTGGAGTGACTGTGATTACGCCCCGCTGAGTGGCAAAAAGACTGAGAGGCAGCATTGGTTTACAGCGTGAATGCAGTGAAAATACACAAAACCATCATCTTCGTTGCTCTGGTTGGTTGTAGTGCTATCCAATTGTGTGCACGCCATGCAGAGGGAATTTAAAAGACAACCGTTTATCCCGCCCCTCAGATTGAGCCCTGTCAATGGTGAGTTTCCAGACCAAACATGTTGATGTGGGTCTGGCTTGTCAGGCTACTATAATAGTTTATTTTTGGCAAAACCTTATAGTATGCCTCCTGGACACTTTCCATATATGGCGGGCATCTCACTGTATCATTGCTTCATACTTTTGTATAATTTTTGTATTGTTTTACCATGGTCACTATCCACTGCCATAATAGGAAGGAGTGCGTGCAGAACTATTTTTAAAATTACTGCTTTTGATGTCCGAAAGGGATAGAAGGACATAGGGCATTAAAGGTGCCCTTGAATGATTTGAAACTATGTTAAATTGTTCTCTGATATCTACATGTATGGGTGTATGGTGCTTATTTAAAGGCAAAATTTGTCCAGATACAGTTATACAGGTCCATTTACAACCCTATAAATTGTCCTGAGGATGTAATGCTCTGTTTTTGCCTTATTTGGAAGGGTCATGAATATTAATATTGAGCTCTGCTCTGATTGGCTTATTTCAGCAGCTCACAGCTCACAGCAGTTCAGTAAAGTGGCTCGTAAGTCCTGACCGTCCTGACAGAACACAGACCGACTGAATGACACTTTAAGGAGAATATCTCAAATGGAGATTGCTAAAATGCAGCCTACTTGTTTATTGGTGTTTTCAGATCATCCGCACCGCGCGCGCAAGAGCTTGCATGCATATGGTTGCCAGATTGGACATGTTTAGGTAAAACACCGGATAGCATACATGTTCTTTTCACAAAAAAGCTCTGTTTGGGGGATTTAAATTACTGAAATCTGGCAGGAATAATCTTCGTTCCCAAAGCAAAACCAGTGATGACTCGTCTTTTTTCGTCAACAATATTTCATGTTTATATAACGTTAGTCACACAATGTAGGCTACGCAGTGACTGTGATGTACTCTAAAATACAAGCATGCAAAAACATCATACTTAAGTTCTCAAAAATATAAATATATATTTTTACAAAATGAATAGCCTTGTCAAATGACTATCGTTTTAACTTATATGGTGGAAAAGATGACATTTGCTAGATGGGTCGAGTGAACTATCTGGAAGCAACGTATATACGTTGTATTTTGTAATACAAAATAATATTAACCTTTGTCATTAGACACACTATTTAGTTTTGTATGGTACTTGGTGTTTCCTATTGTTACTGTACTAGCATCTTGCATTATCTAGACAATGCGGTCTCTCTAAGAAACTTTCAATTTAATCAGAAATGTTTAAACAGTCAACATACTGTTGACATTTTTTATTTGTGGGAAGGGTAGAAAAGTCCTCACGTCTCCTGCACAGCCTGGAACATGACATGTGTCCATTCGGCTCCATCAGTTCCACCTGACAATGAATGTGTTTGGACAGATGCAAAGGTTTTGGGCTTGCATATAAATGATCCTCAACGCTTGCAACACGGTTGGGTTTATGTTGAGAAGAACTTAGTTTTCCATGGTGTTTTTGATTCACAAGATTTACATAAGAAGTAGGAGGCAATGGTGTTTGAGACTCACTGTATGTGATGTCCATGTACTGAACTCTTATTATTTCACTATGGCAAGGTTAATTCAATTTTTCATTCTAGGACACCTTTAATTAATAAGGACAGTTATATAATATTATTATACCATACAAGTTATACAACTATAGTTATTCATGACCCTTCCAAATAAGGCAAAAACAGAGCATTACATCCTAGGGACAATTTATAGGGTTGTAAATGGACCTGTAAAACTGGACAATTTTATCCCTTAAATAAGCCACATACCCTCTATGTAGATATTAGAGAGCAAATTGTTTCAAATCATTCTAGGGCACCTTTAATTCAGATTTAGGAGGGAGAGCATTAGATTTGTAAAATGCCATCCTTTCCAGGTATGAAATATGTTGCCTACTCATCAACAAGGAGGACGGCAGCAAAAACATTAGATGCTGTGCATATATATGTAATTTGTATAACAAGCATTTATACATAGAAATATATGCCATGTATATTGATAATTACATATGTGACACACATTATATATATATATATATATATATATATATATATATATATATATATATATATATATATATATATATATATATATATATAATGTGTGTCACATATATAATTATGCTTACAATTCTCAGTTTTATGACATGGTAGCACAGTTTGTGCTCATATCTTTCATGCTACATGTGCAGGTTTAACCATGTTAAATCTCATTGAACAGTGCAGCATTGGTTATACTCTTGAGCACACAACTGTAGGGCTTAATGCTTGTGTTTCTAGGAGAATGAAGTGACAGCTGCGGAGGTTACGCATGGCCAGCTATGAGCTGCCACACATTTTCATCTTCAGTCATGGGATCCAGAAAGCATTCTAATGCATCGTGACAGCCAAAGGCTAAAGCTAAATGAGCAAAATGCCTCCAGTTTGTCTTAGTGGCACAAAAGAACATGCACAGAAGTGAAAGGAGGTCAGCATGAAGCAGTGCACTGTGCAATTCTAAGAAAAGGAATACTAGGTTAATAGATTTATTCACTGAAAGAACATTAGTTGTCAGCAGAAGGACTCATAACAACCTCAAACTAAGTTGAAGTAATATCACATGCACAGTGATGTTATGCAATGATTTGTGTTTCTAATGAGGTTCAAAATCTCTTGCCATCAGCCCTTTTACTTCAAGAGAAACTTAGAGGAGCTGGTCTTAGACCTGTCATTAAAAACTGGTTACTAGGACAACCACAGGGAATATATAATCCCCTCCATAAAGTAATGCCGGATGTGTTAATAACATAGTATATCCATCACACCAAGACTATGTTTTTCCCTAAACAGCTAGCTTTAACAGTTAATGCTCAGCAATAAAATGTAGGATGTGTATCAGTGAAACATTGATACTTAACACAAAAACTAAATAATTTAAGCAAATTTTAACCTCAGTATTGTTACCATTAGAATTTGCCAATAGGGCCATAACAAGGATTTGTGAGGTCTGGGGAGGGATGACTGATTGAAATTTGATTAGTTTTTTTTTTTCTTCTGATGGCTTAAGCACATTTTTTTGTAACTATTGGCTATTTTTGCAAAACTCTACACACAAATAAGAAAACCCATCACCAAATCACCAAAACATTGTAGTTCTCTTGCAAAAGCTAATTCACCTTGCTTAACTCTTCAAACCTTCGTAAAATTTTTATTTTTGTATCAAACAGTTAACACAAGTTATCATAGAAATAAGCACACATGAATAAAAAACACATCTGACTTTTCCACAAGGTGCACAATGTAGGCTATGTCAGTTTGAGGTTATACTTTTGTCATAGTCCTGTAAACATAGAGGGATCCAAACTTAAAGTACTGGGGCCCGTTCTTTGTACCGCGCTTAATACATCCGAGATGATTTGACAGATCCCAGATCTTTTAATCCTGATAACTGATCTCTGGCTAATTTGGTTCTTCAAACGAATTTGCGGATTGGATTAAAATATCTGGATTAAGTTATCTGAGATCACTGGTCGTGCCTGTGTTCCCTGAAGAGGGCAGATGCATCGATACTCGAAACCATGATCAGCAATGCAGCGATTGGCTGTCGTCAAGACAACGTAATGATATCATATAATTAAAAAAACCAACTAGCAAAAAACTTGTCAAAGAAAAAAAAAAGAACCTTTATAAGGAAACAGACAAACGAACAAACCAACATAAAAGTTAGATAAATTAAATGTGCACTGTTTTGATGAACATGATTCCCAATTATTTATATTCACGATTTTATATTTGTACACACTTTACATTTTTATTTTAATGTTGTAATTTCATTTTTATTTCAATTTGAAGCAGATTTGTTATGTGAGAATATTAATTAACGTTTCTTAACAGTCAAGATCAAATTATCTGCGTCTCTTGCGCTGCATTAAGCCACTCCCATAATATCCGTCATCACTCACATTAATGCACGACAAAGATTAACTGCACATTTGGAATAATAGATGCATTCAATATAAAAATAGATCTCTCTTCTATAATACTTGGTATGAAAACAACATTGTGTTAGTTAAACAACTTTTTAATTCAAACTGTATTTTATTATCTTATAGCGAATTTTTGGATAAATTTGGATTTCCAGTTACAGCAAAAGATGTGCTGTTGTATTTGGTGCCAACATACCTCAACAAGTTATACAATTTGTAAGAGCGTGTGGAAGTGATTCTTCTGAGGCAGTATATGTTCAAGACAGCATGTTTTTAGGAGACATTGACATTCTGAAACAAAGTTGTACTAATAAACATATTAGGGATATTATAACAGGTGAAAGAGCTACTCATAAAAGCTTATTGTGGAACATTGTATTTAGGAATATAAACTGGAATAAAGCTTGATGTATTTGTGAAGCATACTGCTTCGATAATAAAGTAAAAGAAGTTACATTTAACATTTTACATGGTATATATCCAGCAAAAAAAAATGTATTAAAGAGGTTTAATTTGATTATTAATGATGTGATTTGTGTTCAATAGAAAAATAATCTATTATTCATCTCTTTTGTGATTGTATATACACAAAGATTTTTTGGGTGGACATTGAAAATTCCATTAGAAGGAAAACAAATGTTATATTTAAATTAAATAATTTTGATATATGTATATATTATTCCAATGAACGTGATAATAATAAGTTCACCTTTATTGTGCAACTTTTTATTATTTTGGGAAAATTTCATATACACAAGAATAAATGGTCAGGATCCAAGCCACATTTTACTCATTTTCTTCAGGAGATTAAGGACTATTGCACCAGTTTAAAGAATATTATGAATAAAAAAGCAAGAAAGACTTGTAATATTCTTCAAGAATATAATTTTTTTGATTAATTTATCAAGGTTTGTATACTCTGGAATTTTTTTGTTTCATTGTTCTTTTTTTATTTTATTTTGTTGTACATGTGTATTAATATATTTTATTTGCTTTATTTTACGTTTTTTTCTGGCAATAAAACAAAACAAAAAACAAAGATTAACTGCACAATGTGTGTAAACCTCCAATACATCTATAAAGTAATCATTCCATCACAATTCACAAATAAATTTCTCAATCAAGTGACTGTGTCTATAGTATTAAACACAAATTTTACACAACATTAAAATATTATTTTCAAATAAACTTTTATATTTATTATTATTTTAAATTATTATTGCCCCTGGTTCAGTAATGAACTCGTGTAATAAAGTAGCAGTGGCTGGGACAGATTTTAAGTATCACCTCAAGATGTAATCTACGCTAACAGGTTTAGTAAAACCCTAGCAGGTTTAAGCTAATGGATCTATTGCTATAACAGCAAGTCCAAGATGAGCTTCGAAGAACCAAACAATCCGAGATCAAGCCAAATCGTCAACCATCAAATCCAGCTAACTGAGCAACGTACGAAGAACAGGCCCCATGACCGCCAACAAATAGGCTTTATTATAATAAACACCATTACCGGTATAAACACACAAACATAAAGAACACCAAACACCATTAACCTAACGTGAGACCGAACAATAAGTGACTGAACAAGGAGGAACTTACGGAATTAACGTAAATACGAATTTCCGAGGTAAAAATTGCACATGAACCCCCCTTTGATGTCTTGTTTAACACTTGGAAGTTAGGGAATAATTTTGATACCCAAGTTCCCGAGATGGGCGTGCCATAACCGTTAAAAATGGCGGATGGGAGAGTTTTATTAGTTTTTTTGTGCAACAGTTTCATTGTCCTGTCTTGTCATTAAAGTAAGAAATAAATGATAAGAATCATTTGACGCATATTCTGCATTTTAAACACATTGAAAATCGCATATAGTTGACCATCATTCCAGAATAGTGAGAAGGCTGACTATCTAGATAGTGTGGTAAAAGTAGCTATACAAAAGGATCATGTAGGGCTGAAAACTATTGCCATTTTAGTCTTTAAGCAGCCTTATCTTGTATGTATTATGCCTTATTGTGAATGTGATTATAAACAATATGTTTTTGTGTGGTGCTGCTAGTGTTTGCCAGTGATTCTATGACTTTCTGCGACCGGGAAATGACTGAAATGGTTATAGTGTTAAAATAACATTTTCCCAAGATGCACAAAGGTATGAACCTGGAGTCCTCCATTCTTTCCGAAAACAAAGCACCTGAACACAACAAGCTCGTAATCACAACTTCTGAAGGGGGAAGTAGGAAGCTTCCGATAGCACGTGAAGGCAGCATTAAATGAAAACACTGGTGACAAACAGGAGGCGGGAAACAGAACAAAGGAACATGGCAATGAAAACAGACGGGACAAGTGATAGTAATTATGACATTTAACCAACATTTGAGATGTGTGAAACACTATTTGACTGAAATGGTATTAGAAATAATCTCAGAAATAATTTATTTAAAGGGGTGATGAATTGAGAAATCAACTTTCCCTTGAGCTTTTGATATATAAAAGGTCATGGTAATATAAGAATATCCTCTAAGTTTCAGAACTGAAAACTTCCTTGTTATTCAAAGAAAAGCTTTTATAGACACCAGGCTCAGCAAACGATCTTGTGCTTCATACTTACGTCATTGCGTGACAAAATACGCCTCTAAAGTGCGTCTAATCCAGTAGCCTCACCCCACCGACTCAAGGAGGGCTCATGCTAGCTGGTCAACAACAATAAACATGCCGAGGAAGATAGCAAGATATTGCGCTATTCCTGGTTGTGTCGCTGCATAAGCTTCCTTTGGATCCTAATATTAGGAATGTGTGATTGAACTTTATTTTTAATGAAGTTCCAGCTCACAGACATGTTCACTTCGTTTCACTGCGGAATCATTTGTAAACAAATCTCTGGTCAATGCTGGATTTGGATCCGACAGGAATGGTGCAACACACTTACGTGAGTAAAACGTGTTTTTATATGTAATAGTATTGCATTGTTATAGATCGTTTTGCTTGTACGTGTGTACGTGTCTGACAGAGCATACCTTTAGCACGCTAGACTCAGACAGGTATGGGCCAACCTTCGCAAAGCCCGGCAGGCCAATGAATCTCATATTATTCCGTTCTGTGCTATTCCCAGTCTCGAGTTGACATTTGAATGGCGGCGCGTGCATGCATGTGTATGTATGCTTGTGGGCTATGTGTAATATAAAAATAATAGTCCAATCAATCGCGGGTGGATTAGAAATTAATAAAGTAAAGACTTTTACGAGCCCTGTGATCGAGAAAATCATTCCGGTTGCCGCTTCTCCCTCTATCTCTCCTCTCCCTGAACTGACAGGGAAGCTTAAGCTCATTAAATATGCACATCTTATCCCATCCTAGCCGTGGGCGTTTATTGGAGAGAGCCTCAAAACCAGTGTAGAAAATAGCCTATTATTTATTAGTTATGATGTTTTTGAATGTAAAAACCACACAAACATCATTATTTGACCAGTATAACAATATAAAAAAATTAAAAAGCCATTTCATGACACCTTTAAAAAAAGACTAACATGTTTTAACTAAAACTTTGACTTAAACAGGAAAATAGTTTTTTTTATGACTAATACTAGACTAAAAAGACAAGACTTTTAGTCGACTAAAACTTGGCTAACTAAAAGTGAATGACTAAATATGACTAAAACTAACAAGGACATTTAGCACAAGACTAATACTAAATTCAAAATAGGTGACAAAATTAACACTACAACTGACAATGCAAGAGATGACATGGCTTAGGCTACAGAGTTTGTTGATTAATCCAACCCAGATAGCAGACAAACAGTGAATCAGCGTTGAATCAATGTTAATGCATCAACTAAAATATCATTGAATCAATGTTGAGATTTAACATTGATTTTTCATCAGTTTTGCACCCTGAAATAATATTATTTCAACGATTAAAAATAGATCAAGATGGGCTTAAAATCAATAGTTTTTCAACTAAAATTAAACCACTTATTTAACAGTAAATCAATGTTGAATCAATGTTAATGCATCAATCAAAATATAATTGAATCAATATTGAAATATAACATTGGTTTTTTTTTATCAGGTTTGCACTGTGAAATAATGTTATTTCAACAATGAAAAATAGATCAATCTGTACAGCAGGATTCTATGCCAGTTCATTTGTCTCTTTACTTTATTCATTTTAATCAGAGACCATGTATGGCTGTAATCGATATGATTTTGCATCAAAAAGTCACTCAAAGTAAACAAACCTCCTTCAGTTTACATGCAAATGTATTTATTTATGCCCCACAGTTACAAAAAGAAATCTCACATTGACTTAAAACAATTACATCTGAATTTATAACACAAATGAGAAGAGCCTGGAAAAAACATGACAACTTGCATCTGCAAAATGGAAGTAAATACAAATGTAAACTTGCCAATAAATACAGAATTGAGACATCAACTAACCCTAGAAAGAAGGTAGAAGAAAGAATGAAATACTCCAAACTCAGGGGTTTCCACCATGAGCAATGTCCCCAAGCCCTTCAGGTTGTAATGGAGCCAGTTTTGCACCGTCCCAGCAAAGATAAACTCTGATGCCTCCTTTTTATCAGCATTTACGACATCTAAAACAACAAGAAGTTAGAACAAATTTGGAAATTACAAATATAGCCTACTACAACATGAAGTGAAACTTGAAATTTTATCAAAATCTTGATATCCCAGTTAAAACCACGGTAACATTAAATTCAGAACTATTTAATGCATTTTAGTATAGACTTAAAGGACCCGCAGACACACAATGAATAAAAAAGCAAAGTGAATATATCCGGTGTTTTATCTAATAATATTATTGTATTTAATAGTAAATAAATAAAAGTGTGAAAATGAAACAAGACCAGAGGCCTGTTGCATGAAGCTAGCTGAACAAACTCTGAGTTTCAGAGTAGGTTTAAAGTTGACAAATCCAGATAAATCCAACCTGGTTTAGATCAAGTTCAACAGTTTCTCAAAGCTCGGTATAAACTTTCTCTGTCAACTCAGGTTTAATCCAGAGTTAGCGATTAACTCTGAAGCACGTGCACCTGAAAGTGTGACACGTGCAGAAAACAGCCAATCACAGTTTCCATTAGATTCACTTCTCTTCTGAAGATTGAGAGATCGTTTTGAAAATTATTATGAAAATAAATATGTTTACAAGGCAGGAATAAATTCTGATGCTGCAGCAACAGTTTGAGAAGGCAGCTAAAAGAATATCTCACTATATCAATGCATGATGTGAATCAAAGAAATATCCCTAATAATTATAGGTTCACAAAGAGCTCAAATGAATACACATTGTTTAAAAGAATGATGAATGCATGTATTATATTTATATTACTATTTGGCTACTTGTCAATTAAAATAATATTTATATGAACATATATGAATTCAAAGTGATTATAATTCATATTATAATTAATTCAGCCAGCAGCCATATCACCCTGTAGCCCAAGACTGGTTTCTCACTGAAGCTAAGCAGGGCTGAGCCTGGTCAGTACCTGGATGGGAGACCAACTGGGAAAACCAGGTTGCTGCTGGTAGAGGTATTAGTGGGCCAGCAGGGGGTGCTCACCCTGTGGTCTGTGTGGGTCCTAACGCCCCAGTATAGTGATGGGGACACTATACTGTCAAAGAGCCCCGTCCTTCGGATGAGACGTTAAACCAAGGTCCTGACTCTCTGTGGTCATTAATCGTAAAAAGAGTAGGGGTGTAACCCCGGTGTCCTGGCCAAATTCCCTTGATTGGCCCTTACCAATCACAGCCTCCTAATAATCCCCATCCACTGAATTGGCTCTATCACCCTCTCTCCTCTCCACCTATCGCTGGTGTGTGGTGAGCGCTCTGGCGCCGTTGTACTGTGGCTGCCGTCGCATCATCCAAGTGGATGCTGCACACTGGTGGTGGTTGAGGAGAGACCCCTGACATGTGTGAAGCGCTTTGGGTGTACAGTAGTACATTGGAAAGCGCTATATAAATGCCTCATTCATTCATATAATATAAATATAATAAATTATTAGCACCAAAAGATGCACAATTTTATTTCAAAAGTTTTTTCATTATAAACTTCTTTAATTTGTTAAATTACATTTATATCAGGCAGCTCAGTAGAACCGTTTTTCCTATGTTGCCACAGTTGCGTTGACAGTTAAAGGGGTCGCACACCGGACTGAAGCTCAGCGGCGTGTCTCAGGTATCTCACACCGGATGCACACATTATATACGTGCAAGCTCAGTTCCCTTTCGTTCAGTCACTCCGACGTAACGTCAGTGACTGATGAATGGGGGTTTCGCCTAGAAGCCAATCATCTTCGAGATCTTGGAAAACGCCCAATGGCAGTGCCAATGCCATGGGCATGCGAAATTTGCATGCGTAACTCCGCCTACCCACCTGGCTATATAAGGAAGTAGTTGGCATGAATCTGCTTCGGAGCCAAGAGCATCTCTTCACTCCGGCAAGCCTGAATTCTGAAGTCCTCTCTTCAGTCTTTGAGACGAGTGGTTCTCCAGGGTGTTGGTGTACGGCGCGTTCCAGCGATCTCACATTGCCTGCCTGCTGATCTGTGCAGTGATCTGCAACAGCTGTGTGTGTTTTCCCTGGGCGCTTCGGCACGCTGCAGAGCTTCCTCTCACAAAAAGAGCTTGCGTGTGGCACGTCTTTTTCAAGACGGTTTGCCCACGCACTTCCGGGTGCGGTCGATATCTGTTGCTGTCTTTGGGACGCATTCACTGCTCGACGTGTTTGGGCAGCACGTTCGGACAGTGTTTGTGGATGTGCTGTGTTCCCTCTGCGGGAACATGACCATCGCGATGTTGTGGTCGAGACTCAATGATCTCTGTTAAGAGAGAGAGTCCCCTCTGCCACACCCCGATCTACCATCTCCGAGAGAGGTGGTACTTTGGCTGGTGGCCAGGGTGACCTGAGGGCGGTGCTGTGGTATTAAGAACCCCGACGATCATTCCTCGGGCCACTCCCGCCCTCTTGCACATCGCTTCCAGTGAGTGTTGGACTGAAGAAGCGGGACCGTCTGCTGACGCCCCGTTCGTTTCGTTCATACTCCAGATAGCGGCAAGAGGTTGATTGCCGCATCTCAAGGTGGGCTAGAGTCCTTTGGGGATGACGATTCGGCTATGCTCCGCCTCTGGGTGTGGTAGCACTGTAGAATTTGACCTAGAGTTGACAGCCATGTTATCTCGGGCAGCCGCGAGCCTCGGGCTGGTGTGAATCTCTACCCTGTTAAGAGTGCTCGCGGTTGGTGCACAGGCCCACAGTTTCCACATCTCCGGGCGTGGGTGCAGGAATCTCCCGCCCGCCTGAGAGAGTAGATCCCTCCTGGTCGGAATCTCCATCGGAGAGCCTTCCAGGAGAGATATCAGGTCCGAGAACCATACTCGGGTCGGCCAGTACGGAGCCACTAGAAATACCTGGGCCCCGTCCCGGCGTACCCTCTACAGAACTCCTGGAAGCAGGACAATCGGGGGGAAGGCGTACAGAGGTAGCCTCGGCCACTCCTGTACCATGGCATCCAGCCCCAGCGGGGCCGGATGGGTCAGAGAAAACATCTGCGGGCAGTGAGAATTCTCCGCCGAAGCAAATAGGTCTATTTCCGCTTTCCCATAAACCTTCCATAGGAGCTCCACCACCTCTGGGTGGAGTCTCCATTCCCCGGGCCTCGGCCCCTGTCTCGACAGGCTGTCTGCTTCCTGATTCAGGACCCCGGGGATATATACTGCCCTGATTGACAGCAATTTCCCCTGGGCCCACAGGAGGATCCGATGTGCCAATTTGTCCAAAGGACGGGACCTCAGACCCCCCTGGTGATTTATGTAGGCGACCACCGACGTGTTGTTTGTCCTGACTAACACATGGTGGCCCCTGAGGTCGGGCAGGAACTGTTTCAATGCAAGAAACACTGCGAGCATCTCTAGCCGATTTATGTGCCAGTGCCGCTGATGTTCCTGCCATAGACCCTGGGACGAGCGACCACTCATGGTCGCCCCCCAGCCCGTGAGAGAGGCGTCTGTCGTTAGCGTTATGCGACGAACATGAGCCCCCAACATGGGACCCTGAGATAAAAACCCCGGGTTTTTCCACATGACCAGAGCACGTAGGCATCGCCGCGTGACTTTGATCGTGCGGAGCGGATTTCCCCTCGGGGAGAACCCTTTCGTTTTGAGCCACCACTGCAGTGGCCTCATGTACAGTAGGCCAAAAGGTATCACGTTGGACGCTGCTGCCATGAGACCTAACAGTTTCTGGAACTGTTTCACAGTGACGGCCCGGCCTAGCTTCTGTTCTTTGACGGCTGCCAGGACCGATGCTATGCGTGTTGGCGATAATTGCGCCCGCATAATTACCGAATCCCAGTTCACACCTAGAAAAGTGGTTCTCTGAGCCGGAGAAAGCACACTCTTCTTGGCGTTCAGCCTCAACCCCAGCTTCGACATGTGGGCAAGAACAGCATCTCGATGCTGAACCGCCATCTGCTCTGTATTCGCTAGAATCAGACAGTCGTCGATATAGTTCAGTATGCGGATGCCCTGCAGACGCAGCGGCGCCAGAGCTGCATCCACACACTTGGTGAACGTGCGGGGTGACAGTGCTAGACCGAAGGGAAGTACACGATATTGGTATGCCTCTCCCCCGAAGGCAAACCTCAGGAACTTCCTGTGATGTGGAAGGATGGAGACATGAAAATACGCATCTTTGAGGTCTATGGTGACAAACCAATCCTCCGATTTGACCTGCGCTACAATCTATCTGAGTGTAAGCATCTTGAATTTGAGCTTGGCCACCGAGCGATTCAATAGCCGCAGATCTAATATCGGGCGTAAGCCCCCATCCTTCTTCGGCACGATGAAGTAACGGCTGTAAAAGCCAGACTCCCTGCTGGGAGGGGGAACCCTCTCTATAGCCCCTTTTTGCAGGAGTGTCTCTACTTCCTGTGCCATTACCAGAGCCTGCTCCGGGCCCACCTCTGTAGGTAGGACACCGCAGAAAGGAGGTGGCCGACTTCTGAATTGAATGGCGTACCCCTTTTCTATTATCTGCAGGACCCAATGAGATATATTTGATAGACGTTTCCACTCGTCTAGAAAATCTACTAAGGGAACCAGCCTCTCGAGGCTGGCCTCTGGTGTATTTTGAGCAACAAGCACAGTGCCCTGAAGCGGCGGACCGGCAGGGAACGACTGACTTGACTGCTCGGGGGCCCCCCGAAGGGGGTGCGGACCACCCTCGGGTGGCCCGCGGAGACCGACTGCGCCCCGGCATTGCGGCGGGGTTGGCAGTGCGGCCCCCCGAGGGTGCCGTAGGGAAGCGGGTACCGTTGGCAGGGGTAAACACCGCTTCCCTACGGGGGGAACCACCCTCAGCGTCCTGGCGCTTCTGGCGTCAGGAACGCTTCGACGAGGCCTTCTTGGCGATCAGGACTGTCCGCAGATCAGCCCTGCCCCTCGAAGGCCTCGCCTGAGAGCGCCGCCCCTCGTCCCCGCGCTGAGGGGGAGCTCGAGCGGCGACGCTCTGCTTTTGTTGCGCCCTGTGAGCGGAGCTCGTACTCGGCTTGGGCTGCCTGATGTCAGCGGCAGCCCCAGGGACCTGGACCCGGAGAGGGAGAAACTGCTTTAGCGCCGCAGCTTGCTTCTTTGACTCCTGGAACCTCTCGGTGACAGTGTGTACTGCGTCACCGAAGAGGCCACCAGGAGACAGCGGCGCGTCGAGCAGGAAGCTTTTCTCCCTCTCCTTGATTTCAGTGGGGTTGAGCCATAAATGCCTCTCCGTAGCCACCAAGGCTGCCATAGAGCGGCCAACACATCTGGCCGTCTCCTTGGTGGCCCGGAGAGCGAGATCAGCTGAAGTTCTAAGCTCATTTATAATATCTCCCCCCACTTCATCACGTCCATCTAGGTCCCTGAGCAGGTCAGCCTGATAAGCCTGCATTATAGCCATAGTATGCAGGCATGCAGCAGCCTGACCTGCCGCCGAGTACGCTTTGCCCACCAGTGCCGACGTTGTTTTTAATGGTCTGGTGGGCAAAGTCGGGGCCTTCAGGGACGATGCCGAGGAAGGCGAGAGATGGCTCGCGAGCGTCTCTTCTACCTTTGGCATCGCCCCATAACCGTAGTGCTTCAGCCCCATGATGTTGCTATAGACCGAAGTCTGAGGGCTGAACACACGGTATGATGCCGGTCTCTTCCATGACTTTGCCACCTCGGTGTGCAAATCATGGAAGAACGGCAGGCCCCGTCGCTGAGGTTCTGAAGCGCGAGCGGGCAGGAATCTTTCATCTAATTTACTAGATTTTCTTCTTCCTGCCTCAGATCTTTCTACGGGCCAGTCAATATTTAGTCTGGCCACAGCTCGCGTTAAAACCTCAACGAGCTCCTCACTCGCAGGGGACTGAAGTGGCGAATCTTCAGTCGCGATGCTCTCAACGTCCACCTCCTCGGAGCTGGATAGTTGGAGCACCGGCGACTCTCTCGGGGGGGAAGAAACCGCCATGCGTGCTTCCATGCCCCGAGAAGAGCCGCTGGATGGAGCAGGTGAGGGCAGAGATAAGGCAGCGCCCGTCTCTAACCCCTCTGCAACATCCAATTGTGATCCCCACGACTGCAGCCTTCGCTCCGCCTCGGCGGCTGCGGGACCAGAGCCGCGGGGAACACGAGCCGAGGCACCCTCCTCGAAGAGTGCCCGGCGGGAGCGCAGCGTTCTCAGTGGCATACGCTCACAGTGCTCGCAAGCAGCCCCCTCGAGGGCTGCCTGGGCATGCTGCGCTCCCAAGCAGGCTACACAAAGAGAGTGTGTATCCCCACCCGTGATGTAGCGTGGGCAGGGATGAACACACCTCTTAAAGCTGCTTTCACTCGCCATTTTAATCTATCTATTTTATTTTCTCTTTGTTTGTTAATATATACTGCAATATTTAACAAAAGGGTGGAAAATCTCTGGATATAGACAGACAAAAACACCAAATAGACAGACAGGTTCACACAGATCGCTTGCTGAAGGCTCAGAAGCTAGTTCCTGTTTGTTTTCACGGACGCTTTATAGCTTCCGGTCGATGACGTCATCACGCCGACGATCGATCTTTTTTCCGATGGAATGGTTCTACAGGCGCTTCACGACGCATTAACGCAGAGGCGTTCTCACAGCGTTTCGACGCAGCTCGAGTTCCCCGAAAGGGAAATGATGTTATGAGATTTCTGTTTTGTTTTTTAACCAGGAGGGTTTGTGTTCATTGATTGTTACTGTTTATCTCAGTTCAGCAGAAAAAGCACTTTAGTTGCTAGTAATGTTGAAATTAATGTATTTTCAGTGCAGATTTAGAAATGAAGGCATTTTTTCATTTATCATATTTTTTTCAGACATGGCTACTGGTTGAATTAGATATTTTGTACCAACGCAACTTAAACAGAACAACCTCAAAATGAAAAAAAACATTTTGTGAAGGATTACCTATGTTTGCTTGTTTTTTTGCTTGTTTTATGTTTATCTACATTTCCTTCTGAAAAAAATATTAATTTATCACATATTGTGATAAAGTTCATTATTTTCCATTATGTAATGATACAAATTTTACTTTCATATAATTTAGATTCATTGCACACCAACTGAAATATTTCAGCTCTTTTATTGTTTTAATACTGATGATTTTGGCATACAGCTCATGAAAAACCAAAATCTCAAAAAATTAGCATATCATGAAAAGGTTCTCTAAACGAGCTATTAACCTAATCATCTGAATCAACTAATTAACTTTAAACACCTGCAAAAGATTCCTGAGGCTTTTAAAAACTCCCAGCCTGGTTCATTACTTAAAACCGCAATCATGGGTAAGACTGCCGACCTGACTGCTGTCCATCATTGACACACTCAAGCGAGAGGGTAAGACACAGAAAGAGATTTCTGAACGAATAGGCTGTTCCCAGAGTGCTGTATCAAGGCACCTCAGTGGGAAGTCTGTGGGAAGGAAAAAGTGTGGCAAAAAACGCTGCACAACGAGAAGAGGTGACCGGACCCTGAGGAAGATTGTGGAGAAGGACCGATTCCAGACCTTGGGGGTCCTGTGGAAGCAGAGTCTGGAGTAGAGGTTAGATCGGGCTCAAAAAATCAAGCCCGACCCTACCCGAGCCCGTGCACATTGTGTCCGAGCCCGGCCCGGCCCGACACATTAACTTTAATTTTGAGCCCGAGCTCGAAGCTTTAATTTTGACGAGAACGAGTCTGTAATGAGCAAAGCGCAGTGAAGCGGACTGGTGAGGCTCATGATAAAACTACATTTAGTTTTCACAGCGACTGTACAGCCGAATAACATTTTGTTGCAATATTTTCCTGTTTAACACTTTGAAGCTGCTTTGAAACAATCATCATAGTAAAAGCGCTATAGGCTATAAATAAAGTTGACTTGACTCCGCTCAATAATCCACAGGCGCGCGCTCATGAACCGCTCACCGGTAAACCGATGTTTGCTCAAATCCAGCTCAGACATTTATCTGTAGCTTACTTTGTTGTAGCCATTAAACAATGTGTTTTTTCCTTCATATTTATGTTTAAATATTATAATATTATTTTTACATTTCATCTGATTACGATGAGTGAAAAGATGCGAGTGGGTCAGAAATGATTTTGGTGGTTATATTTATTTTAATATTAAGTTTTGTTTTGTAGAAAGCATTTATTTCGTTTTGTTTAAATTGTATCTTAATTTTAAGAAAGGTTTCTTGGGCCAATTGCCTGGATTTAGTAAATAAAAAGCAAATAGCAGACTATAATCGCGAGGTGAAGTCGTGGGAGTGATTGCTTTCATTTCATCTCATGAACTGGAGCGCGCGTCTCATAAATAAACCGAAACTCAGCAGGCTATACTTGCCTCACAGACATGAGAGATTTGCGTAAAGAAAGCTTGAAATGTCCACTTTTAAACGAAACGATTCGAAGATATTTAATTAACCAAAGTGCAGTGTTCACGCGAGCAGCTCTTGACACAGAGCGTTTCTGTTTATAATGCTGCGCTCCATCACTGCTCAAGCTGTGAGTTTAACACGCATTTTTACACTAATCCTGACTTGTGCAACTTTTGTAGCCTACACATTTGTTTCTTAGTTGTTGTATTAGTTCTTACTTTGCTAAATAAACATATAATTTCTGATTATAGAATAACTTTCTGCCCACCCAATTAGACTAGTAAAGTAGGCTAATGATTAAAAAAACAAACGCTTGATCACGGGCCCGGCCCGAGGATAGTGCAGGGAAATCTCACCCGCGGGTCGGTTCAGGTCAGGTTCGGGCTCGGGCTCGGGTAGAGAATCTAAACTCTAGTCTGGAGTAGAAACATCCAGAGCCACCGTGCACAGGCGTGCGCAGGAAATGGGCTACAGGGGCCGCATTCCCCAGGTCAAGCCACTTTTGGGCTACAGAGAAGCAGCACTGGACTGTTGCTCAGTGGTCCAAAGTACTTTTTTTGGATGAAAGCAAGTCAGAGAGAGAGAGAGTCAATAGTTTCTGTTGCAGCATCAAGTTCATCTTGGCTATCTGTAATGCTGAGGAGATGGAACTGATGAGGAAGATTATGTACAAAGCAATCTTGAGTCGCAGCGGTTATCGTCCTGCCATATTTGAAGCGAGGGGATGGCTTTGCAGCCTTAGGTAAATTAAGTATACATGATATTAGGTAATGATCTGAGATGTCATCACTCTGCTGCAGAATTTTAACAGTATCAACATTTATTCCATGTGACATTATTAGATCTAAAGTATGATTAAGGCGATGAGTGGGTCCCGATACGTGTTGTCTAACTCCAATAGAGTTTAGAATGTCTCTAAATGCCAATCCCAATGCGTCTTTTTCATTGTCTACGTGGATATTAAAATCCCCAACAATTAGTACTTTATCTACAGCTAATACTAACTCCGATACAAAACCAGCAAATTCTTTGATAAAGTCTGTATTGTGCCCTGGTAGCCTGTATACAGTAGCCAACACAAATGTCAGAAGGGATTTATCATTTACACTACACAGTGTTACATAAAGCACCAAAACTTCAAAGGAATTATATTTGAAACTAGACTTCTGAGTAATACTGAAAATATTATTATAAATTACAGCAACACCTCCCCCTTTACCTTTCAGACGTGGCTCATGTTTGTAACAATAATCTCGGGGGGTGCACTCATTTAAAGTAATGTAATCATCAGGTTTTAGCCAGGTTTCTGTCAAACACAGCACATCTAAGTTATGATCTATAATCATATCATTGACACCAAGCGTTTTTGGCGAAAGGGATCGAATATTCAGCAACCCAAGCTTTATCAATTGTTCATCCGTATTATATCTGTTGTTTATTTGTTGGACATCAATTAAATTTTTACTGTTGAATGGTTTTGATGGTTTTTTGTATTTACTAATTCGGGGAACAGACACAGTCTCTATATGATAATATCTAGGTGAAAGAGTCTCTATGTGCTGGGATTTAGCTGACTTTGGTGACGTGAGACAGCTAGCAGACGGTTGGTTTAGCCAGTTTGTCTGCTTCCTGACCTGGGCCCCAGTGAGTCAAGGTTTAGCTCTAAGACTATGTGCCAAATTACTAGAGAGAAGAGCAGCACCAGCCCAGGAGGGATGAATGCCGTCTATCTTCAACAGGTCAGGTCTGCCCCAAAAACTTTTCCAATTGTCTATGAAACCTATGTTATTTTGCAGACACCACTTAGACAACCAGCCATTGAGTGATGATAATCTGCTAACTATTTCATCACTCCTTTTCGCAGGGAGAGGACCAGAGAAAAATACGGCTTTTGACATCGTACTTGCGAGTTTAGACACCTCTTTAATGTTAATTTTGGTGAAATGTTAATAATATGTTAATGTTAATACACTACAATACAATACAATACAAATTCAATTTTATTTGTTAAGCACATTTAGAACAATAAAGGTTAGCCAAAGTGCTGGACACTGACATAATTGCAACAAAAAAAAAAAAAAAAAAAACACATAACATGAACCCAATACACAGTTTAAACAAGTGACAAACTAAAATAATGAAATGCAGAAATGAACTTAAAACTGTCAAGGCTGGGAGCCACTCTGACACGCATGGGCAGATCATTCCACAGCCTAGGGGCCACGACTGAAAAAGCTTGATCTCCCCTATTTTTAAGTCTTGTTCCAGGAACAGATAAAAGTAGTTGTTCAGCAGACCTCAATGACCTTAGAGGAGCATGAATCTTCAGTAGATCATCTATGTAAGCTGGGGCTTGACCATGAAGTGATTTAAAAACAAACAATACAATCTTAAACTGTATTATACAACACACAGGTGAAGAGAAGGCAAGAACAGGCATAATGTGCTCTCGTTTACGAGTTCCTGTAAGGAGTCGAGCGGCAGCATTCTGAACTATTTGCAATCTAGAAAGAGAGGCCTGGTTAACTCCCATATATAAAGCATTACAATTTACCAGGCAAGTGGTTATAAAAGCATGTATAACCCTCTCAAAATCTTTTAAAGATAGTAAAGGCTTCAATTTGGTAAGTAAGCCTAAGTTGAAAGAAACTAGCTTTTACATTAGAGTTTATCTGTTTCTCTAGGTGAAGATCACTATCCATCTTTACTCCAAGGTTCGTTACCAAATGTAGTGATGCGGGTCACGTGTTTGAAACGTCACCTCATTTAATACGTGTCTAATAAGGTACTGCCTCGTTTTTGTATATAAACCTGTTGTTTATGCCCCCTGGAGTGCGTCTTGGTCGAAAGCCCACCCCTTTCTCTCACTGTGTTGGATTTTTGGAGGTACGTGTTTTTAGCTATGTAGCTCTGTTATTGTTCCATATTATGCAGTGACTGCATGCGTTCCTTATTTTAGTGTGACGTTGATCCGTCAAGGCCGTGTGTTTGTGATGTTCTGCTTACCCCCAGGTAAGTTTTAATGCATTTTGTTGCGGCTCTGTATAAAGCTTTGAATTAACTAAAGCTATGCGTTTTAGTGCAGTGTTTACAGTGCCCACTTGTGCGTCATGGCAGCACAATAGCCAGGCCGGAACACCAGCTGTTAATCAACAGATTAAAGGAGATACTATATGGTTGTTTGTGGTGCATGCATGTGTGTGCGAGTGTCACTTAGTCTAATCATAAGGTGAGTGACTTTATTTGTTTTAGTAAATCAACGCATGTCTTAAATCGCAATAATAAATATGATATCTGTTTAGGGTTTATTGTACACCATGCAGCTTTCTCTCTCTCGCTCTCCAACCCTCGCTCTGGCCCGCGCTGCTGCTTTGGGCATCACTCTTCTGGTCCACTGATCAAATGGGCTTGATGTTTGTATTGTTTTGATTTGTTTTGTTTTGTTTCTTTTGAGTAGTTTTCGTTTGGATTGTATGCTTTTCTTAGCCTAGAAATCTAGACGCACCCTAGCGGCAGCAAATTTAATCTGCCCGCGAGTGTCGTCTAAAAACTCTCAATACCCTTCTGAGCTGTATTCCCCTAACTCTTGCCGGGCCAATCACATAGTGTATAGTCGGGGCCATAATGACGACGTCGAGTTGCGTTTGCATGCTTCTAGTAAACACAGAAACTGGCGAACGGTGGTCTTTCGAATCAGCCTTGACCGCGACTCTGGAAGATTTGGAGTTAAGCTTTTCTCTGAGAAAAGAACAAAGAACGGCACTGAAGTCATTCTTAAAAAGGGAAGATGTGTTCGGAGTTTTGCTGACCGGATACGGCGAATGTTTAATCTATCAACGAGCTCTGTTTCACATTCGTTGCTCTGTTTGGTGGTAACTTAGCGCTATCCTATCGCGTGCAGAGGGAGTTTGAAAGATAACCGTTTATCCCGCCCCTCGAAATTGAGCCCAGTCAATGGAGAGTTTCCAGACCAAACATCTTGATGTGGGTCTGGCTTGTCAGGCTATGCTTTTCTTGTTTTTATTTATTGATTTGTTATTGCTGTCACAAACCCTCAGTTTGTTATTTTTGACTGTTAAATAACAGTTGCTCTTTATAAGTGTTAATTACTGCTATGCGGTATTTGTGATCTCGGTCATTTGAAACCTTGAGCCTTGATCAGTGCTGAGTTTATGCCTTCTTTCCGTGACAGTATATGTTTTGTTTAGTTTTTTAAAATTATTTATTTATTTGTAGAATTGATTGTTCTTGTTTCGTTTAGTACCTTGACTTTTTGATTTCGTTTCTTTTTTTGCTTTATTTAAATGTTTGTTTTATAATGTGATTTCTCTCTTCTGTTGCAGGAGCTGGGTGGTTCCGGGAAGTGGGCTGATTCTGGGTTGCACAGGCTTCACTTTGATATGGATTGTCATTATTGCGGTGTCACAATATTTGGTCATTATTTGCAGTGATTTTTTGTGTGGATGTGATTCTGATTGCAGGGATTTTCTTCTTGTGTGCACTGGATGCACCATATCAGCCTGCTTCTCATTAAGGAAACCTCAGCCCCCTGCATTTATTTAATTTTTTCTTTTGATTTGACCAAGACCATTCAATAATAATATTTGATGTCAATTTTAAATTTTGTATTTCATTTTAACGTTAATAATTGTTTGTACGGAAACTCTCGCCTACAGCCTATTTTTAGTGGAACGTATTTGCGCGTTCTGTGTTTTTTTGTGTGTGGTTATTTCCCCGTTATTTCGGGGTGGTGTAGTCATTACAAATCAGCCACTTGCTACACCTAGACTTTACGCAGGCCGTCAGGGGTCCCAGGTCCAATTTGGAAGTGCTAGTAAAACTGCTAGGTCTGAAAATCATAATTTCAGTTTTACTTTCATTTACTATCCTAGATAATACTAATCCCATGCGACTAGTGCTAAAGATTAAAAAGCTTTGGCACTGAATCCATTTTTGCTGCGCTGGACACGCTGAATTAAAGCCATGGTGCATTGTTTTTGATTCCAATTTATATGATTAACATGATTACATGATAATTTAAAAAGTAAAAGTTAAAAAGTGTTTTGTGTGTTACATAATCACCATGTGACATCCAGCGATGTGAAAAAACACTAGAAAAGGTGACAGAATGGATGATACTCCATTCAATGGATGGATGATACTCAAATGTATGTATTTGCTGTACACAAGCTTGCACATGCAGTGTGAAACTGGCGTAGCACAGTTCATTTTGATGGGAAGGTGGTGGGAATCAGTGAACGCATAACACTTTATTTAATTTAAAATAAACACAAAATGAAAGTAAAGCAGGCAGCCCCTCATGGATGGCTGCCGCACACACATAATAAAACAGAGAAAACACAACATAAAATCAAGACCTGGGACCTATACCATGAAGCCGGTTTAAGATTAATTTGTGCCAATCTGGAGTTTTAAGTTCCATTAAAGTGGTTTGGCTTTTAGCTATGTTCATCGCCATAGTAATTTACGCTTCATGACAGGTTATGTTCTGGATAAGAGATCTCAAACTGAAATTGGACCAATCAGCTGTGAGTAAAGTGGCACACTTCTGAGGCAATAAAGTCGCTCCCCCTGTTTCTACTCCAAATTAAAGGTCACCACATAGCAAATGGTTTTTAAAGACTAAAGCGTTTGGCTTTTTACAAAGCTTATTTATAATAATAGTAATTTTGAACGATTTAGATATCATTTATGTAATTTAGTTTACCCTTAATCAGTTACACATTTATCATTTTAGTTAATCAATCATTAATAGGCACTTTGTTAAAAATAATATAAATAACCTATATAAAGTGATACAAATAAGCTTTAAAATCAACAAATAAAGCTATTTAAAAATGAAGCTTACTATGCTTAAATGTTCAATTCTCTTTATATATCAACTAAACTAACTTTCCAACTTGCATTGATGGAATAATTTACTTGTATCTCTAACGCCACCAGCCTCATGCCGTTCTCTCCACTATAGTGGTTCTACAATAATTTTATGAAGCGACAAGAACAGTTTCTGTGTGTAAAAAACAAAACACAACACACATTCTAAGGGTGCTTTCACACCTGCCTCATTTAGTTTGGTTGAATCGTACTAGAGTTCGTTTCCCTCTTTGGTGCGGCTCGTTTGGTCAGGTGTAAAAGCAGCAATTGCACTTGGGTGCGCACTAAAAGCGCAGCAGACAAGCGTACCAAGACCTCCTTGAAGAGGAACTTTGGAGCAGTTCGTTTGTGGTGAGAACATGATCCGACCTCGAACTGAACCAACTGCAAAAGCACTGATACAATTTTTTACTAAACCAGCTGCCGCAGTCAGCTGCGCTGACATTATGTGCATGACATTAGCTGATAGATCGTTGGCAATATTTTCGGAAGATGAGCATGTCAGAGTTAAGAATAATTAATGCAGTCCTCCGCTTGAAGGACGAGCAATGCGCGCTCGCCGTTTGCAATGTATTAAACATTGCCCAGATAGACAGACAAACACTGAATCAGCGTTGAATCAATGTTAATGCATCAACTAAAATATTATTGAATCAATGTTGAAAATTAACATTGATTTTTCATCAGGTTTGCACCCTGAAATAATGTTATTTCAATCATGAAAAATAGACCAAGATTGGCTTAAAATCCATAGTTTTTCAACTAAAATAGTTGAACACTTATTTAACAGTCAATCAACATTGAATCAATGTTAATGCATCAACCAAAATATCATTAAATCAATATTGAAATGTAGCATTGATTTTTCATCAGGTTTGCACTGTGAAATAATGTTATTTCAACGATAAAAAATAGATCAATCTTGCTTTATGTACAGCAGGATTCAATGCCAGTTAATTGTCTCTTTATTTTATTCCTTTCAATTAGAGACCTTGTATGGCTGCAATTGATATGATTTTGTATCAAAAAGTCACTCAAAGTAAACAAAATCCTTCAGTTTACATGCAAATGTATTTATTTAGGCCCCCACAGTTACAACAGGAAATCTCACATTGACTTAAAACAATTACATCTGAATTAATTATAACACAAATGCCAGGAGAAGAGCCTGGAAAAACATGACAACCTGCATCTGCAAAATGGAAAATACAAAAATACATTTAAATACAAATTGAAACTTGCCAATAAATACAGAAACTGGATAGTACTACTGAAAGAAAGATTATAGAAGGAATAATACAATACTTTTATTATTATTATATACTAGAAATAATAAAATAGGTTGTAATGGAGCCAGTTTTGCACCGTGACCAAAGAAACTCTGATGCCTCCTTTTTATCAGCATTCACTTGTAAGCAGGGCCGGCTCTAGCTCTTTGGTTGCCCTAGGCGAGATGGAGTTTTGCGCCCCCCACCCCTTCACCCCTCCCCACCCCACTCACTTTTATCGTCTCTGTTCTAATTCAGCACATGTCTGTTTTCCTAGGCCTACCCCTAACCGAGAAGCACTTATTATTAAACACGTTCAACGCTTTATTTCCACTTTTCAAACATTTTCTCACTTTATATTGAAAATAAATGCCTTTCCGATCTGGTATGTGATGGGAAAAGGGAATAGAGCGAGTGTGGCAAAAGGCGGGATCGAACCTCTCCTCTGATTGACTTGCATCAAATCTTGATACCATGCGTCTTACCACTACACCACAGCCACTGTAAAGAATTTGGTGAACACAGCATATTTGTGTTTAATGTAAATAAAATGGCATCTATCGTTACTCCAGTAAAAAAACAAAAAAACGAGAGGCCGTATTTATTTCCTTCCGACCTCCACGTAAAGAGCGTTTGTACTTTTTATAAATAACATGCATACGTTATCCATATTTATAACGAAATGGCCTTTTGATATTTAAATGACATCCATGTAGGTTATTGTAGATTATTGTCATTGAAGTTATGTTTGCAATACGTATAGTAATATGTAGAAAACTAGCAATTCTACATATTAGCTTAGTGACAATATTAATAATATTTATAAAATAAATATTAGTTGATAAGATTGATAATACTAAGTAATTTTATTTTGTTTGACAACATATTGGCTGAGATAAGAAGACTAACCTCTATACTGCACTTTCTTTCGATTTTCTTCCTTTCTTTTTTTCCCGTCCATGTGCATCCGCGGGGTTTAGACGCCTCATTTTTGATGAACGCGCAAGATGAGCACTTGCCTGACCTAACGCCTGAACTAATAATCAATAATCACCATCAATTCAATCTAATAATCAGATTGATAAGTAATTAAACATGTGGCTGAGGGGGCGCCCTATGATGATCATGTTTAATAAACATGTTGTATTTCGCTTGTTCCGATTCTATGCTTAATGGGAAGTAATGGGCGGCACTAGAGCGCGCTCGCGCCCCTAACACAATTGTCGCCCTAGGCAACCGCCTAGCTCGCCTATAGCAAACGCCTGCCCTGCTTGTAAGGCATCTAAAACAACAACAAGAAATTAGTAAATATTTGGAAATGTGATTAATTATATATTACAAATGTGTCAGGACTCCTGGGTGATCGAGTGTGTGTGTGTGTGTGTGTGTATGTATTTTCTTACCAGTTGGTGGTGGTTCCTTACTGGTACACTGGCTCCTCCCACTCATTTCATTAATTGTCATGTCTCATCAGCTGTTCTCTTTAAATAACACACTGTCCTGTCTCTCGTTGCCTGCTCATTGCCTCGGTTGGTCTCAGTCACACTGTCCAGTCTTATCCTGACTCTCTTCAGCTCTTCTCAGGTTCTGTCACAGGCATCTGGATGCTTGTTAATGCCCAGAATTTGCACGCCTGTGGATGTACGTGAACTAGCCTTCGAGTGAACTCTGTCCTGTTTTTCCGGTGTGACTTCGCTTTGTTTTTATGCGAGATCCAGTCTCTTCCCGTTTCCAGTGATCTTCCTTTTCTGTCAGGCGTTGTTCTGCCTTCTGTCTAGCGTATGGTAGAGATCATCAGTCATCTGTCTTGTGAGAATTTCTCTCTGGTTACCGACCAGAGTGGATTACATCGTTGGACGTTGCGTGTGGTCTCTCTTCTGTGGACTGTGACTTTTGTGCTTTGTCTAACTCTCTCTTTATCCCTTCTAAATAAACATTGTGAACTTGCATTTGGCTCTGAGACCCCTTGTGACAGAATGAGCGCGCCAGAGATGGAGTCAGCAAATTCGGAGGGTTTCGGATTCTGTGTACTCCGCACTTCACCAGCAGGGAGCGGTCATTGAACAGCATTTATCTATGTTGAGTGTAGCTGCCAGAGATTTCTGTGTCCTGTCTAAACAGTTTACGGAGCTCAGTACCCGGGTAGACCAGATTGTTTCCCCGGTCTGTGAGCGTTTCCCTTCTGCACCTGTTGAAACTGCACCTGCAGACCGTGAGCCACATGTCGCGACACCCCCGTCCTTCGAAGGCGACCCCAACACCTGCCGGGCCTTCCTGCAGCAGTGTTCCCTTGTCTTTGCCCTTCAGCCACAGTGATTCGCCGCTTCTATAGTATGTTTTGACACTTCTCACCGGAAAGGCGAGACAGTGGGGAATGGCTGTATGGGGGGCCAAGGCTCCGTGCACGGCTTCGCTCTGGAGACGGAGATGCTGAGTTTATATGATCAGTCGCTTCATGGGGACATGGCAGCAGCCGAGCTGGTAAGTTTACTGCAACAGACCTCTTCCGTCACAGATTATGCCATCGCGTTCAAGACGCACCAGCGGCTGGAATGATGCTGTACTACGGGCTCACTTTCTCGAGGGTCTTAATCCTGCCATTCAAGATGAAATTGCTGCACAGGATCCTCCAACATCTCTAGAGACAGCAATAGACGTTGCGTTGAGGATTGAGACCTGCCTCTGTCAAGGAGACATCTGCCGGTCGTTTCGTCATCTCGCCGTTTCTGAGCCGGAGGAATTCACCGCATCCGCATTCACCTGGATACGGGGCAGCGCAGCGGCATGCAGGGACCCGGCCCGGACGGCGTGGTGGCGGCCCGAGGCGGGGTCTGCGTGCACGGGGCAACACCTACCTGCTTCCGCTGAGGTTGCTGCTGGCGTTTGGAGAGGCGCCGGAGGGTGATAAGGCATGGAAGCGTCGAACACCGCCAAGCACGCTCTCTTGGCACTCAAAGATTTGGAAACTGCTCTTTTTGGGTAGTTTTGGGTATCACTGGCGCTGGGGCCAGTGGCGGAACAGATGTTAAACACCAAGGTGAGTTGGACAACCCAAACGGCATCACCCGGTACTCGTAGTGCCCGGAAGAGGTTATGAAGGTGGTCTTCCACTCGTCACCCTTCCGGATGCAAATGCGGTTATAGGCACTCCTTAAGTACAGCTTGGAGAAGATAGTGAGTTACTCCAGGGCCACAGGGACCATAGAAAGGGGATAGCTGAATTTAACGGTTTGTGAGTTGAGATGACGATAATCGATGCACGGGCGCAAGCCTCCATCCTTTTTTGCCACAAAGAAAAAGCTCGAAGCGGCAGGGGAGGTAGATTGTCTTGTGAACCCTTGATGTAGCACTTTGTGCACATACTCCTCCATGGATTGCTGCTCTGGGATGGACAGTGGATAGATGTGGCCTTTGGGTAAGGTAGCCACAGGCAGGAGGTCGATGGGGCAAATGTGGACAATGGCCAATGAGGTGGAAGTTTGTTAGCCAACTCCTTAATGAAGACATCCTGGAACGCCTGGTAAGCAGGAGGTATGGTTATGTTAATGTGGTTGTCAGTACTTTCCACAGACGTAGACTGTACTGGAAGCTGTTGGTAGACTGAAGAGGATTTGGGTTTGACTTTGATTGGATGAATTATGCAGTTCTGAAAGCAATTCTCACCCCATTTGAGGATTTCACCAGAGGACCAGTGGATGTTTGGTTGATGCAGGTTTAACCATGGGTGTCCCAGGATGATGTCAGTGGTTGACTCCTCCAGCACCATGAATGTGATGGTCTCCTCATGCAGATGACTAATGCGGAGAGTAAGTGTGGGGGCGAAATGACGGAAGCGACCTCGGCCCAGCGGCTTTCCTTGTATCGTGGTGATCCTGAGGTCGACTGGACAGCGTTGGCGATGTGCATTCACTGGAGTCTGGAGGGTTTGCTGACTGATGAAGTTCCCAGCCGACCCAGAGTCGATGAGGGCTTGCGCCTAAATGGAGGTGTGAGAATTATCAACCTACACCAGGGTCTTAGTAAGATGAGCAGTATGAGGAGGTAACTGAATTGTACTCACTGCTGGGTGTGGAGGTTGAAAGACTGAGAGGCAGCATTGGTTTACAGCATGAATGCAGTGAAAACACAAAAAACCAGGCCCAGCGCCTGAAGGGGGGGTAGGCGGAGGCTTGTCCGCGGACCCAATGAAGAACGCTGTTTCGAGCTTGAGACGGACTTGATAATAGCATGCAATTTTCACACTCAAACCACCAACCTGCTGCTGCTTCTGCTTTAAGAGTAAAACGCTGCCCATAACAGCTTGTCTAGGATATGTAATCCTTCGTAAGAATTCGTAATAAAAGCATATTATTAGCGAAAAGGAGCTCACAAATGATCCAGTGTGTATCTGTTTTTACACTAGTGAAATGATTACATTTCCAACATGTTTTCGCCTCGGTGAGTAATGTAGCCAATCACAGACATGTTTGTTGATATCTACAATGCAGTTGGCCAATCACAGGTGTTGAACTTGGAATCCACTCACCGCTCTAGTGTTTGTTTGTCCGGGTGCTGACTGAGTTCAGTTAACATGCGCATGCGTCTCAGTAAGTGCAGACATTGGGAAAATAAGAAATTCATTGTATACCAGCTTCACTGTGGAAATCTGTGAGATTGCGTTTATTAAATGAGTGACAGCTTTTAGTGATTATAAAGGGAGCACTCTTTGCACGCTGTCTGGGCAATATAATTATTATTTATTTTTTATTAATAGGTCTTATATTCAGATTTTGAAAAAACTTGTTTTCCATTCGTGACAAGCAGCCATATACGCTTCAATACACTGACCCATCCACATAAACAAGCGAGATTTACTTGAAAAATTTGATGACTGATCAGTTATAAATAATCATGTCGAAATCAGGCTCATAAAAATGTCAGGAAAACACGATTCCTGGCTGCATGTCATTATCCATGGATCACTGAATCTGTGGTATTTGTAAGGACCACTATATCGAGCCCAACCTTTAGTTTAAACTGACAATTGTTTGTTATACTCGCGTTTTTCTCTAATAGCCGCGGTCACGCAGCAGCTCTTCTGCCACTCAGCCCCGGGTGAGGGGGCGTTTTCCGGCGGGAAAGTGACTTCGATGCATTGGTAATGATGCACAGGTGATCAGAATTCCGGTAATTGTGAACGAGTGGGCATGGTGTAAGTTCCCGGCTGCGTCCGAAAACCTAGGCTGCTGACTCGTTGCCTCACTACCTCATCAGACAATACCTTGTAAGGCCGCATTTTGTGCATGAAGGCATCTCATGAAACTAATTTCGGACAGACTTCTCAGGCAGTATAACAGTTTAATGATCTACAGCAAAATAGAGAGAGCTTTGGTGAGAACTAAACATATATTTAATTACTGCAGTAGTGATTTCTCACTAGAATTGACATCAGAAGTGTAATATGTTGGTAAAAATCGTACATTTACACACAAACTGACCCACCAACGCAACTTTCGGACGCTATCTCAACTGTCACTGAATGGAAAGCACAGGATTGTGGGATATCAAAGGCTTTGAAGGACACATGTACGCTGCCTTCAAAAATCATTCAATCAATCAATCAATCAACTTTATTTATATAGCGCTTTTACAATCACGATTGTGTCAAAGCAGCTTCAGTGTCAAACAGGATAATATTGCGACAAAATTAGATCAGATGAAGGTATCTCAGGAGATAGGAAGTAAAGCAAACATTAGAGTCGGATGGGGCTTGATGCCTTCCTGCCTTCAAATGTGTCCTCCGAAGGCAGCATTTTCCAGGTTTTGGACGCAGCCCCCGTGTCTGATGCTGCAGGAAGTGCAGTTGTGACAAAGTAGCTAAATGTTAATTAATTGTTTATGGAACTGTCACGTGAAATCACTGTCAATCGTGATGGTATTCAGAAAAACAGCACATTTGGTTGTGATGTTGTTTAACTGTATCATATGTTACAAATATAAAAACTTCACATTTGTTTGATTTCTCCTCGAGATGTGCGAGCGTCAACAGCGTGTTTTCAAGCGTTAATGTCGAGCCCTGCATTCTGTAAATTGTTACTGCTAAATCTAGTTTGTCATAAGTTTTCAGTCATATTTTAACAGGATACTGCCAGGCACACAGTTGACAATTTTATCGCCTACTGTGGAACTGAAAACAGAAACAGAGCAGCAGTTTGTCGTTCATGTCAGATTTGCAATCTTGAATATTAGAGTATAGTATGTTCATCAATGCTAAGAATCTTAAACCATCAGAGTTAAAGCACTGTACTGACTGGCTGTGTTCTCTCTCTCTCTCTCTCTCTCTCTCTCTCTCTCTCTCTCTCTCTCTCTCTCTCTCTCTCTCTCTCTCTCTCTCTCTCTCTCTCTGTCTGTGCACCTGCCTCTCATTTTCCCTGCTGTGACTTAATGACATCCTTCTCATCAGAGCCACTTCAGCTCTGCACTGCAGTCTAACACCACGCTTCCATTCATTGCCCAAAATTGCTCTCTCTCTCGTTGGCTATCTTCATTCCTCATTCCCAGTCTTCCAGTCTATCATTTTACATAATTTGCATTTATTGGCTTGTGTCTATCTAATTTATGCAGATTGTGCTCTCTGGATTCCAAAGGCATAAATATTCTATTTCTTCTCAGCTGCGAAGGATACTCTTGGCCAAAATGTTAACGAAGAGTGATGGCTTTGGTTATCATGTGCTGTAGAACATTTTTAGTGTATTTTTATTTTTACTGGAATAAACTAATGAAAATATGTCTTGCTTGGAGGTCAGTATAATTTGTTTAATTCACTACTACAAATACTAACAAATAATATTGGTTATATTCTACAAATTATTAAAACACATACAGCGTAATTAATATGTAAAAAACAACAACCTGTATTTTTGACACAATATTAAAGCAATTTTCATCCCATTTTTCTTTGAGGAAAAAGCCTGTCACACCTGTAAACAAACAGAACCCAAAGTGCAATTTAGACTGATTTTAGTGGTGAGACAAGAATAACAATCTGACAGGAAATTAATGCAAAACACTGAGGGATATCTATATATACCCCAGTGTTTTGCATTAATTTCCAGTCAGATTTACCAAATAACCAATTATTTGGGTAACTAACTAATCAACAGGTGAGCACATGTCTGATTAACCTCATCAGCTGATATGTTGCTCTTGCTGCAGAATGAATGCTGATATTTTTTTTTACAAGTTCAACTGTTTCAAAGCAGCTTCACAGTGTTAACAGGAAGAGAATGTAACGGAATTTGATTCGTCTAAACAGCCGCTCTGGTGAGAACAGTGATGTTACCCAGCTGATTTCAAATATCATATAGTGTCATTGTGGGCAGATCGGTAATATACACTCACCTAAAGTATTATTAGGGACACCGTAACTAATACTGTGTTTGACCCCCCCCCCCCCCCCCCCCATTTCACCTTCAGAACTGCCTTCATTCTATGTGGAATTGATTCAACAAGGTGTTGAAAGCATTCTTTAGAAATGTTGGCCCATTTTGATAGGATAGCATCTTGCAGTTGATGGAGATCATATTTGTGGGATGCACATCCAGGGCACGAAGCTCCCATTCCACCTCATCCCAAAGATGTTCTATTTGTTTGAGATCTGGTGACTGTGGGGGCCATTTTAGTACAGTGAACTCATTGTCATATTCAAGAAGCCAATTTGAAATGATTTGAGCTTTGTGACATTATCCTGCTGGAAGTAGCCATCAGGGGATGGGCAGATGGTGGTCATAAAGGGATGGACATGGTCAGAAACATTGCTCAGGTAGGCCGTGACATTTAAACGATGCCCAATTGGCACTAAGGGGCCTAAAGTGTGCCAAGCCCCCCATCCCCCCCACAGACACCATTACACCACCAGCAGCAGCCTGCACAGTGATAACAAGGCATGATGGATCCATGTTCTCATTCCGTTTACGCCAAATTCTGACTTTACCATCTGAATGTCTCAATAGAATGCGAGACTCATCAGACCAGGCAACATTTTTCCAGTCTTCAACTGTCTAATTTTGGTGAGCTTGTGCAAATTGTAGCCTCTTTTTTCCTATTTGTAGTGGAGATGAGTGGTACCCGGTGGAGTCTTTTGCTGTGGTAGCCCATCTGCCTCAAGGTTGTGCGTGTTGTGGCTTCACAAAAGCTTTGCTGCATACCTCGGTTGTAACGAGTAGTTATTTCAATCAAAGTTGCTTTTCTATCGGCATTTTCGCCCACGGGACTGCCGCATACTGGATGGTTTTCCCTTTTCACACCATTCTTTGTAAACCCAAGAAATGGTTGTGTGTGAAAATCCCAATAACTGAGCGGATTGTGAAAAACTCAGACCGGCCCGTATGGCACCAACAACCATGCCATGCTCAAAATTGCTTAAATCACCTTTCTTTCCCATTCTGACATTCAGTTAGGGTTCAGGAGATTGTCTTGACCAGGACCGCACCCCTAAATGCATTGAAGCAACTGTCATGTGATTGGTTGATTAGATAATTGCATTATTGAGAAATTGAACAGGTGTTCCTAATAATACTTTAGGTGAGTGTAGTTGAAATGTAGGTGTCCCCAAGCCAAAGGCAACAGTGGCAAGGAACCAAAACTCATTTTAGGGCCAGAATAGAGAAAAAAACCTTGGGAGAAACCAGGCTCAGTTGGAAGGGCCAGTTCTCCTCGGGCTGACAAACAAACAGTGTATGCTTATAATTCTGGCAGCATTGAAGTTACATTAGGTAGATATACGTACGATTATTTGGAAAGATTAAAGATTGGATCATTTAACTGATTTAAATAATAGAAATTGATAATGTTCTTTGTGTATACCATAGGAAAGAGATGTGTTTTTAGTCTAGATTTAAAATGAGTGTGTCTGCTTCCTGAACAATGTTATGAAGACTGTTCCATAGTTTATGTGCTAAATAGGAAAAGGATTGTGTGGCAAGCAGCGGGGCGAGGGACCACGAGAGCGGGCCGGTGACGAGTGTTAATGAGTACCAGCTGCGTGACACACTGGTCTCGTCTCGCGGCCATGTGACGGGAGCATAAAAAGAGGAGCGAAGGCAGCGGAAGATGAGAGAAGACCAGGCCTGGATTTTATGTTGAGTTTTGTTTACGTTTTATTACGGGTGTGTGGGCAGTCGTCCGTGAGGGGCTGCCCACATTTTATTATGTGTGTGTGTGTGGGCAGTCGTCTGTGAGGGGCTGCCCGTGGTTTTACTTTCGTTTTGTTTATTTATTTTGAATTAAAGTTTTTGAACGTTCGCCGGTTCCCGCCTCCTTCCTTCCCATCTACAAACCTTGTTTCACTGGTGCTGAAACCCGGGAGGAAGGAGGGACATGCTGTCGAAGAGCCCTCGCTGCTGAGGGGGATCATGGTGCTGAGGAGGTCGGGCAGCACGGATGAATGAGGACCGTGAGGGCTGCCCGAGGCGATGGTGCTGGAGCGAGGAAGGTGGGACTGAGACCTCGCTGCCGTGCCCCTGGGTCGAGGTGGGGTGGCTGCCGTCCGAGAGGGAGCGGAGGAGTCGCCGCGCTTGCTGTGGGCCGGAGCCTGCTGCCGTCCGCGGATAGGGGAGGAGCAGGGAGCGCGGGGCTCGCTGCCGGGTCCCTCAGAAGGAGTCACCGCCCGCAGCCAGGGGGCAGAGGAGGGTCGAGCTGTCCACCAAGCGTCCAGTGCCATCGCACAGCACCATGAGGAAGAGCCTCTCGGCAGGCGGAGGGCCGAACGGCAGTGTGTCTGGGAACCGGACAAGATTTCTTTTTTCCTTTCTTTTTTCCCTCTCTCCCCTCTCTTGTTCTCTAGCTCCTCGTGCTCCCGTCTCCATTTTTCTCGCCTCTCTGTCCTTACCCCCAGGTGCCACGGCCGCCGTGATCGGCCCCCCGGCCTGCGAGGGGCAATGGGGGTGTGTGGCAAGCAGCGGGGCGAGGGACCGCGAGAGCGGGCCGGTGACGAGTGTTAATGAGTACCAGCTGCATGACACACCGGTCTCGTCTCGGGGCCATGTGACGGGAGCATAAAAGGTGGAGCGAAGGCAGCAGAAGACGAGAGAGGACCAGGCCTGGATTTTATGTTGAGTTTTGTTTACGTTTTATTATGTGTGTGTGGGCAGTCGTCCGTGAGGGGCTGCCCACGTTTTATAATTGTGTGTGTGTATGGGCAGTCGTCCATGAGGGGCTGCCCGCTGTTTTACTTTCGTTTTGTTTATTTATTTTGAATTAAAGTTTTTGAACGTTCGCCGGTTCCCTCCTCCTTCCTTCCCATCTACGAACTTTGTTACAGATTGACTGCCTGCGGTTGATTTTGATATTCTAGGTATTAACTGGCCAGAATTTTGAGACCGCAATAGACATAATGGAGTATAATGTGTAAAGAGCTCACTCAAGTACTGGAAGCTAAACCCTTTAGTGCTTTGTAAGTAATAAGCAAGACTTTAAAATGTATACAATGTTTAATACTAGGGACTCAGTGTTAACAGAACCGGGTTAATATGATCATACTTCCTGGTTGAAGTGAGAACTCAAGCTGCTGTGTTTTAAACCAGCTGGAGTTTATTAAGCGAGCAGGGCAACCACCCAGTAGAACATTACAATAATCTAGCCTTAAGCTCATGAACGCATGAACTAACTGTTCAGCATTTTGAATTAAAACCATGTGCCATAATTTAGATACATTTTTAAGATGGTAGACTGCAGTTTTACAGTTGCTAGAAACGTGGCTTTTAAATTAAAGATTAGTATCAAAGAGCACACCCAAGTTCGTCACTGACGACGAGGGCTTGACAGAGCAGCCATAAAGTGTTAGACAGTATTCTAGGTTACTACGTGTAGAGCTTTTTTGTCCAATAATTAAAAATTATTTTTCTGAATTAAGTTTGTCATCCAATTTTTTATATCAGCTATGCATTCCGTTAATCTTGTGAATTGGTAAGTTTTGTCAGGGCGTGAATAAAGCTGAGTATCGTCAGCATAACAATGAAAACTAATGTCATGCTTCCTAATGATATCTCCCAAAGGTAGCATGTACAGGGTAAAAAAAAAAGCAATGGTCCTAGCTGAGCCCTGCGGTACTCCATATGGAATTTGTGATCGATGTGACATCTCTTCATTTACTGCTACAAACTGATAACGCTACAAACGCTACTGCTTCAAACTTATTTAAACCATGCCGCTGCAATTCCACTAATGCCAACATAATTTTCAAGCCTATTCAGAAGAATGTTGTGGTTGATAGTATCAAATGCAGTGCTAAGATCTAGTAACACCAATAGAGAAATACAAAAACAATCAGATGGTAAGAGTAAATCATTTGTAACTCTAGCCACGTTTCCACCACAGGAACTTTACCCAGGAACCAGGAACTTTGGGGTGCTACTCGGAGTATTGTTGTGGTACTTTGGGGTGGTACTTGGGGTGGTAATATCGGAGTATTGTTGTCCATGTAAACATAGTCACTGAGTGCTAATGAGTCCTAGGCAAAGGATTATGGGTAATGAAATTTGTGATGGAGGGACAGTCCGGGGTGGAGTGCCCTCTGGTGGTGATCATGGGCACTCACACTGGTGTATTGTGACACCTAATGACAAAGATTAATTAAATATAAAGAAGAGGATCTATGACCTCTGGAAACATCTCTTTTAAAAGCCTCTTTTAATATAAATAATAACATATAATTTGAAATGTTCACTTGGAAGTCTACTAAATTCTGGTTGCATTAATAAATAGCCTTGTTTCTGTGTTTCTCAGATTCTTTGTGAACTTCCCCTCAGCAAAGCAGTACTTCAGTCAGTTCCAGGACATGGAAGACCCAGAAGAGATGGAGAAAAACTCTCAGCTGAGAAAACATGCCCGGCGCGTTATGAATGCCATTAACACGGTTGTGGAGAACCTTCATGATCCAGAGAAGGTTTCATCTGTGCTAGGACTAGTTGGAAAAGCACATGCCCTGAAATACAAAGTGGAGCCAATGTACTTCAAAGTAAGAAAGATAAGATTTATAATCATTTTGCCTACTGGAACAAAGTGTTAAAGCGTCAATGGCAATTACATTGAATTAATGTTACAAAGTGATGTTGAAACTACGATATTTTAAAGTAGCACTAGGTAACTTTTCAACCTTCATAATATATTTTTAAGACTCTTGTGATGATACATCGACTTACAATAGGTTGAATGACACGTCCGCCATAGCTTGATGGGGTCTGTATCGTTTTTAGGTATCGGGTTTCAGGTAGTATCCCGAGAACAAAAAGAACTACAAAATTTGACTGCTTTACGGCATATACGTCACTTCCACCAACACCCACACTTCCTTAAATTGTCCTCTCAGTTGTTTTAAGTGCACTGCAGAAGGCCCCATTTGAGCCTTTGCGGTCAGTAGATGCTAAGTTCTTGTCTATGAAGACAGCGCTCCTGACCGCATTGGCCTCCATCAAAAGGGGAGGGGACCTGCAGGCATTTTCGGTTGACGAAGCGTGCCTGGAATTCAAGCCGGGTGACTCTCACGTGATCCTGAGACCCCGGCCTGGATATATGCCCAAGGTTCCCACCACTCCGTTTAGAGACCAGGTGATGAACCTGCAACCGCTGCCCCTGGAGGAGGCAGACCCAGCCTTGGCACTGCTCTGTCCAGTACATGCTCTCCGCACTTACGTAGACAGGACGCGGTGTTTCAGGATCTCAGACCACCTCTTTGTCTGTTATGGTGGGAAGCTGAAAGGGAAGGCTCTCTCAAAGCAGAGGTTGTCTCACTGGATAGTAGACATCATTGTTTTGGCATACCAGCAGCAGGGGCACCCATGCACCCTTGGGGTTAGGGCACACTCCACTCGGAGTGTGGCCTCCTCTTGGGCTTTAGTGCATGGCGCTCCGCTAACAGACATCTGCAGAGCTGCAGGCCTTGCGACACCGAACACATTCGCCAGATTTTACAATCTCTGAGTGGAGCCTGTATCCGGCTATGTACTCGCCTCTACAAGTGGCCGGTAATGGATTGGCTCAGGTGTCTTCACCATTCCACTCCACAGACTGGATACGTGCGATATTCTTCTCAGGTGAGCTTCTCCGAGAGCCCTGAGCTCCTACAGCACTGATGATGCCGACGCCAGTAAGTCTGCCCTACTCAGCCCAGACACTCGTGTCCGGCCAGGTGCCCCATGTGCATGGTTCCCTCACATGTGTATTTCCACCGTAACCCTCCCTGTATTCCCTTGGCAAGCCTGCCACCTCCTGGGGTTAAAAATCCACCTGCGGCTGGTACCCCAGTGATCTTTCTTATGCAGCCCTTAGCGGGTCATAGGTGTATTCTTAAGTCCTCCCCGCGGGTAGGCACTATGGCGTATAACTCCACCTGGAATATGCCTCCCAGTGTACCTTGGTATCTCCTGTGTTAAGTGGAGGCCTTAGACCGTACTAGTCTTACGTCAGGGCACTCGCGCTTGCACAGGGCACTGGAAGACAGCCGAGTGACGTGATTATATTGGGACCCCCATTCGTCAGTCACTGACGTTACTCGGAGTGACTGAACAAAAGGGAACGTCTCGGTTACGTATGTAACCCTCGTTCCCTGAGGAGGGAACGGAGACGTAACGTCCCTCTGCCACATCCACTGTACCACTGGAACGGGAGTTCAGCTTGGCTCCTCAGCTGGTAAAACATAATGCGATCATTCCAGCTACTTCCTTATATACCCACGTGGGTAGGCGGAGTTACGCATGTAAATCTCGCATGCCCATGGCTTTGGCACTGCCACTGGGCGTTTTCTAGATCTCGAAGATGATAGGCTTCTAAACGAAATCCCCATTCGTCAGTCACTGATGTTACGTCTCCATTCCCTCCTCAGGGAACGAGGGTTTCATACGTAACTGAGACGTTTCTGTTGCAACATCAAGTTCCTCTTGGCTATCTGTAATGCTGAGGAGATAGAACTGATGAGGAAGATTATGTACAAAGCAATCTTTAGTCGCAGTGGTTATAGTCCTGCCATATTTGAAGTGAGGGGATGGCTTTGCAGCCTTAGCTAAATTAAGTATACATTATATTAAGTAATGATCTGAGATCCCAGTGGGCATTTGATGTCAATTTTACATCGGTATGACATCAAACACTGATGTCAGTTAGTTCAACATTTATATGATGTCAAGATGTCATGATGATGTCATTTTGATGTTATTTTAATATCATTCAATATCAGGCTTCGATGTCAACTCAACATTTATTTGATGTCTAGATGTCATGTTGATGTCATTTTGATATTATTTTGATATTTAATATCAAGCTTTGATGTCAACTCAACATTTATTTGATGTCAAGATTTTACAATGTTGATGTAGTTTTGATGTTAATTAGATATCATTCAATATCAAGCTTCAATGTCAACATCAAACATTGTCAAAATTACATAATTTATTTACATATATTTTGATATAATTTCAGTGTCAAGCACCACTAAATTTCAACCTAAATGAACAATGACAACATACACATTCAAATTATTTAATTTATATAAAACTTACAGAAATTAGAACATACATTCATGTTTCATGTATTGAAGTGGTTTCAAAATGTATCAACGCACAAAATCCATATTCGTGTAGGTCATGGCTAATGTACACATGAAAGGGTTTGTTTTTCGCCCATAGTGCAGTCAGTTAGAGCATAAGTGCTTGATTACCGTACTATGAAGTAACAATGGCTAATGTTAAATGTACTGCAGAAATCTTATTAGTTTTTAATTGCACCAGTCAAATTTCTAAATATGTGGTTCAAGTCAAATCATGCTCCACAGGAATAGTGAGTCATCCTGTGTCAAATCAGACAACATCCAGGAAACTGGTTGCTAGTCTCAGATTTTGCTCAAAGTTTTCATGCATTTTTTCACCTTTGTTTTTGTATAATATCTACACTCAGAAATGCCTTATCTTGGAGGCAATGTCTGGCATTTATAGATTTCTTAAGCTGCCCCAACTTTCTAGGGTGGAAGATGAACATGTTGTCGGTATGATTGGGCAGATAAAAGTTTGTACTGCATACCTGTTAGTTTTAAATAAGGCCCTAGATTTAGAAAAACAAAACAAAAAAAACTGGTGATATTGAGGGTCTTGCAAACAAATGTTTTTGTATTCACATGGCCCCAATCATCATTTTGTCTGCAAATGCAATACTTTAATGTAAAGGCAATATGTAAGGTCTTTGCAACAACTACACATGAAGAAATTAAGGAGAAGGTGTGATTGCATTGTCATACTAAAATGGTAAGAAGTACCAAAAACAAGTTTATACTACCCTTAAAGGAGAAAACTGGTGATGTCACAGATCTGTTTCTTTATTGAAGCCATTGGATTACAATACAGTGCTTTGCAAGCCTTGTAATTATAACATGAAATAATAAATCGTTGTTCACAGCAGCTCCTAACTTCCGGCTCCCAGTGCCGCCTTTTCTGTCTCGAGCAACATGCAAAAAGTTGGCCATCAGGCTACCAATGGAAGCTTCTGTGGTGCCGGACTGTGACGTCTAGAAGGCTCCTGAAAATTAACAGCAGTTGCCATATCTTGCCAATACTGATCAAAATAAAAATCATGTAGAGATTACATTTTATCATACAAAATAAATTTAAAAAAGTGACATAAGTGAGTCAAAACTGTAGGTGATTGGTGCAAAAAAAGAAAATATAGTTACCTATCATGACCTTATAAAGTTCCATTCTTCTGAATGGCAGCTTGTCACCAGTCACATCCATATTCATCATGGACATGAAGCTATTTGTGAGCACTCAAAGTTTAAATGAGTAAACAAAGTTATACATGCATTACAACAAGAAATGTGAAATAATGTCCAGAGTGTAGTGGGCTAACAGTGGGTGCATCAGACAGTTACTGTAGACAGAGACGAGAAGCGTGTCTCTAGCTGTAACTCGGGGAGACTGTGAATAAGCTAATTTCACAAAATATTGGTGTGTTCCTTTAAGAATTATTTTCCCCCATGAATAATAGTAGTGTTATATGTAGATAAATTACACACTTTAACATTATTTGAAGTGACTGCATAGACTGCATATGCTAAATAGTTAAGTTTTGGCAGACAGCACACAAAGACAATTCTGCCATCATAACAGAACAGTTATAGCTAACCTCAGGTTAAGTTAGCTAGCTAGCTCAGGTAAACACATGGCAGTTAAAAATATATCAACATAATTCAGGAAATTACACACCCCTTAAAATGAAGCAGCCTATGGATAAGATGGTGTATTAACATAACAACAATAGCATCCTAGCTGGTTACTTACCAGGATTTGGAAGTGATTTTGAAAAGTTGAAGATTTTGAATGTCTTTCTCTGTCCCAATTGATTCTGAAGTAAAAAAATGAATCCTTTATTGCCCAAAACGTCTTCAAAGCTTGCTTTGATATGCTGTCAGCTGCAATTTTCCATATGTAGCCTATTATAATCAAGTCTGGTTTGTTTGTCCAAGACCATGTCCACACTAATACGTTTTCATTTGAAAACGTATATTTTTCTCTCCGTTTTGGCCTTCCATCCACACTGAGAAAACGTTTTAAGTCAATGAAAACGTATTTTGGAAACGCTCTCCAAAGCGGATACATTTGAAAATGCCGTCTTTGCGTCTTAGGTGTGGACTGAGAACGGAGGCTTTTTAATACGATGGCGCATTTTTAGCCACGTGATGCAGTAATATGACCAATTCAGCCAAGATGGTGAACGGCATTGTACAGCAGTTGTTTTGTATGCTTTCTGTTTTGACAGCCTTGTTAAATGTTAATGTCAGTTGGTACATACTATTAAAAAAAACTCAGTGCCTTTACTTGACATTGCTGCAAAATTTCAAAGAGTAAATAAACGAGTAGTGGAAATGACGCAAGTCGAAACATCTTGTATTTGCTCATGCACAGTATGGGGATGTAAGTACGTTTCGGATAAGATGTACGTTTCAGTGTAGATGAAAATTTTTGAACAGGTGAATTCAATCAAGCAGTAATGTTAGTGTGAGAGAGCTATGCAGGGGCCGGATTACCATGTGCAGATTTACGTCATGACTGGCTTGAGTAATAAAAAGCCACCGATACTGAAAACAGACCCTTATTCTAGTTGGGAAATAATAATTTTGTGACAATTAGCAAAAACATATGGTTAGTTTCGAGATTCTTCCCTTAGTGAACAAATATGGTACATAGATCCGCTATCAATATTTAAATTCCCTAGTGGTTTGGTGGTAGGATGCTGGTTCTAATCTGCCTTAATTTTTTTTTTTTTTTTTTTTTTTTTTTTGCAATGTCTATGGTGATTACAGTCCTGCTTTATAGTAGGCTATAGGCAATTATAGTGTATGCTGTCATTTTAAAGCATGAACTAAATCTAAACATGCTAGGATTTAAATAAATAAAAACACACATGCAATAAATAAAAATAAATAAATAAAAAACCTAGGCCTACACTGTAAAAAATTTCTAGTGCTTTCAACTAATTATTATTTAGTAACTAGTTCCACAGATATTTTACGTTCACTCAATTTCGTTCTAGAAATTGTTACCTGAATTAATATTTTTTAATTGGCTCAAACTTGACTTCAACATTAAAATGTACGTTTGCTCAATTATTTTTAAAGTTAATTGAATTAATAATTTTTAGTTGCCTCAAACTTGACTTCAACTTTAAAATGTACGTTTACTCAACCTGTTTTTATAATTAATTCAACGAAAACGTTTTAATTAGTGGTTTCATTTTTAAATGGTTTTAATTGTTACTAGAAATTGCAGGTGAACTAGTTATAACATGTTATAGCGAGGATAAAAAACAAATGAAAACACATTGTATCATCTGCATTTACAACATTTGTCATACAAACAACACATTTTCATAAGAATTAATTAAAAATTTCTTTAAATAATAAAAAAAATGACCAAAGCCCTTGTCACTTTTCTTTAATGTCTTTAATGCACCTTTAGTTTTGGTGCAACACACAGTCAAAGTAGATACAGTGGAGCATTCTTGCTACTTGTCAGTGTTTCAGCTGGAAAAGGGATAGTTCACCAAAAATGAAAATTCTGTCCTCATTTACTCATCCTCATGTTGTTCAAATCCTGTATAATGTTCTTTGTTCTGCTGAACACAAAATAAGATATTTGGAAGAATGTTTGTAACAAAGCAGATAGAGCAACCATTCATAGCATTTTCCCCCCTACTATGGTAGTGAATGGTTGGTCTTTCTTACAAATATCTTATTTTATGCTCAGCAGAACAAATAAACTCATACGTATGTAGTGGACAGCAGAATTCCAGGGCCCAGTTTATGGCCGGGCCCCTCTTTGCCCATAACAGTGGACAAAGGTTTGCTCCATTTTGATTGGATCTTGTTGGACTAGCACAAACAAGATGTCCAACCCATCAGATAAAGATGCTTGGACAACAGCCAGACACCGCTTTGAGGGCAAGAAGAAGACCTCTAGTACTAAGCCCAGGAAGGACAGGACTTCTCATTGGTCCACATGCAGTTTCTGCCCTTCACCCATCTAGAGACGGATCCCTAATGTCCTGATTTGTGACGGCCATAAACATTCCTCGGGACCTCAGCAGTTGTGGGTGAAACAAAGAAAGACCAAAACTGATCCATCCAAATCGATTCACAACTATGTTTGGAAACCTTAAGACTGATGTAAACTACACACATCCATCTCATACTTATTCAGAGAAATAAGTATTCTCAGTGACAGCTATTTGTAATGCAACATCTTCCACAAATTCAGCTGTTAATGAACAAATGAATGAACACATGACAGTTCAATCTTTTTCCATCATGTTTGGTGTCTATTTGTTTAGTATATTGCCAAGGGTATTCTGACGGTGGTTTGGAAAGTGAGAAATGCATTGATGAACTTTAAAGACCCTTTAAAGACTTCTAACTGTGTACAGTATGCAAATGAGTTCCACAGGGAAAGAAGGGTGGGCCACACTGTGTGCCCCCTCTGATGCCAGCAGCCAATAGCAACACTGGAATGAAGAAGCGCCAAATTGCAATCTCCTCCTATTCGGAAAAGGATTAAGGTACCCCTTCAATAGACACACCTTGTTCTGAGTCTGTCTGCCGAGGATTAGACTGTGACAGAGCAACCAGGTTCTGAGTCTCCTCCACGCAAGAGACAAACAGTTCACCAAGTTCTGAGTCTCCACATCTGAGAGACAAACAGTTCACCAGGTTCTGAGTCTGTCCGCCGAGGATTAGACTGTGACAGAGCAACCAGGTTCTGAGTCTCCACATCCGAGAGACAAACAGTTCACCAAGTTCTGAGTCTGTCCGCCAAGGATTAGACTGTGACAGAGCAACCAAGTTCTGAGCCTCTGGTTTAACCAGAGAGACAACACAAGATCCGAGGATCTGAATCTACAGCTTGTGAGGCAGCAACAGATACGACAACGTTCTGAGCCTCCAGCCTGTGAGGAAAGAGACATTAACCAACACTACGTTCAGAGTTTTAGTCCAGCGAGACGACTACAGCACGTCCCGAGTCTCCATGCTAAAGAGAACAGAGCAGATTGACCAACTTCTGAGTGTCTGGTCCAAAGAGGCAGAAGACACACAGAGACATTTGCAACAAGGTTAAGCTCAGGAGAGCAAACCTTCACTTCAAGGTTCCTTCGTCTGCGTGTTCCAGATTAAGGACCTTCTGCACCTACTTCAGGGCCTCATCTGCGTGTTCCAGATTTTAGGACCCTTTGGTGCCCCAGGAGATCAGCATCCCACAGATCTTCGTGTTCAAGGCTGTTGAAACAGATTCCAACTCCTTTCTTCACTGCACTGTCTCCCAGCAAAACCATTGGAAGAAGTCATCACCATCGGACTGCTTACTCAACCACGTGGAACGTAAATATCACTTAACCAAACCTCTTTCTAGAGACCTTGGCATTGTTGATTATTATCAGTATATGATTTTCTAATTTACATTAGAGGCAATATAACTGATGCTAATTAATAACAAATAATCTTTTGTTTATTTGTTTAATGCATAATAAGGTTCTTCACCTTAATTTCAGAGAAACAACAGTTTATCTTTCCGTAAGATAACATAACTCTTCTATAGCCACACTTAACTTACTCACATGTATTTTATGCATTTTACGCACTTTATTCCTTTATCATTCATTGTATTCATTTAGTAGTTGTGTTAATTGTTCTGTTTATCTTTTGTTAATAAAATCTATTTTATTACAATTGTGTCTTCCTTGTGCTGATAAAACAGAAAAGGCTCTACAAGTTAGAAATCTCACCAATCTTTCAGATAAATCAGCTGACCAACTCTCCCCCCTTTACATTAATTATAAATGACTGGGCAGCCTCCTGTTCGGAGTGTTCTCATACAGCCAAGGTAAAAGGCCTTGACTAGTGTCCCAAACTAACTGGGGGGAAGGTGGTCATCTGATGTACTCATAACCACACCTTAAGTGACATGTGATCCAAATTCACAACGTCAGCGGTGACGTGAGTACCAATCCCTCTCTTACTTAGTGTCCTTGGGTGGACAAAAGTAAAAATCACTACACAGGTTTGGAACAACATGAGGGTAAATGACAGAATTTTCATTTTTGGGTTAACTATCCCTTTAAGAAGAACTGACTGGTTTGGATGAGAAAACCTTGCGACGACAAACCATCAATGATATCTTGGTCACACCCTGTTGGAGAAAGAAAGAGAACAATTAATAAAAATTTTAAAAAGCAAATTATATTCTTTATACATTTTATCAATATTAAGAATTTACTTGCATGTGTGACTAAACTAAAGTAAAAAATGTTTTACTCTATATTGCTACGTAGGCCTAACGTTACATGGCTAGCTTTCTTTCTCTTACGCTGTTTAGAATTTGTCCCACTTGTGAGGACGATTAAATGAGCACCATTTTCTTAGTATTCGTGGTTATGTTGTTCCCATAACTTTACGGGACAAGTTGGAACACGAAAAATCACGTTCAATACAACCACGTAACCCTAAATAGCGTACATTTATTGGCCAACATTAAGTTACACGCTTGACATGTTTCAGTACATTTCCTTGTATAAAAATCACCACAGCACCTTGGCCTTATAGCTAATGAGAGAAAGTTTGTCTGACACAATAGCACACAAAACGCTGAGATTAAATCTAAAATACATTATCGTATTATAGTTAAAAAAAAAAGTATTATTACTTAAACATGGTTAAAGACCACATTAACGTAACGTAAACATCACTTAGGCGTAAATAATCCCTATTTCCCTTGAAAATATTTACTACTAATTTACTTCTTACTTCACTTCTAACGTTAAATATCCACACAAACCTAATATGTTCAACATATTATTTGTCTGCAATTTAATCATTAACACTTACCTGACGCGTGAACTGCATCCTCAAAATAGCTGCTGCTGCCTCTCTGGTAAACGCGCAAAGTCCTTTGATCTCAATCCCTCCGCGAAATCAAACAAGTACTTCAGATATCCTTCCGCGAAATCAAACGAGCAATACAGATGCTTCCGTGTAGTCAAACAAGCTCTTGTACGTATTCATTAAAATTAGGCAGATTAAATGCCACAATTAACTACATATGTCCATGAATTATATATTTATATTAAATATGTAAGTGTTGTAGGATCCATCTCATTATAGCCTAATGCAGATGGGCTACCATCATAAACATACATCGAAAATACATCTAATTTCACAAATATTGTTCTGATATAGGCTATTATCAAATGTTTCTAACAGCCCATTTCAACAGCACAAACAAAAATCTATTTACCATAGTAAAATATTGTGTGTAAAATATTGTGTTAGCCTATTGACTGGATTCGCGTTTTTTAGTCCAGTCAACATTTGCAATTCTAAATGTTAACTGAATTTGAAAATATCAATTGATTTAATGTTTTTCGAATATATTTCAGCAGACTTAATATAATATGTCTTCTTAACTAAGCACAAGTAAGAAAATTAGTTCAACATATATTTTTTTGCTCTTCCAACATTTTATTAATTGGAGTTTTTAGAGTGTACGACATTCAAAAACATTCAGGCTAGATCTTTCAGATGTTGAAAATGTGTCACATTGAATTACAACGAGTAATAAATATACCTATACAGACAGTGAACAGACTTCTGTTTTTAGTTTTGACATAAATTTCACATCGATCTGTTGTCTTATTTCCTGACATCAAATCAACGTTGATTTAGGGTGCGTTCACACTTGTAGTTCGGTTAGTTTGGTTCGTTTGGTCCTAAGGGGCCTAAAGTTACTGAACCAAAGGCACAGGGAGACACTCACAACCTGATTGGTCAGCTTATATGACGCAGGAGCTTGCTTACCGAACATTCAAAACAATGCTGTGTGCTGGATTACACACGGTCATTTTATGCGTGTACATGTGGCATTATTTTTACCAGCTGAGAACTCATGAAGAGCTCATAAAATGTTCAAAACATTCAAAACAATGCTGTGTGCTGGATTAAACGCGGTCATTGTATGCGTGTACATATGGCATTATTTTTACCGGCTGAGAACTCATGAAGAGCTCATAAAATGTTCAAAACATTCAAAACAGCAGCAGGATTTCCTCCGTTGTGCAGAAAAGAGACGGGCATCGGCATCTCTTATGCAAAAGAGACGGCCGTTCTGTCGTCTGTATGGGCAACATTTGATGAAAAAAAACAGGTATGCTTTTTGTGCATTTTTTCTAGCATTTTCGAAACACGCTCGTCTGACCAAATATTGATTAGGCACCTCCTCGTTGCTCCACGTTTGCCCTCTAACGTTAACGTTACTCATTTTGGATACACCGATCTTTCCGCGTCTTCAAATCAGCTGACTATACGTCGCATCTTGTGATATTACGTCCGGTTTTTGGTTCGTTTGCATGTCTTTGGTCCGTGTTGCGTTCATATATCAATCGAACTGTACCAGAGTTCGTTTGGAAGCGGACCGAGACCCATCTTTTTAGCGGTCTCAGTCCGCTTGTTTGGTGCGCACCAGGGTTCGGGCGGCAGCGGTCACGTATGTCCAAATGAACCGCACTAACCGAGCAATCGCACCAGGGTTCGTTTTAATCAAACCAAACATGACAAGTGTGAACGCACCCTTAATGTCAATGATATTGACTTGAGCTGTAGGGACCAGAAAAAAAACATTTCAGATTGATACCTTTGTTGAACCTCTTTACAACCACAAGAAAATAATTAAAGAAATATGATGAAATTATGCATTTCATGCATGTCATACATGGTGGTCAAAATCTTGACTATTTGTTGATGTCAAATTGATGTCAAGGTGCCAGCTGGGATGTCATCGCTCTGCTGCAGAATTTCAACGGTATCAACATTTATTCCATGTAAAATTATTAGCTCTAAAGTATGATTACGGTGATGAGTGGGTCCTGATACATGTTGTCTAACTCCAATAGAGTTTATAATGTCTCTAAATGCCAATCCCAATGCGTCTTTTTCATTGTCTACATGGATATTAAAATCACCAACAATTAGTACTTTAACTGCAGCCAGTACTATCTCTGATAGAAAACCAGCAAATTCTTTGACAGAGTCTGTATTGTGCCCTGGTGGCCTGTATACAGTAGCCAACAGAAATGTCAAACAGGATTTATAATTTAATCTACAAAGCACCAAAACTTGAAAGGAATTATATTTGAAACTAGACTTCTGAGTAATACTGAAGATATTATTATAAATTACAGCAACACCCCACCCCCACCCCCATTTACCTTTCAGACAGACGTGGCTCGTGTTTATAACAATAATCTGGGGGGGGGGGGGTGCACTCATTTAAAGTAATGTAGTCGTCAGGTTTTAGCCAGCTTTCTGTCAAACACAGCACGTCTAGGTTATGATCTATAATCATATCATTAACAATAAGCTGAAGCTTTTGGCGAAAGGCATCGAATATTCAGCAACCCGAGCTTTATCAATTGTTCATCTGTATTATATCTGTTGTTTATTCATTGAACATCGATTAAATTTTTACTGTTGAATGGTTTTGATGTTTTTTTGTGTTTACTAATTCGGGGAACAGACACAGTGTCTATATGATAATATCTAGGTGAATGACTATCTATGTGCTGGGATTTAGCTGACTCTGGTGACGTGAGACAGCTAGCAAATGGTTGGTTTAGCCAGTTGGTCTGCTTCCTGACCTGGGCCCCAGTGAGTCAAGGTTTAGCTCTAAGACTATGTGCCAAATTACTAGAGAGAAGAGCAGCACCAGCCCAAGAGGGATGAATGCGGTCTATCTTCAACAGGTCAGGTCTGCCCCAAATTTTTTTCCAATAGTCTATGAACTCTATGTTATTTTGCAGACACAAATTTAGACAACCAGCCATTGAGTGATGATAATATGCTAACTATCTATCACTCATTTTAACTGGGAGTGGACCAGAGAAACAGACTGCCTTTGACATTGTACTTGTGAGTTTACACACCTCTTTAATGTTAATTTTGATGATCTCCGACTGGCGAAGTCAAACATCATTAGTGCCGACGTGAATAAAAATATTAGAGAATTTACGATTAGCTTTAGCCAGCATTTTTAAATTTGCTTTGATGTCAGGCGCTCCGGCTCCCGGTAAACATGTGACTATAGTGGCTGGTGTCTCTATTTTCACGTTCCGTGTTATAGAATCGCCAATAACTAGGGCACTTTCAACAGGATCCTCAGTGGGTGTGTCACTGAGTGGGGAGAACCTGTTTGATGTTCTAATCGGAACAGAAGAGTGTTTTTTTGATCCGCAACTATGCTTGCTCGTTGTCACCCAGCCCTGCTGCAAGGGCTCAGCCGGAACCAAACAATGTAAAGAGTTCACTAAGCTAGTCACATCCAAAGCAGTATCTAAAGCTGTTGCATTCTCACTACTCTCACATATAGTCTGGATGTGTGTCTCTAAATCTGAAATCTTCTCCGTCAACCTGATTAATTCCTTACATTTATCACATGTGAAGCCCTGCTCGCCAACGGAGATAGATATGCTTAAACAAGGAGCATGCAATGCAAGTGACAGTGACAGGAGAAGAAGACATGGCATACCATATTTGTTGATGAATCCAAAACTTACCACAGTTGTCTAATGAACTCAGAAAACAGGAGACCCGTGTGCTGGAAAGCTACCACGCTAGCGAAAAGCTAACACGTGGTAGTGATTTAGATTAAAAGCTAGTGATGTCAAATTTAACTTGATAGGCTATATTAAACAATATATGGTGATGAGTAAGTTATATTTAGCAGTATAGATAACAAAGAAAATATGTCAAATAGAGATTCAAACACAGCTATACAGAGCTACTGCTGCCTTCAGGTGCTATCGGAAGTTTCCTACTTCCCACTTCAGAAGTCATGATTACAAGCTTATTGTGTTCAGGTGCTTTGTTGTCGGAAAGAATTGAGGACGGCAGGTTCATACTTTTGTGCGTCTTTGGAAATTTTATTTTAACACTAAAACCATTTCAGTCATTTCCCGGTCCCAGAAAATCATAGAATCACTGGCAAGCATAGCAGCACAACACGAAAGTATATTGTTTATAATCACATTCACAATAAAGGCATAATGTAGACAATAAAGGCTGCTTTAAAGACTAAAATGGCAATAGTTTCAGTCATACATGATCCTATTGTATAGCTACTTTACCACACTATCTAGATAGTCAACTTGCTCACTATTCTGGAATAATGTCAACTAGATGCGATTTTCGATGTGTGTAAAATACACAATATTCTTTAAATGATTATTAATTTATGTAAATATGTACTACTTTAACAACAAGACAAGACAATGAAATTGTTGTGAAAAAAAAACAAACTAATAAAACCTGCCACAGCCGAAATTCGTCTCCCATCTGCCATTTTTGACGGTTATGTCACACCCATCTCGGGAACTTGGGTATCAAAATTATTTCCGAACTTCCCAGTGGTAAAAACGACATCAGAGAGCATTCATGTGCAATTTTTACCTCGAAAACTCATATTTACGATATCTCTGAAAGCAAGTGAAGGCAGCAAACAAATGCTGAGGCAGGCAGCAGGCAGACAGGAGCAATCGATCAGGAACAATCAATCAGCCAGGAGCAATCCCAATCAGCCAGAAGCAATCCAACTGCAAGGCCTTGCTCCAACTGCAAGACCAACCGAATGTCTCAACAGAAATCGAGACTCATTAGACCAGGCAAAGACGAAGGTAAATAAATCCCTATCCCCCAAAACGGTAAATAAAGTAGACCCACAGAGTCCTGGAGTTCCTAAAGAGAAGAAAAACAAGAGTTAACATGGTAAGCGAGGACATGAACGCCGCCTGCTGATGGCTAAACAGGACTTGGAGTTATATTTTGTAGATGAGTACTACACGTGAGCAATTAATATCTGCTGCTGCATAAATTGTAAACGTTTGGTCGTTGCTGACACCGCAAATATTTTTTAAAAATTTTAATTTTAATTTTTTTATATACATGTCTGAACGCCGGGCTACATGGAGACAAGGCCGCAGGGCCACACAGAGACAAGGCCGCAGGGCCATACAGAGACAAGGCCGCATGGCCACATGGTCTGTTAGACCACAGAGACAAGGCCGCAGGGCCACACGGTCTGTTAGGCCACAGAGACAAGGCCGCAGGGCCACACGGTCAGTTAGACCACATAGACAAGGCCGCAGGGCCACACGGTCAGTTAGACCAGATAGACAAGGCCGCAGGGTCACGTACACTTTAAAAAAAAAAAAAAAAAAAAAAAAAGTATTATACCACCACCAGTAGTTGTATAGGGATTTACCTGAACCATTACTGGAGAGCTTGCTGAGCTTCGGGGATGATTTTTGAATCAGGTCTTATGTAAGACTCGAATGCAGAAGAAGACCATCTGCCCAGGATCTTGATGGCTGCAGTGGAAATGCCTCGTTCAGCTGCTGAAGTGGCTGCCCCAATCCTAAAGGAATGACCGGTATACTGGGAGGGAGATAGGCTAAAACTTTTGAGGACAGAAACTAGGTGATTCCTAAACCAGGCTTTAGAGAGGGATACTCCGTTAAGTAGGATAAATAGAGGGGAATTATCTGAGGATCTCTGACGAATTTTAAGAAATTTAAGCATGGATGAGAAGGGGCAGAAATTGTTGCCAATTTTAGAAATTGTAAGTGTGACTCCAGAACCTTCAGAATCTGTTTTAGAGTGGTTGAGAAACAGCGTAAAGAATTTAGGTGAAAAGCGTAAATCAGAGAAGGAAAGACCATGGGCAGGATTGAAATGATTTGTTGCCGAAGTAAATTCCACCCGTAAAAAGCAGTTAGAAATACCGCTTCTAGTAAAATATTGGTATATGTGCAAAATAGCCCGTTGCGGATGGAAGTAATTAATCTTTGCAATAAGGGTAAAGTGAAAGGCAACCGTTTGTCTGGAGAAATTCTAGAGGATTTACTAATGTAATATAGGGATCTGAAAGGAAAAGCAGAACATTAAAAAAGAAGACCAAGTGGAAGTGTAAGCTTTATAGGTAGAAGGAGCTACTCCTTTAGTCATGTAATGTCTGGCTGATCTGACCAAGTCGTCTAATTTAACATTGCTGCTGATAGGGGCAGACAAGGTGTGGGATCCATGCTGGTTGAAGGGCAAAGCTGTCTGAAAGTCTGAAAACGAAAACGGGATAGTGCATTAGCAATGACATTAGAGTGTCCGGGTATGTGAACAGCTTTAATGATAAAATTATAGACAACTGATAGCCAGATTAGGCCTCTTACGAAAGGCATGATCGTTGGGCAAGATGATCTGCCTTTATTGAAGATGGCAACGACGGCTTCGTTATCGCAGAACATCATGATACGTTTCATTGACCATTTTGGACCCCAAATTACACTGGCTATGACTATAGGATAAAGCTTGTGGAGCGCGGAAGAAACGGAGCTAGGGCTAGACGCGGGAAATGCGATTGGCCATTTCTCTGCGAACCATTGTCCTTGAAAGAATCCAATGGATGGTGCAGCGTCGGTAAATAGATGTAGGTCTGTTGATGATTCGAACGCATCATTATAAAAAAAAGAAATACAGTTCCAATCATTTAATAACTGCGTCCAAAATTTTATATCGGACAGACATCCTTCGTCTAATTGAAGCGAATCGCTTAGGTTTTGCGTAGAATAAGCCAGTGTTAGCAATTGAAAGCCCTTCCTTGCGGAATTATACTCATGGCAAAACTGAGGTGACCGAGTAGGGAAAGTATGTCACGTTTCGAAACGACACATAAGATGAAGAACTTTGCAAAAAGGATCTGATCCTTGCGAGCTTTTCTTGAGGAAGGGAAGCTTGCATTTTGACCGTATCGAGAGAAATGCCTAGAAATTCGAGCAAAGTTGAGGGACCCAATGTTTTTTCCGCGGAGAGAGGCACGCCAACGTCACTAAATACCTGTTTAAGTATATCTAGGATGGAAGATTGAGAATTAGGAAAATCAATCAACAAAAAATCATCAAGTAAATGCAGAACAAAAGGAAGCTTACAGACATTCATCAGGATCCAGCACAGAGCCTCGGAGAGACTGTTGAATATGTGGGGGCTACTTCTACACCCAAATGTGAGCCTTACAGCAAAATAGAACTAAGAATTCCATTTAACTCCAAAAAGGAGGCTTTCCCTGAGGCTGCAGGTTTGTACCGGCGTGGGCAGACGGATTCCGGGTGTGGATCCTTACAAGAACTACAGATGTGAAGAAATTTACTCTGAAATGGTACTCGTAAAACAACATGCCTCCGTATCGTTGGCTGAAATCCGCAATCATAGATAGGTAGAGATCTAGCTCTTCCCTTCTCTCTGGAAAACTTTGGCACAAAATGTCTCTGTAAATGCCGAACGCAATAACAAATTCACCAAATGATAGATTGCGTTGAAGGCGAGGATCGGAGGTTTTAAGGAGAACTGCCACGTCCCCACAATCCACCATCTTTCTGTCGGCAGCAGGTGAAGGGAGTAGTAAAGAAGCCAGATTAACATCCTTACCATGGATGATGTTATTTCTTAGGTGAGGAGACACAGTTACGGCAGCTGGCGAAACAAAACGCCTACCGAAATTTTGAGCAGGAGCCGCTGTAGAGAGGTTGAAGTTTGGAGAAGCTAGTGGTGCCTGAACGTCTTGAAAAGGTGTCTGAATCGAGTGTAGAGGAGTAGGCATGGTAGAAGATGTAGAAGGCTCGTTCGAGGGGTTACTTGATCCAAAGGAGAAGTAATGTAGCTGAGGAATCACTGATGAAGTCGTGGCCGGGTCTGAGCTGAGGTTGTGATTTGAGAAATGATGTTCGAATGCTGACATCTTGGATTCCAATCCTTTGACTGTTTGAGCAAGGCTTTGAACAGCAGAAAGGAGCTGATCATTCGTGTTTGATGGTTCAGCTCTTTGTGGAGAAGATGGTAGCCGAGCAGGTATTGCTGATCTTTTTCTGGGTGAGGTGAAGATGATTTAGCGGACCTTTTCTTTCCGGCTGGTTTGGGTTGGGCTGCCGAAGTTTGGGCTTTTGAAGCGATAGAAACTAATGGAATACCAAAAGTGTTCTGGGCCAGGAGGTATAAATCTTCTCTGGAAAGGCCTTGACTAACCGGTATGCCGGCTTCCTCGAGAGCTTTAATTTTGTCCTCTGATGACCTGTGAGCCCATGGAGAGATACGGCTCTGAATTCGAGAGCTGCGACGTGCAGCAGGAGGAGAAGGTGAGACAAAATCATCGTCAGAGTCAGAGTAGTCACAGACAAATTGCGTGTCTTTAGACTTTTTTTTTGGTCGGCAAGTGCAACTGAATTGGGGCGTCAGCATCTGTGAACTCACACATGAGTAAGTACTGATCTTTTATACACCAGTATAAGAATGTGATTGGATAGGTACAAAATTGAAGTGACTTAATAATTAAGTCTTCCTGGTAGAACTCATACTAAAGCTTTCATTTATGTCAGCACAAATATTTCATATAGTTTTAACACTAATTAATTATGTAAACTTCAGTTTTAAATATAGTAGGTTGATTGAACACAATTAAATTAAGTTGAGGCAAAATTAGATGTGGGATATGATTAGTAAAGTTGGTAGAATATAAAGTGTCAAGTCTATGAAGGGCCTGAATCAGTGTATGAGTGTATGCAGTGTTAGGTACAACTGTCAGGGCTGAAGCACTGACATTAGGTCACCACAAGAATGCTTCTAGCCGTAGTTGAAGGACACCTAAGAATTTGTTGTAATGTTATTTTTTGTACAGTACAGTACGGAAATGGTTTATGTTTTAATCAGTAACAGACACTGTTATAAACCATCTACAAAAGTAAGCTTAATGTAATGTTACCACATTAACTTTATCACCAGCGTACACAGTTTGTAATAGCATAATAACCATATTGCGTTGTTCATTATAAACATGGGATTAGGAATTATACAGAGAACATCATACATAGAAAGCTAGCCATAATGTAACTTACCCTGTAAACTTTAGCCGCATTCATCGTGAAGTGTGCAAACGATTTGCAAAGATTAATAGGAAGTTTAATAAGAATGTTATGTCACATGCCTGTCCTGTCTTGTGTGCACTTGTGGGTTTTGTCAGTTTGGCCATTGTGCTTTTGTCATTGTTTGATCCCTCCCCCTTGTTATCTCATTATTGGTTTAATTTGCCCCACCTGTGTTCCCTCGTTCCCTGCCTCATTTGTTCCCTTTTATAAGCTCCTGTGTTTGTCAGTCTTTGTCAGATCGTTATGTCTACGTCTCCTTTTTCCCTGTAATTCCAGTTGGTATGTTTTGAGTTTATGTTTTGATAATGTATTTTGCCCCCTTGTGGGTTTTGTTTTGTATTTATGTTTATTTTTGTAAATAAATCTTAATTTATCTGCACTTGAGTCCTCACACCATTTTCCATTGTGTTGAACGTGACATAATGATCCGACCGCTTGAGGACTCAGCAGGACTTGTCTTTTGTTGATTTTGTTTTCCCCGTCCTTCCGATGGAGTTGGAGAAAAACCTGCAGGTGATGCGACACCTGAACTCCAAGTACATCCGTCAACATGGGAAAGATGTACAACTGTTCGCAGGCCTGTTCCTTAGGGGAGTGGACCATTTTAATCTCGACGAGGCAGAGTGGAAAGAGACTTTTAATCTCTGCCTCAAAATGCCCCTCTGTCCGGAGGTGATGTAGAGAATGGGGAGTCTGGGGTTCTGGGAATTCGTAGACCACCTGGACCCCAGTCCTTCCATGGTCCCAGTTCCGGTGGTCCGTGTTCCGGTGGACCCAACTCCAGTGGATCCAGTTCCGGTAGGTTCTAAGCGGAGAAGGAAGACTCTCCTCATCTCTGCTTCAGTGGTCCTTGTTCCTGTAGACTCTGTTCCGGTGGACCCAGTTCCGGTGGTCCATATTCTGTTGGAGTCAGTTCCTATGGATGGTGGTTCTGGTGGTCTGTGTTCCGGTGGACTGTGTTCCGGAGGACCCAGTCCCAGTGGTCCGTATTCCAGTGGACTCTGTTCCACTGGATTATGTTCTGGTGGACTCACCAGAGCAGGTGAGTGGTGGCAGACTGGTGGTCCCTGTGCAGGTGGTACCTGTTCCAGTGGTCCCAGTTCCGGTGGATCGTGTGCCGGTAGATTGTGTTCCGGTAGACTCCGTTCCAGGGGATCCATTTCTGGTGGTCCCTGTTCTGGTGGATTGGGTTCCAATTGACCCAGTGCCGGTGGACTCTTTGCCGGTGGACACTGCTGGGCCGGAAATGTCTCCCAGGCATCCTGCACTGCCTGCTGTGCTCTGCCCGCGCCGCCCCAGCAACCTGAACTCGGTGGGCCATCTTGGCCGCCTAAGCTCTATGGGCCACCATGGCCTCCTGAACTTTTTGTTTTCCCCATTCCTCCCTCCCTTGTCTGTTCCTTTCTTGTCTGTTTCCCCTGTTCCTGCCATGCCCCCTTGGTCTGTCCCTCCCGTCCCTCCCTGGTCTGTCCCTCCCATCCTTTCCTGGTCTGTCTCTCCCGTCCCTCCCTGGTCTGTCCCTCCCATCCCGCCCTAGTCTGTCCCTCCCGTCCCTAGTGGAGCGTCTGGTAGCCACTCCTTAAGGAGGGGGTAATGTCACATGCCTGTCCTGTCTTGTGTGCACATGTGGGTTTTGTCAGTTTGGCTATTGTGCTTCTGTCATTGTTTGATCCCTCCCCCTTGTTATCTCATTATTGGTTTAATTTCCCCCACCTGTGTTCCCTCATTCCCTGCCTCATTTGTTCCCTTTCATGAGCTCCTTGTGTTTGTCAGTCGGATCGTTGTTATGTCTACGTCTCCTGTTTCCTCGTGATTCCTCGTGATTCGTGTATGTATTTTTTTGTATGTATTTTGCCCCCTCATGGGTTTTGTTTTGTATGTATGTTTATTTTTGTAATGTCCTCGCACCATTTTCCTTTGTGTTGAACGTAGCATGTTACACTCACTTCTTCTGGAGGTGTAGCAGGAACACGAATAACATTAGTTGGTAAAGATCCTTTTTTCAGGTGCAGCTTCTTAGCAAAACCTGCTTTATACTACTATCGTTTATAAAGAAGTCTGGTGAGAAATTATTTGTGCAAACATGAACGCATTGATATTGATCGTGGGTAATATTCCCTTCGAAAATAAAACTTAGCCACTGCATCTTCAACGGTTCGGATTTAGCAACATAGAAAATGACTGCTGTGTTCATTACATCCAAGAACAGAGCACAACAATTGCTTAGATGCCATTCTGCTTCAGCGTATCAACAATAGCGGACTATGATGACAGCTCTCTCAGGGCAGGTCTGTTTTGAAATGCTGCTGTCAATAAACAGTCGTGGGAGGGGCGTCTGACCGTGTGACGTCACATGGTCAGACAGCTCGATTTGAGACAGGGGAAAACATATAAGGAGATTAAAAAAAACACTGGATGCATTTTTATCATTATAGGATGATTGTGTACAGGCACTGTCAACACACATTTCCAAACAATCAACTTGTAAAAGTGCATATACCATTGTATGACCCCTTTATCATAACTCTTGCACCCTCAGAAAATGTTGAAACAATGTTGGGATTTTAACCTCAAATCAATGATAATATAATTTATTCAACATTACATAATATTTTTTCGATATCCATTTTGCACCCTCAGTATCCTAATATCATTGAATCAACATAATGAACTGATGTTAGTTCAATATCATGCGTTTGCACCTGCATTAAATATTGAATCAATGGTGAAATAAAAATGGTTATAGCAATGGTAATTCTATTGAATTGACATTACAGTATGATTGATTCTTTTTTTTAATCTTTTTTTTATTGTAAACAAGAATGAAGTTACAAACAAACTATAACAATACAATAGACACATGTATTACACATAATATTAGAATATTATCTTGATAGGAAATAACATTAACAACAGATATAAAGGCTCAGTGTTATTGCATACAGGTTGATTCTAGATATGAATGAAATGGGGGGGGGGGGGGAGAGACTGCCTGGGCACCCATACAAAGCCACAGTGCTCTCCGGTCCCCGCACAAGGTATACCATGGTGGGGCAGCAGAGGGCAGGCCCTGCGTGCCATCAGGCCCCCAGCACACAACCCCCACCCCCCCAGGACCTACCACGCCCCAACCCCAGAGTCAATTCTCAACCCACCACTCTCGCCCTATGTATGAGTGTGAATAACTAAATTATGGGCTTGTCAGATGTACTGCATTAAAAGAAGTGGATATGCAGGGTGAGTATCTACCCAGATCCACCCTTCCTGCACAACGCATTCCCCCTATGTATTAGTGGATATATGCTTTCTCTGTGCATTAAAAGAAGTGAGGTGTGCAGTGAAACACCTGCTAAGGCATCCACATGTACATCTCACATACCCTATTTTGATTTTTGTTCTTGTTATTGGTAGAAATATGACGGTGCAGCCTAATGTGTAGAGCATTTAAAAGAGAGTAAGGTGTGTTGAGTGCAACCAGGGTGTGGTGCGCGCATGCCCGAGTGGGGAGGGGGGCCCCATGGGGGCCCCAGAACCCACAGATACCCCACCGGACTGGCCGACACCAAACCAACATGGCAACCCCACAGGACCGGGCCGTCCGAGCCATCCATGGGGCCCATGCACAATAGAGACGAGTAGAGAGAAGTCGAGAGAGAGAGAGGGGAAGGGGGGTAAATAATAAAGTTATTAGAAAAAATAAAAAATAAATAAAAATAGAAGATAGAAGGGAAGGGGGAGATTATATTGATATTTAATTATAATTAATAACAATAATAACAATACTATTATTATTATTATTATTATTATTATTATTATTATCATCACCATCATTGATATCATCACCATCAATGATGATTGTTCCAGCTACCATCCTCTGCCCTAGTGTTTGGCTATTGACATGTGAATATGAAGAAATGTGTGGATCTGACGTTGTGATTTGGATCTCAGGGAGAGAGTGTCAGGACTGTAAGTAGGTGATGAAGGGTGACCAAAGGGAGGGTGAATCTTGAGTATTGATTAATTTTGGAGATGATATAGTGTCCATTGATATATAATCTGTTAACAAGTTTTTCCAGTGAGTAATATGTATATTGTTCCTTGATTTCCAGTTCATGAGTATTGTTTGATTGATTATGATTGTATGATTGATTCTACATCACTGATATTGAATCAATATTGAAATTAACAAAAATAATCAATGATAATATTGTTGAATCAATACCCTAATCTAAAAAAATCTAGCCACAGTCCAAGAGTTAAAATACTTCGGGGCAATAGTCACCTACAATAACAAACTAGATGCCTAATTTTATTTACTAAAAACTAAAGCTAGTTTTAAGACAGTTTATATGATCCAAGCACACAACCTAAACGCATTCATGATGAGACACCTGAGACAAATTTTAGGCATTAAATGGTGGCACCATATATCCAACAAAGAGTTACTAGACAAAACCAACACACTTGTACAAAACTTTAATCAGTCCCTCCAGGATTTTGCGATGTCGCAATCGCAAGTATTAAAGCAACATCAACAAATCCCTGTCAATTCAGTGCGACTCGCAATTTTGACCAATCACCACAACTTTTCTGCAACTTTGACCCATCAATGCGATCTCCTGCTAAGCTGCGTCATCCGTCAGAAAACTATATTTATATTTTGCTCCCAAGTCCGTGTTTCTCACACTGTTCGTGTGAATCACGGCACAGTTCGGCGCACACACACAAAATACCGGCATTTCAAAAGGGAACGCAGATATCTTAAAGGGGCCACACTATATTCCTGTTACAACCTCCTACAGGTATGGTGTGATACTGGTTCACTCCCGCATGACAGCTTTCATATTACCAATTTTTCATACGAACTGTGTCCTGTTCTGAATTAAACTGCCAATGTAAAAAAAAAAACTCTCTTTATTTATATTCTTAAAATGAGAGAAATTACTTATTCAGATTTTTTAAGCTTAGGCTTAAGACATTAACAAGTTCTTTGATAAACATATATGACCTTTGATACATGTCTAGTCTTCATGCTGTATTATTTATTTTTGTTGAATAATTGTGGGTTCACTAATAATAAACATACATTTGCAAAAGTACTTAATGAGGCCTTTAAAATGAATAAATAAAATATATTATTCAAAGATATATATATTTTTTAATTAATGAAATGTATTCATCTTTATAACAGAAGACAACAATCTTCAAGATACAATAAAGCTCACATGTATAACGGATTGTCACCTCAAAAACAGTCCTGTGGTGGAACAAGAAATGCTAAATATATAGTTAGCATCTTAATTTAATCTTTGTTTTATTATTTTATTAGTTCATTAACTAATTGTTAACTCAAATAATTTAATGTAAATAGCTATAATTAGTTATTAAATATAGTAAATGTATAGATTAGAATTGCCATAGACTAAAGATTTTTTCTAGCCAACTAGTAGTCATTAATTTAAGCAATTAGTCGACTAATCTCACATTTATATTTCTGTTGAAATACTGGGTGCATGGTGGAATATAGCTTTTTTCGGAAAAAATAGGCTAATAATAGCCCTACTGCATATATGTCTTAAAAAAATAAAAAAGGTAAACTTAATAAACAAGCGTTTTCTAAATCAGTGTCGGCTGCAGACATATCTCCATACATCTCTGCTTTTGATTCACTTAGTTTGTTCTATTTTACGGTGTCTTTAAATTGTTTGTTTTGCCTTTTTTTAAGGTTACTAAAGGTTAGTTTTGTTCTCCTTATCAATATCCTTTTTAATTTGTAATGATTTAATGATTCAAATAAATTATGAGGGTCTTTCATGCTAGCAGGCGAGCATTATAATGTTTGTTACAAAGTGAGCACATTTGTCTCTGAAGTAAAGGCTGGACTACAATAGAGCAGATGGTGAACAGTGTTTTCTGTGGGACATGGTAAGTCCCTTTGGAGTGCAATTGAGGCTTCTTCACTTTGTAAACCTATAACATAATACGGAGCCCCTTACATGACATGCCAGAAAAAAAAGGTAAATAGTGTGCACGATTTACTATTTAGTTCCTTCGATTTATAAATCATTTATAAAACGATTAAATCGAGGGAACAAATTAGTTAAACATGTGCACGATTTAGCCTACTAGGTTTTTTATTGCATGTCATGTGCAGGGCTCCGTGACATAAACAAAAAAGATATTATAACACAATAAAGAACACTGAAAAGGCAACAAAAAAAAGCCTAATATGAGCACTTTCAGTAAAAATGTATCTACCTTTGCCGTTTTAACCTATAAAACAAATGCCGAAAAACATTGCAACTTTTAAGAAAAGTGGCTGCAACATCAGGCATTTTAGGCCGCAACAATCACAAAAAAGGCCCACGAAATCCTGGAGGCACTGTTTAATACAGCGCAATCCGAGATGGGCTGGCCATCTAAGCAGACTGGACAATTGTCGACTACCAAAGCAGATTATCTACTCCCAGCTCAAAGAGGGGCACCTTGTCATAGGCAGGCCAAAGTTGCGTTTTTAAGACACGGTCAAATGAAATCTCAAGCATAAACAGATCCCACTAAGCAGCTGGCATCAGCAAGCAAAAAATAGGACTCTGTGGAGAAATCTAATTCAAAGGAAGTCATCATCGGACACGATGGACAGCGATTGATTGATTGATACAGTCACATTCAAGAATTTTAAGAATGTTGTTGCTCTACACAAAATATTCAAACTATAATTATAGTACTGTTAAATTCCCCCCAAGAGCGTCTAGCGCTGGGAGAAAAAAAAAAAAAACATGGAGTGGACCAAAGTGTACTGCGGAGCTTACAGATACTTCCACCATCAGCTCTGTCTCCTGCCACTATGGAATTATTCAACACACAATCCCTCACCAATAAATCCCTGCTCATCCACGATCATATTTTTGATAAAGGACTGGACTTCGTGTGCCTGGTGGAAACTTGGCACAAAACAGGGTACCACTCAGTGTTCAATGAAGCCTGCCCCCAGGGCTATGGTTACATGGAACAAACTTGCAGCTCCGGACATGGGGGTGGTTTAGCCATCATTCATAGGGATGAATTGAAACATTCTTTTCTTTTGCCTTTGCCTGATCTTACCTCAATGGAATGTTTAGCCTTCAAATGTAAACCCCCATACTCCATAACAGTGTTTTTCATATACCATCCTCCCAAAGCACACTCCTCATTTCTCCCTGAAATACATGATCTACTCACTTCACTCTGTTCCAGGTCAACCAGAATTGTTATTCTTGGTGATTTTAATATCCATATTGAGATGATCCCTCCTGTCATCTTGCAACAAAGTTCTTGAGTTTGATTGACTGCCTTGGTCTCCAGCAACATGTGAAGGCTCCCACGCATCACCAAGGGCCACATCCTAGATCTGTTCATCACTGACGTGACCCCAATAAACAGCCTGGAGGTAAAAGATTTGGGTGTGTCTGACCACAAGTTGGTGGTCTCTATGGCCTTTACATTTTCTCTGCCTATCACCAGACCCAAGCGTCAAATATCTTTTCGAAACTGAAAACAACTTGACCCAACCTCCATCACTGTAGACCTTCAACACAATATCAACTACCCAGTCTCTGCAACAGTGGACGGACTGGTGGATCACTATAATACATCTCTGAGCAATGTTTTTGACCTGCATGGCCCTATAAGGACACGGGACGTCAACTTTGAGCACTCTGCCCCCTGGTTCAAACTGGAACTGCGGCAAATGAAAACTGAGGGCCGTATCCTGGAGCGCCTTTGTAAACAGTCTGGTCTAACTGTTCACAAGACGGCCAGCGGCCGGACTGACAGTATTAAACGATTTAGAAAGAAAGTCTATGTGAACTTGAATGATTAGCTACACATCAGAACTCACTGATCCCTGATCAGGCATTAATAAACACTATTACTCACTGTTTGTGGCGGTTCTGTCGAATCCATATGGTAAAGCCTGTGCTGCGACTGATAAACTGAATCATTTCTCTACTAATTCTCTGGGCGGGCAGAGAAGAGGAAGGGGAGGAAGCCTTTTCTGGTATGACGTCATAACAGGAGAATTCAAGATCAGCTTGTCTGAGCTCTCAGTTTCTCAAAGGCAGAGAAAGACAGCCAGAACTCAGTTTACACCAATCAAAATTTCTTGGGGACAATATTCGGGCTATGGGAACTTATATTAATGTTGAAAAACCCCATAAAATAAAATTTTCATGCCATGGGACCTTTAAGTCCTTGAAGGGTGCACACTCTAAATTTTATTCCAACCTCATCAAAAACAATACTAGAAATTCTAAGCAGCTTTTTTCTACAGTAAACAATCTCCTAAAGCCGAAGTTATTCTCATCCTCTGAATCCACAGTGGAGTGATGCAAAAGCTTCATTAACTTTTTTAGATCTAAAGTCAATAACATTCGCTCTTCAATATCTGGCTCTTCCTCTGTCTCCCCTATCATCCAACCACTCGGAGATTGCCATTCCTTTCACACTTCACTGAGGTTCAGCAGAGCCACGTTGAGGAAACCATCAAAAAATGAAGCCGTCCACTTGCACCTTGAATCCCATCCCAGCTGTTCTGCTCAAGTAATTTGTTCATTGTCAGCCCAATCATCACCCAGTTAATCTTTCTCTCAAAACTGGTTTTGTCCCTTTTACCCTCAAAGCTGTCATAATAATAATAATAATAATAATAATAATAATAATAATAATAATAATAATAATTCATTACATTTATATAGCACTTTTCTAGGCACTCAAAGCGCTTTACATAGAAGGGGGAATCTCCTCAACCACCACCAATGGGCAGCACCCACCTGGATGATGCGACAGCAGCCATATTGTGCCAGAACGCTCACCACACACCAGCTGATTGGTGGAAAGGAGACAGAGTGATTAAGCCAATCATTATATGGGGATTATTAGGAGGCCATGATGGACAGGGGCCAATGGGCAAATTTGGCCAGGATGCCAGGGTTACACCCCTACTTTTTATCGAAGGACATCCTGGGATTTTTAATGACCACAGAGAGTCAGGACCTTGGTTTAACGTCTCATCAGAAAGACGGTGCTCTTTAACTGTACAGTGTCGCCATCACTATTACTGGGGTGTTAGGACCCACACAGACCACAGGGTGAGCTCCCCCTGCTGGCCTCACTAACACCTCTACCAGTAGCTACCTGGTAATTCTTATTCATCCGTCCAATACTCAAGAAGCCAACCCTAGACCCGGAGGTCCTGGCAAATTACAGACTGATCTCCAACCTCACCTTTCTGTCAAAGGTTCTAGAGAAGGAAGCCGCCTCTCAGCTCCACAACCATCTAAAACACAACAACCTTTTACGTTTTTCAATCAGGCTTTCGCTCAGCCCACAGCACCAAAACAGCTCTGCTCAGGGTGACAAATGACCTTCTTATGACAGCTGATTCAGGATCACCACCACTGCTCATTGTCCTCGACCTAACAGCGGCATTTGACACCGTAGACCATACCATCCTCCTGGATCGCCTCCACAACACAGTTGAACTGTCGGGAGCAGCACTGCAGTGGTTTCAGTCCTAGCTTTCTGACAGGACTCCAGTAAAACTGAAGCACTAGTGGTTGGCACCCCTCATCAGATCCACACCTCTCCCATATCCCAACTCATCTTTGATGGCAAGGTCATCACTTTCTTCTCCTCAGTCACAAACCCAGGGGTTTGGTTTGACCCATAGCTGACCTTTAATGACCACATTAAACACATTTTTAAAACCTCCTTCCACCAACTTCGAAACATCTCCAAAATTCGTCCCCTTCTAACCCTTCCAGATGCAGAGAAACTCGTTCATGCCTTTATCTACACCAGGCGGGACTACTGCAATGGACTTTTCAGTGGGATTTCTGGCAGAAATATCCAAAAGCTACAATACATCCAGAACAGCGCTGCCACAGTCCTTATGAGAGTCCGTAAATATGATAACATAACTCCCATTCTACACTCACTGTTTCATCACGGATTGACTACAAAATCCTCCTGCTCACACATAAAGGCATGAAATGACAGAAAATGCAAATTTAGACCAGATTTAAATGCATCCAGACAGAGCAAGCTAGTGTTTTGCATGAAATAAGGACACATCACAAACGCAGACTTTTTTATGACCCAGAAAATTGTAAAAATGTGTTCTCATCTCATGCAGCAGCAGAAGTAGAAGAGGTTAAGTCAAACCCCTGCAACTGTAACTGCATGAGGGATAATATGAGCCAAAAATCTCCCGCTGACATGTTGCATGCTTTATTTAACATCACAACTGACGTAACATTTGGAATACTCCGAGTCAGACACAGACATTATTATTTTTGACGTCACTACAAGGAAATAACCCAGTTTATTAATAAAGTCATGTAAACACGGTTTACTTGCGTTGTCAGTTTACTGGTTTGCATGTAAACGTGGAAAACTGGTTATTTCAATAAGCTGATGTTTGTGAGTTATCAGCTTGCTGGTGTGCATGTAAATGTGCTCACTATCTCCACCCATGTGTGCTGTTGACTTTCATCAAAGTTTCAGTGCTGATCCAACATACTTTATACATTGAAATGTCAATCTCAACTAAAATTATGGTTTGGATAAAAACTCAATATTGTATCAATGTTACCATGTGTGAGAACTCATCACTGGACTGTTATTTTCCTCCTGGTCGGCAGGTGGCGCCTCTCACCAGACTCCTACTAAACACTACCACTCATTATGCCTGATATGTGGCACCTGTGTTTTGACCTATTTAAGTGGCTTTGTGACATGCTGTTTTGTTCAGTCTTGAGCTTATGCTACCCGTTGTCGGCCGCAAACGTTTTTTGGAAGCCAGGCTTACTTTGTTTGTTGCAATTTTCTTCAGTAAAGATTTTCTTTGTTTGAAGATCAACGACTCCTTGCTTTTGCCACCTCTGCCCTTGGATTCATTAACTGGGGACTTAGCTCAGTCAGTAAACCCAGAGCCTTTGAACACTAGAGACCCATGTTCTATCCCCATCTAGAACAGGCCTGTTACACCATGCTGCCTGGGTAAGATTCACTCATTTAACACTACTGAGTAAGACACTCTACGATAGACATGTTTTAACTTTAGCTGTTACAAACCTTAAGTAACCTTTCAAGGAACCTAAATTGTGTGTTCCTTCCTGCCCTCTCTACTTTAAGGGTGAGGATAAACACGATTTGTGCATGGTTTGTTTGGGAGCTGAGCATGTAGGACATTACGAGAGATTTCTGCACTCTCTGCTCCTGCCTGTCACTCTTTGAAGAGATTGATCAGGCTCACGTTTCTGCCCGTGAGCTCAAATGGATGTTGTGGATGTGTTAGAGACGGGCTCTGCCTTTTCTCCACCTTCATCCACGACATCGAGCACTTTCTCTTTGGTTTCGGAAGTCTGCACTGAGGTTCCTTCCACCCTGACAGAGAGCTCAGTGCTTCAGCAATCTAGCTCTAAGGCTGTAGATGTGCTGATCATCGATGCAGGAAATTGAGGATTTGCAATCCTTTCGAATAAGGAGTATGCATTGTCAGCTCTAAAAAAAAAAGTGGAAGATGGCTGTGTTCATTCATAAAATTTCCTGGCGTGTACAAGAATGCACTATCGGGAGTTTTACCTCTGCTAAGGGAAAAAGTCTTAATTAATAAAGAATATAGTGGCTTGGATCTCGCCTTTGCCGAGGCAATGCATCGATTATGAGTACATAAACTTAAAGGGTTGCAAGCTATGAATTTATGATTATTGTATTGTATATTGAACCTATTGTAATGTATTTAGCTTTCAGTTAACTTTGCTTCAGATTGTATGGACTTGTCTGGTTGAACTTTGGCTGGATTTAATTTTGAGAAATTAAATGATAAAAACTTAACTGACTTTGAGAAGTTAGATTCAAGTATTAGTTCAGCCTTTCATCCAGACCGAGTTAACCTGTCTGGTTGATCTTTGGCTGTATTTAATTTAGAGCAATTAAATGGTATAATACGATGCTGCAGCTGTCTAGCTCTGGGGAGGTGGATGTGCCGAGCATCGAGTTGGTGGAAAATGTAAGATTGGCTTTCTCAATCCCATGTGTATCAGGAGCTTGTGGAGGTTATAACTTGGTTACAGGAGGTTATAAGTTGTGGCAATGTAAACATCAAATGGCCGGCAGAGGGACAGGGCACTCGGCCAAAAAAGAAAATTAGACAAGCATTTTCTCTCGTCAAAATGACAACCTCCAAGCCTTCCATTCTTTCCCGATCTTCACAATGAATTTTGAGATCATGTATTAAACCCCTTTTCAGCTTGATTTTTCTGTTCTCAGTTAAAAATATGTAATTATAAAGGGGCTGAAAAAACATGGGTATGGGGCGATGCCAAAGGCAGAACAGACTACTGGTGGGTAGAGCCATATATGGTGGGTAAGGCATATACGGTAGCAGGCAGATCTGCTAAGAGTTCTGGGGCTGTATTAACAAAACATCTTAAGGCTAAAAGTAGCTCCTAAATTGAAAATCATAAAAATAATGAGCATGTCAGTCCTAATTTTAGGACTCCTACATTTTTTGCTCTAAGAGTATTTCACAAAGCATTTTAGCACTAAAACTAGCTTCTTAATCCACAAAACGCTAGGAGTAGTCAAGAGGACTCCTAAGTCACTAAGACCAAATCACAAAACAATCTTAATGGCTGCTGCTGCAATCCTCCCAAAGACACTATAAAATATTGAGGAAATAGTGACAGTTAATGTATCATTAATTAAAAAAATTAAATAATGTCATGTAGTTGTTTTTACAAGTTCACACTTACAAATGATTGAATAAAGTAAAACAAGATAAGCGTATTTGACATGCTGTCTGAATCGATTGAGGGCTCCGCAAGCTGGGAATTTAGCCCAATCCCAGAGTTCTGCCCTGTATCACAGACCGAGAGTGAGGAATGAGGTGGTGGAGGGATTCAGAAAACCGTGGAGGTAACTAACTTAGGTGAGTCGGCTCTCGGCTGTGTCTATATATCTTGAATTTTCCAATCTCTTGAAATGCAGACATGTTAGAGTCTGAACATTAACTGAACATATACTAGTTTAATTAGTGACACTTAGCCTACTTTTTAAAATCTTTATTTGAATATAGCAACATTTTTATTTTAATCTTCATTTAAACAGGGCAACATGAAACCTCATTCAACTAAATATTTATATAATTAAATCACTGACAGAGACCGGTCCCCTATCAGCCAATCACTGTGGGCATAGTAAGCGTGATGACATCATCCATAGCAACGAGGTCAACCCCGCCCTTACTCTTAGCTTAAGACATCTCTCTCTATTCCTTAGTAAAAGTTGCTCATAACTAAGAACTTTTACTGCCATTTAGGAGAACTCTTTGTGGGAAGATAAAATGTTTTGTGGATACGGCCTCTGGAATATCTCCCTCACTGTACTCTGTTGCTGCTGGGTGGCAGCAGCCATTAACCTCCTTGTACAGGGTAGAGTACCACTTCCCATGATCCCCCTCAAAAGGTTTGGGGACCAGGACGGTATTCTAAGCTGAAGCCTCTGAAGCATAAGATGGATCTGAGGACCATTGTTCTTGTGAAGAAGGCCTCAGCCAAAGAGAAGTCCTGATGCCTCTATTCTTCTGGGCACAATGGTTTCCAGTGAACACAAGAGTTCCAGCAGGCACAAGACAACACTGCATCAGTCCATTTAAGTCAGTCCCTCAATGTTACATTGTCGGAATGCTCGCATCCTCTGAGGAGGGAAATAGCCAAGGCAAGTTTATTTATATAGCACATTTCATACACAATGGCAATTCAAAGTGCTTTACATAAAGAGAATTAATAAAATGATGATAACCAAAGAAAAGAACAAAGGTAAACTAAAACAGTTATAAAAAGGATTAAAAAAAAATTATGCATAGATAAGGTGCAATCAGTCGGACGTACAGTGCTCATTCAGTAAATGCACAGCTAAACAGATGTGTTTTCAGTCTGGATTTGAATGTGGCTACTGTTGGAGCACATCTGATCTGTTCGGGAAGCTGGTTCCAACTACGGCTGGCATAATAGCTAAAGGCAGACTCTCCTTGCTTTGAGTGAACTCTAGGTATTTCTAACTGACTTGATCCTGCTGATCTGAGTGATCTGTTGGGTTTGTATTTAATCAGCATATCTGCAATGTATTTAGGTCCTAACTCATTGAGTGATTTATAAACAAGTAGTAGTACTTTAAAATCGATCCTAGATGTAACTGGAAGCCAGTGTAAAGACCTGAGGACTGGTGTGATATGGTCATATTTTCTGGTTCTGCTCAGAATCCTGGCAGCAGCATTCTGTATGAGCTGCAGCTGTCTAATGGTCTTTTTGGGAAGGCCGGTGAGAAGGCCATTACAATAGTCCACCCTGCTGGTGATGAAAGCATGAACCAGTTAAACTAAGTCTTGCCTGGAAACAAAGCATCTAATTCTTGCAATATTTTTCAGATGATAGAATGCTGATTTAGTTATTGCTTTGACATGACTACTGAAACTCAGGTCTGACTCCAAAATCACTCCAAGATTCCTGACTTGATTTTTTGGTATCAGACCTTTCGCCTCAAGATATGCGTTCATCTTGAGAATTTCATCTTTGTTTCCAAATGTAGTGATTTCAGTTTTGCCTTTGTTTAAATGAAGAGAGTTTTGGCATATCCAGTTGTTAACTTCATCAATGCATTTGCACAGCGAGTCAATAGGGCTGTAGTCATTAGGTGATAGTGCGTAGAGCTGGGTGTCGTCAGCATAACTGTGGTAAGCAATATTGTTATTTTTCATTATTTGGCTCAGTGGCAGCATATACAGGTTAAACAGGAGTGGTGCAAGAATTGACCCTTGTGGGACTCCGCATGTCATGGATGTCCACTTAGACTTATGGTCACCTATACTCACATAATAACCTCTCCCTTCTAAGTATGACCTGAACCATTTGAGGATCATCCCAGAAAGCCCGACCCAGTTTTCCAGCCTGTCAAGAAGTATGTTCCCAGCCAACATGTCCATGTGGGCCCCACATGGGGTTTAGCTGGGCTACATGGGCGTCATCTGGGCATGGGCTCAGGGTGGGCAGTTTGATGGGCTGAATGTGGGCCCCATCTTGGATAAAGTTGTGGGGCCCAATTAGGTTGCCCATTATTGTTTATTTGAGGGTCCTATTTGGGCCACATTTGGGCTGTATTTAGAATTGTAACGTTTTATTGTTTGCAGTTGGTTTTGTTTTTTGTACAATTATGGGTAACAGCCTAACCCTAACAACTGATTACATTTATTGCATTTTAAGTATTTCATAAGTTTATATATAACTTCTTAATTTTTCCATTTTTTTTAATTTTTTTTTATTTTTAATTTTGTTGATTGTTTTAAGTCTGTAGAACTTTGAGATTTTTTCTATATTAATAAATGTAGTTCTTCCTATGTGGGACCTAGCTGGTTCACTAATGGGAAATGAGTACATGGGTTGAAAATGGACAACTCAGTGGTCTAATTCATTCACAGTCAAGACAAGAGCAAACGCAGTCAATTCCAAAGGTTGATTGGATAGATAGCACACAAATATCACCCTTGAAATAATTTGTATTGTTATTTTGACACTTAAACTCAATGTGACTTCAATCTATTCAAAATCTAAAAAGGCCAGCACAAATGCAATTTTACCAAATATGATGCCATTCAGTGGTAACAGGCATCAAGAGCCCGTGGATACAGAGAAAAAAGACAATAAAAAAGTTAATTTTGTGATCACAGAAAAGCGCCATACATGGACCATTTTAGCTTTTATTCAAAAAGTGTGCACATTGAGTGAAATATTTCCATTCTCAAATGTTTCATTTTAAGTATCTTTAATAAATGTTTATGTTGTCACAGAACAACAAGTTTCCACTGAGCAATGAGATCTGAGGAGCTTAATCCATCTCCTCACTCAGCTGTCTGTGCTTTTTCCCTTTTTTATTAAGTGCTAATTCAAATAACAAATGCACAAAAGATACCAAATATAGTAACACTTTAGAATACTGTTACAAATAATGTGTAATGCCTTCAGAAGGATTTGGTGATACTGAGTCATTATTAGTAGGTTACACCACGATCTTCGCTTTATAATTAATTATATAACGGCTCCCACATCTATCACACCTGATTCAACTCATGAGCTCATTAGACTGAAAAACCTGAAATGGGTGTGTCAGATATAGTGAGACATACAACATTTGCAGGGCTGGTGATACTCCAAGACAGGTTTGCAACCATAACCATAACCATGTATTTTACAACACATCTGCTTGTGATTCTTATTAAGTGGGGTATTTTTTAGGATTCTTTAGCTAACTGAAGTCTCTGAGATCCTGACACCTTCACTTCTGGAGACTCCAGGTAGGTTGCAGCTCTGGAAAATTGTGCTGCTGGAGACTAAAGGGTTTCTGATGGTTTCACACTTAATTCTTCACCATAACTCTGAATTATTTTGCAGTGAGCGTGTGTCGTTTCTTTGCCATCTGTTTTTGTCTGAAGTGGGGTACCAAAAGGTGGCTCAATGGTTGATTAATTTGTTTGGTCTTTTTCAAAGGGTTGTTTGGAGAGTGGTGACAGAGGAGTGAGGAGCTGCACTGTTTTTCTTTTATTTGTTTGTGAAATACATTATTTTAGACTGTACTTTTGATACTTTTGTATTATAAAGTTGTAAATGTAGTCATTTGCCAATTATTCCAAATAAACCTTGCATAATAAACTAAAGCATGAACTACTGGTTTATGTTCATTGAATACTTTTAACATTTTAGTGTAGTTAGTGGATTACATGTAATGTTTGTATTTAGGGGTTTACTATAAGATACCTCAAACAGAAAATATGGTAGCCCATCTATATACCCATTGTGGCCCATAAGAGCCCTACATAACACCCATCTGGATCCCGTCATCAACCCATATGGGCAGACACATGTAGGCCCCAAATGGGTGCTACCTGGGTTACCCATATGGGCCCAGTATGAGCCCATCAAGAGACCGTCATCAACCCATTTAGGCCCCATAAGGGTTCTGTATGTGGCCCACATTGGCCCCATTTATTAGAACCCATATGGTACCCATGTTGGCCCTATAATGAACACACAAATGGGCCCCACTTAGAGCCCACTATGGACCCATCATGTGCCCCTGTGGGCTAACACACATGGGGCCCATGTGGAGCCGATGGAACAAAATGATACGGGCCCCACTTGGGTTGCCCATGCAGGGTCCAAGTGACAGCCCATCAAAAACCCACATGGTGCCCACATGGCAATGTTGGCTGGGTTGTGGTCAACAGTGTCGATTGCACCACTGAGGTCGAGTAGAACCAGAATTGATGTTTTACCTGTATCAGTATTTAAGTGAATATCATTTACAATCTTTATGAGCGCTGTGCTGTGATGCGATCGGAAACCAGATTGAAAATTGTCAAAGAATTTGTTTGAGTTTGATGAATTTGTTCAGTTGATTGGTCTGTAGTTGCTCAATATGGAGTTCTCCAGATTTCTCTTTTTTAGAAGAGGCTTAACTATTGCAGTCTTAAGGGCGGTTGGAAAAGTCCCATAGAGAAGTGAGGAGTTCACCACTTCTAGGAGATCTGCTTCTAAACAGTTAAACACACTTTTGAAAAAAAGAAGTGGGGAGTGCGTCAAGGGCGCATGTTGATGTTTTAAGATGCTGTACTGTGTCTTCTAAAATTTTACCGTCAATTGTTTCGAAATCAGACATAAATTTCAGAGGTTTTGGTCTGATCTGTCTGACCCCAGAGCAACTCAAGGGTGTGCAGATTGCCTTTCTGATATTTTTGATTTTCTCTGAGAAGAAGGAAGCAAACTCACTGCATTTACTGTTTGAGAGCATTTCTCTTGGAATGTGACTCGGGGGGTTTGTTAGTCTGTCTACAGTAGCAAAAAGAGTGTGTGTGTTGTTCATTTTTCTGTTTATAATATTTGAAAAGAAGGTCTGTCTAGCTTTGCCTAGTTCAACATTCAAAGCATGAAGGCTCTCTTTATAGATGTTATAATGGACTACAAGTTTTGTCTTCCGCCACTTTCGTTCAGATTTTCTGCATTGTCTTTTCATTATTTGAACTACTGTTGAGTTTCTCCATGGTGCATTTTGTTTGCCACTCTTTTTCCTGACTTTCAGAGTAGCAATATCATCAATTACACTCTTAACTTTTGAGTTAAAGGAGTCAAGGAGAAAATCAACAGAGTCTGCAGATATGCTTGGTGTTAGAGATAAAGCCTTCATAAACCGCACATTAGTTCCCTTTATCGAGGGAACTTCACACTGCGTCGGAACGACGAAATGGGGATGCTCCCTAAGCATCAGCGGCTCTGAAGTCTGAATAGAAACTAGACCAATCCGATTGGCGTGCGTGATGACGTCATTGTGACGGCGTACCCGGAAGTATAAAAGGGGAGCCGGCGCATAATGGCGGCAGTCTTTGCTCTTCAGCAGGCGCTCTCTGTTACATTGTCTGTCTATTTACTGTTGTTCTGTCCAGTTGTGATTGAGTTGTGTGGGTGATTAGTTTAAAAAGTGTGAAAGAAAGTATGGAAAGAGAGAACAAGCAGTGTGTGCATCCTTGCCCTCGCTACATCTCGGGCTCGGACACACACATGCTTTGTGTGCAGTGCCTGGGTGCTCAGCACGCTCGGGCGGCTCTCGAGGGAGCCGTCTGTGAGCATTGCGAGCGGCTGACACTCAGGCTGCTCCGCTCTCGGCTGGCCGTGTTCGATGAGGCCGGCCAGCCTCGTGAGCCCCGTGGTTCTGGACCCGCGGTCGCTGAGGCGGCTCGGCGTCGCAGATCATGGGGCTCACAGCGGGATTTGTCAGAGGGTTTTGGGACTGCTGCGGCACCTTCCCAATCCTCCTCTGACAGTTCCGATGATCTTCCTCCCCGTGTGGAAGCCCGCTCTGCGGCATCTTCCCCCAGGGTGGAGGGTCAGATGCTCGTTCTCTCCGGTTCTGAGGAGCCGGAGGGCGCGGGCATCGAGGCGGGGGATGAAGCGGGACTCTGCACGTTTCATCCACCCGCCCATGAGGAGCTGGTTGAGGTGTTGACCCGGGCGGTGGCCAAATTAAAGATCGATTGGCCACAAGAAACGCAGGAAGTCCAGCCACCCAGCAGGCTGGACGACCGGTGTCTTTCGCACCGGGTCCAAACACCGCGCCGGGGCTTACCTTTCTTCCCAGATCTGCACGCCGAGGTGTGCAGATCGTGGAAGAAGCCCTACTCCTCGCGTGTGTCCAATCCCCCAGTGTTGGATTATTCCAATGTTCTGGGGGCACGCGAGGCGGGCTATGGGGCGATGCCGCGGGTGGAAGATGCTCTCGCGAGCTATCTTTCGCCCGAATCGGCATCGTCCCTGAAAGCTCCGGTGCTGCCCACCAAGCCATGTCGTGACACCTCGGCTTTGGTGGGCAAGGCTTATATGGCGGCTGGTCGGGCTGGTAGTTCCCTGCACACACTTTCCATTCTGCAGGCCTACCAGGCCGACCTCCTGAAGGAGCTAGACAAGGGGGAAGGTCCCTCTCCGGAGGACATTTTAGAGCTGCGGAAGGCCGCAGATTTGTCTCTCCGCATTACCAAGGAGACGGCCCGTGCCATTGGCCGCTCCTTAGCTGGAATGGTAACTGTGGAGAGACATCTCTGGCTGAATTTGTCGGGGATAAAGGAGAAAGATAGATCGTTTCTCCTTGATTCCCCGATCTCGCCTTCTGGTTTGTTTGGGGACGCGGTTAACGCCGTGGTCTCCAGACACCAGGAGGCGAAGAAGCAGTCAGCGGCCTTCCAGCAATTTCTCCCTCGCCGCTCTAAATCAGGAAAGGCTGGCCCTAGCGGGCAGCCTCAGCCGTCTGCCAGCTCCTCGCATCGGCAGATGCAAAAAGAGAGCGTCGCCTCTAGAGCCCCTCCTCCGGGAGCTTGGCAACAGAAGCGGCGCTCTCACCAGCAGCCAACCGCTCCTAAGGGCGATCTAAGGAACGTCCTTCAGGCGCGGAAGGCTGCCGGGAAGAAGTCCTAGCCACGGCAGGGCTTCTAAGGGCGGTCCCCCCCACGAAGAGACAACCGAGGTTGTTCTCTTCGGGGCGCCCTGGGGAAATCAGTGTGGTAATCCCGCCGTCTATGACGCTTCGGGCCACATCGATTTCCTCCGAACGCACGCTGTCCCATCCGCCTCTGGAAAGACCTGCGGTGGGACAGTTCTTGGTCCGCACATAGAGACTCGTTCCCAGCTTCTCCCTGCCGGTCAGCCGCTTCAGGGGGTTGGGGACGAGCCTCGTGTAACATCCGACGCCAGCCTCGAGAGCCCGTCTGTACGCCTTTCCCCCGATCGCTCTGCTCCCGGGAGTCCTGGAGAGGGTCCGTCAACAAGGGGTCAGCCTACTTCTAGTGGCGCCCCGTTGGCCGACCCGAGTTTGGTTCTCGGATATCATAGCTCTGTTGGCAGGTCAACCATGGCAGATTCCTCTGAGGAGGGATCTCCTGTCTCAGGCGGCGGGCACGATATTTCACCCCCGTCCGGAGATTTGGAACCTTTGGGTCTGGCCCCTGATGGGGCCAGGTACCTAGAGGCTGGCCTGTCGGCAGGGGTGGTAGAGACCTTACTCAGCTCCAGGGCTCCATCTACCAGGAGACTGTACAGCCTCAAGTGGAATGTCTTTTCCACTTGGTGCGGGGAACGTGAGGTGGACCCAGTTAACTGCCCGGTGGCTTCAGTGCTGGAGTTTCTCCAAGATCGTTTCTCCGCGGGTCTGACCCCGTCCACACTCAAGGTGTACGTGGCTGCCATTGCGGCTTTCCACACACCTCTGGGTGATGGGCCTTTGGGTAGGCACCAGCTGGTTGTACAGTTCCTCTGTGGGGCTCGGAGGATGAGGCCTGTGGCTCAGTCCAGAGTTCCTACTTGGGACTTGGCAGTGGTTCTCGGAGGTTTGGCTGAGGCCCCCTTCGAACCATTGGAGCTGGCGGAACCAAAACACCTGACCTTTAAAGTAGCTTTTCTCCTCGCTATTACCTCTCTTAGGAGAGTGGGAGATCTCCAGGCCTTGGCGGTAACGCCAACTTGCCTGGAGTTTGCCCCGGGTGGAGTAAAGGCTATTTTACATCCTAGGCCGGGTTACGTACCTAAGGTCCCATCAAGGGTGGTCAGGTCACTGGTTCTACAGGCATTTCATCCTCCGCCTCATGTAACGGCGGAAGAAGGGAGACTTCACTTACTCTGCCCGGTTCGGGCACTTAGAGTTTATTTGGAGAAGTCTGCACAATGGAGAAGATCTCAGCAGCTGTTAGTGTGCTTCGGTTCACCTAAGAAAGGGTTGCCTGCTTCTACTCAGACGATCAGTAATTGGATTGTCCAGGCAATAACCATGGCCTATCGGGTGCGCATTTTGCCTTCACCCTTGGCCGTGAGGGCTCATTCCACCAGAGGCATGGCCTCTTCAGTGGCCCTCCTTTCTGGGGTCCCCTTACAGGATATCTGTGAGGCGGCTGGGTGGGCCACCCCGCACACTTTTATCAGGTTTTACAGCCTAGATCTCCCTGCGACGCCTGGCGCTAGGGTGCTCCAGTCCTAGCTGTGCCCGGTCTCCGGCTTCACACTAGGGCAGGCGCTACCCTCGGTGTGGCCTAGTGGGTACTCATCCCCATTTCGTCGTTCCGACGCAGTGTGAAGTTCCCTCGATAAAGGGAACGGCTCGGGTTATGTATATAACCCTTGTTCCCTGAGAGGGAACGAGCACTGCGTCGCGCCGCCACACCTCGGCACGCCTGGAGCGCATGCTTCAGAGCAAAAAACTGCCGCCATTATGCGCCGGCTCCCCTTTTATACTTCCGGGTACGCCGTCACAATGACGTCATCACGCACGCCAATCGGATTGGTCTAGTTTCTATTCAGACTTCAGAGCCGCTGATGCTTAGGGAGCATCCCCATTTCGTCGTTCCGACGCAGTGCTCGTTCCCTCTCAGGGAACAAGGGTTATATACATAACCCGAGCCGTTTTCTCATTTAAGCATCTCTTTTTGACAGACAGATCTAGCTTCAATGGCAGGAGAGATTGATATGTCAAAGAAAATAAAGAAATGATCAGACAGTGCCACATCCTTAATAACAATCGATGAAATGTTTAGACCATTACTGATAAGTAAATCTAGAGTGTGTCCACGATTGTGTGTGAGTCCATTTACATGCTGTGTCAAATCAAAAGTGTTAAGAACAGTCATGAGCTCTTTTGTTGTACTGGATTCAGCATTGTCTATGTGAATGTTAAAATCCCCAGCAATAGCAAAACAGTCAAACTCGGAGGAATTATTGATAACAGTTCTGTAAATTCCTTAATAAAGGCTGGAGAGTACTTTGGAGGCCTGTAAACAATGATAAGCAGGATGCGTGGAGCACCTTTTAACACAATACCCAGATATTCTAGAGACAAATATTCACCAAATGACACTTGCTTACATTGAAAGACAGTTTTAAAAAGAGCAGCAACACCCCCACCTCTTCTAACTGCTCTGCAAACACTCATAAAAGTAAAGTTAGGAGGGGCTGCTTCATTTAGGACTGTTGCGCTACAGTTTTCTTCTAACCACGTTTCATTTAGAAGCAAAAAATCGAGGTTGTTTGTGGTTATTAAAGGGGGGGTGAAATGCTGTTTCATGCATACTGAGCTTTTTACACTGTTAAAGACTTGGATTCCCATCCTAAACATAGACAAAGTTTCAAAAACTAATGTTGGGCGTTTGATGGAGTATTTCTGTGTCAAAAATACTCCTTCCGGTTTCTCACAAGTTTCGGAGAGTTTTTTTCGAGTATGGGTCTACTTGACGTTAAAAAGAGCGGAAGGTCCTTGTATGGGCCGTACGGGCTCTTCTCCCGGTAGGTTGCGCGCGCGCGTGACTAGAGCACGCTGTAAACAGTCTCTCAGGTGCAGATCCAGTCGTCCGTGAACACTTATGTGGCGCGCCGTGCTCCACTTTATTCCTATGGGTGACGTCGAGCGACTTCAACGCTTCAGCACAGCATTCCGGGAAGGCAGCGCTGCATTTGAACCAAATTTGAACGCAGAAATGACGGGAAGCTTCACAACATCGTTTCAGTTCCGTCTCAAAATGGATTTACACGCCACTGCTGTCACAGAACTTCACCAAATCAGACCAAAGAAGTGTGTTTTTGACGGAGCAGTCCCAGCGATAAAGGTCCTGCTTTGGAAGCAGCCGGTGAGTTAACTTAAACTGCTTCAAATGTCTGTGCTGTCGGCTACGGACGCATGAGTAAACATCAGTAAACGACACGATCGCGTGCTTCGTCATTCAAATGCTCTAACGGTTACTCCATTGTTGTTCTGTATAACGTTACAGTATTCTGACGTGCAAAACCGTTTTGCTTGCTACTTCTAAGGTCTAGTCGCATACAATAGTCCATAAACCGAATCATGTCCTCATACACTGCGAGTAAAGACACAGAAATGTGGAGAGGCCATTAAATACAGTAACTTACATACCACAGAGACGGACGTCCTGATGTTGCCGTTTCTCCTGTTCAATTTATTTCTCCCTCAGATTTGATTCTGGATCATTATCTGTATTAGCTGACATAGCGATGGGTTCCTCCACGCTTGAGGACGTCACCGCTTTGCGCGCTTGTCATTCTTTAGCTCCGCCCACACGATATGCCTCCAGCCGCTCGTTTTTTTCCGGAAAGACTCGGTACAGCCTATATTTCTTTTATAAATATGATAAAACTAAAGACTTTTCGGAGATATGAAGGATGCAATACTACTCTATAGGTACTCAAGATTGACATGAGATTGACTGAAACTGAGTGTTTCACCCCCCCTTTAAGTCGCTTACTAGAAATGATTTTTTCTTAAGTGAAGAGATTTTTTAAAAGTGCTAAAAGTGTATTAATTTTTTCACCCACATTAGTCTTAGTTTGACAAGTGACAGGCAGCAGATTATATTGGTTTGTTAAACGTCCTGACAAGGCCTTAGACTTTCTTTCACGTAACAGAACAGAGATGGAGAAAGAGACAGGCACACTGGGTTCCCACTTGTTTTGTAAACATTTGATAAAGTTACTGTTATCATAGCGGGGACCCAAAACACATCACTGAGAGCTGGAATCAGTTGTTTTTGGTTCACCTACAACAGATGGAGGAGGGTGTGGGCCCGGGCGTTGTGACCGAAGAAATCTCACAGGAGGAGGGGGAGCTGGGCCCACAGGCTTTGGTGGTTGTGGGGCTCAACGCTTTTTGGTTGATATCTGGGGGCTCGCAGCAATCGATTGTGATAGTCTAGTTTCAACAAAAATCAGTTCCTCCATTTTCTCTGAGAAGCCCAGATGCTGGGATGCTGTAGCGAGGAATGACATGTCCGGTGAGAGGGGCTGTTGCTCTGGTGTTATCGGAAGCTGAAGTATGTTGTCCTGGCTTTCCTGTCCATTTTCAAGAAAGTCATCTTTGGGTGCTGAATCGGATGGGTTGTTCCCTGCCAGTTTGTTTCAGGGCACCAAGCTGACTACTCAAAGAACACCAGAGTCTAGTCTTGAGAGGCTGGTTCCTTTATAGATCTTCAATTGTGTCACAATGGGTCCTGCAGACTGTAGAAAAAGGGTACATATCCAATTCTGGTGTCAACAACCTTATGTCAACTGTCCTTAACCACTGCATTGGGCAGAGGTGGAAAAAGTACACAACTTCATTACTTGAGTAAAAGTAAAAGTACTACTGGTCAAATATTACTCTGTTACAATTTGTTTTCAAAAGTACTTAAGTATTAAAAGTAAACTTCCTTTTTTATGTCAACGCATTATTTTATTTTTGTATAAATGCACACTATGCCTTCATGGTTTAAGCCAGTCAGTGATGCTCCATCTGACATACTAGCATATGACTAACAAACTAATTTAAATGGTAATATAACTTATAAATGTTACAAAGCTGCTGTCATTTTAAGGCTAAATGCACGGATCCAATATACTGACATCTGATATTCCCCCAACTGTTTACCTTCATTTAAGACATAAACACTTTGTCTATGTGAATACTCAACAAAATTAGGATTTTGACATCCGACTTCTTCCATTTTTGCTATAAACTTTGAATCAGTTTTCAAAAAATGCTGGGAAATCATTGACCTTCATGTGACCCTAAAAGAGTGATTCCAGAAAGTATTTTTGCAAAAACCCATACATCTTTTAAAGAAGAAAAAAATCATCCACTGACTTTAAAAGCCGCTACAGAAACGGCTTTTGACTTTGAGGACCTTGATAAAAAAAATTTGGAGTAAAAAGTATGATATTTGTCTTTGAAATGTTGTGAAGTTAAAGTCATAAGTTTCCAGAAAAAATAATACTCCAGTAAAGTAAAGATACTCAAAAAGTGTACTTACCATAATTCCTCAAATAAAGACCGGGGCCTTTATTTACCTGAACTGCCGATGGGAACCGGCTTTTATTTGAAGCAGGCTTTTATTAGGGGCAGGCCTGTATGTCTAATTTCATCTGTTTGAAATATAATTGCTTTATGTAAAACATTTTCAATTTAAAGTGATCGTTCCAGTGGACAAATATCATAGATTTTTTTAAGAAACATTTGAAAAAATATCACCATACAACAACACAATATGCATTTTTTGTAACTCGGAGGAAGGGAACAGAGACGTTACATCAATACTGATGAAATGGTGGTTTCACCTTGAAGCCAGCATCCTTTCAATCTCAATTAAAATTAAAGCTGCAAGCAGCGATGACGGGCCGAAGCCGGTGACATATGTGTCTTTTCAAACACAGCAAATGACCTTCTGTAAAGCCTGTGTACAGAAAATAAACACACACACACGCACACACACACACACACGCAGGCACACACACTCATGTAATTTCAAGCATGCTAAGTCTCAAAAACACCCAAAAAGATAATTAAACTTTGACACTTTGCCATAGCAACAGTATATAAAATATCAGGAATCCATTCGTATGTCTATATCTGTCATGTTTTCACATTATACTGATGAAGTTTGAAGTAAATCGGGTGAAAGTAAGACACACATCCTGCTGCCAGATTATGGCACTATAACTTTGACTGAATATTGGCATGTAGATGTCTTCAGGCCAGGACTCTTGTCAAACATGTGAAGTTTGAGGCAGATCGGACATTGTATGCCTGAGTTACAACAACTTCCTGTGTCATGGCGAAACATCAACTAATTCTGAAACCCATATCAGATGTATATTTTCACTTCTGATGCGTGTGCAAAGTTTCATGAGTTTTCATGTGTGTTTAGGCCCTCAAAAATGTAATTCATTTGGGAGAAGAAGAATGATGGACTGAGTAATTAAAATAAGGTCCTCACACTTCAAGCCCTAAATATCTGACTTCCTGCTGGTTATTATATTGACAGCTAATGACTGTAAATTAGAAAGTTGTCTGGCTCAAAGAGAACAATATATATACAGAGTTTGGTGACTGAAGATTAAACTACCCCCCCCCCCCCCACACACACACACATACTTTTGACAAAAGATTGCATTACTTTTGTCAAAACATGGCACTACTGAGCTTCTCCACCATGCCCATTTTTAAGTCTTTGCCCATATCTACTGGACAGCATGTCTGATGTGTGTGTCAAGTTTCATGTAATTTGAAGCATTTTAAGAGTCTTAAAAGCAGTTGATGTGTTGCCGTGGCAACAGTATTTACAATATCAAGAAGTGCTTACCAGCTTTATATCTGCTTTGTTTTGACATTGTACTGATGAAGTTTGAAGTAAATCGGGTAAAAATAAGATGGTGATTTCAAAACATTTTGAAAGTGACACACTTCCTGCTGCCAGTTGGTGGCACTATAACTTTGACTTCCAATAGTCACATCTGTGTGATGTTACAACGAACACACAGCTGAAGTTTCATCCAAATCAGTCAATGTATACAAAATTTATATCACACTTCCTGTTTCCTTTTTCTCGCCATAAATTGTCTCCTCGCCACGGCCAAGCCGTTTGAGATGTAAAAAATCTGCTTGCAATTTAGCATCCTCAGTGTCTTGACTTCATGCTGACCGAGTTTGATGCTGATCGGGTGAATCGTCTAGGAGGATTTTGTTCAATTTCAGAGCATGCGTTTTCTGAACAACCCATAATAGCTCACTTCCTGTTGGGCTGACGCATAACTTAGAGCATGAATGTTGTTTGGCCCGATAAGATCTATATGTGTACCGAGTTTCATACATCTATGTGCAAGTGTGTTTTATATATGAACCAAGTTTTCAGACCCCAATTAAGGGGGCTCTGTCAAGCCCCCCTGCCACGCCCGGGTACCAGCTTTGGTCCGGCCCTGATGGCCGCAGATTCCGATGTGTGTGCAAAGTTTCAAGAGTTTTCGAGCATGATAAGGGCCCCGAAAGTGCCCAAATAGTCGAAAAAACTAAATTGTCCTTAGAAGAACAATAGGGCTCTGCGCCCTTTCAGGGCTTGGGCCCTAATGATCCAATGGCATGAAATTGCCATGGGTCTACGGAATTTGCATAATACAACTCCGCCCCACTGCGTGAGTATAAAAGGGTATAAAATTGCAGTCTCGCATTTATGTTTACCTGCTGAGGAGCCAAGGCTGAGCACCCCAGCCGTACCAACGGTACAGTGGATGTGGCATGGGGACCTAACGCCTCCGTTTTCTTCCTTCAGGGAAAGAGGTAGCCTGACAAGCCAGACCCACATCAAGATGTTTGGTCTGGAAACTCACCATAGACAATCTCAATCCGAGGGGCGGGATAAACGGTTGTCTTTCAAACTCCCTCTGCACGCGATAGGATAGCGCTACACCAACCAGAGCAACGAAGGTTAAACAGAGCTCGCTGATAGATTAAACATTCGCCGTATCCGGTCGGCTAAACTCCGAACACATCTTCCCTTTTTAAGAATGACTTCAGTGCCGTTCTTTGTTCTTTTCTCAGAGAAAAGCTTAACTGCAAGTCTTCCAGAGTCGCGGTCAGAGCTGATTCGAAAGACCGCCGTTCGCCAGTTTCTGTGTTTACTAGAAGCACGCAAACGCAACTCGGCCGTCGTCATTATGGCCCCGCCCGCCGACTCTATACATGATGTGATTGGGCCGTCCAGATTTTGAGGAACACAGCTCAGAATGGTATTGAGTGCCTAGACGACACTTGCGGGCAAATTAAATTTGCTGCCGCTAGGGTGTGTCTAGATTTCTAGGCTAGGAAAGAGGGTTACATACATAACCGAGATGGTCCCTTTCAGTCAGTACACTCTGGGTTATGTCGGTACTGACAAACTAAATATTCATGCCACAGTGGCTATCTTTCAGCATCCTGGGCTGACCTGAACTCCCTGCCTCGGAAATAACATGAGCAAGGGGCTGGCTCAGCTACTAGGTAAAAAGGAAAGAATATCCCACATGGATAAATGCAACGCCATGCATGTGTGGTATGTGTCAGGCTGATCCTTTCTGCTCCCATTCATTACAGTCTGGACCTGGGCTCTACATCAGGTTCTCAAGAAATGTTTGCTTTAAGAACATGCATTTTCTTTAATGTGCAATGAAATTATATACTTTTTTAGGCTTTGGATAATTTTCAATTCATATAGCAAATGAAATGCAACATCAAAATATATGTATTTGTTGTGGTCTAAAGCATTCTCTGGATACCATTACATTTTGCCCTTTAAGAGATGGTGAGTTTAGATGTAGACAAAGGATTTGATTCAATGTATTTTCGATGGATTAGGGTGTTGGAGTCACACATTTTTCATCTGAGATGCATTAGTATATATATATATAGACTCCAACACCTTAATCCATCAAAAATTAGGGAAAATTACCACAGAACCAGGTCTCATTTGACTTCCAGTCGTGTCTGACCACTGAATATTCTGAAGTTTGTTTCTGAATGAGCGAGGAGGATTTTTCTTGAATCCCTCCCAAATAACATGTGGTGATGTAGGGGTTGTTTAAATATATTTTTTAGGCTCTTTGACCCCAAGACTCAACTAATCTCTACGATTCTCCATCTGTGATCCTTGGAGAGTCGTTGTGCACTCAAACGTTCCTCCTCACCATGCATTAGGACAATATACACACTTGTCCTCTTTTAGGCAGATTTGTAGCATCTTTAGTTAAATGGAGCTTCTTAATTATTGCCCTGATGGTGGAAATGGAAATAATGATTTTCAATGCTTTAGCTATTTTCCTAAAGCCGCTTTCTATTTTGTGAAGCTCAACAATCTTTTGCTGCACATCAGAACTATATTCTTTGGCTTCACTCATTGTGATAAATGATTAAGGGAATTAGGCTTTTATGCCTCCTTATATTTATACTCCTGTGAAACAACACATCATAGCTGGACAATTACATGTTCCTTGTCACCCTGGGGCTTGTACCATGATGGCAGTTTAACAAACTCAGGGTTACAGGATTAGTTTTGAGTTGACAAAACCAAACCATTGTATTAAGGCTTTGTTGGTCCCATGATGCTGATCATCAGCTTGCTCTGTCAACTCAGGCTTTGATCCTGAGTTCAGGAGTTTAGCTGTGACATCAGTAGTGAACAGCCAATCACACGCTGTGGAACTGAGATTCACTTCTCGCGAGACAAGCAGTGAGATTAATTTCTCTCTTCTGCAGAATATTATATGATTGAAAAATATTAAGAATAAAAAAAATACACAGCAAGAAGAAAAGCTGTTTATGAAAGAGGACAATTTAAAGAAAAAAATAGTATATGTCAATGCAAGTAAAAGTTATGAAGTTAGTTTACTTGATATAGAGAAAATTGAACATGTAAGCTCAGTAAGCTTCTTTAAAAAAAAAAAGTTTTATTTATTGATTTGAAAGCTTATTTATATGACTTTATGTAGGCTATTTTTATTACTTTTAACACAGTGCCTATTGATGATTGATTAACTAAAATGATAAATGTGTAATTGATTAAGGGTATAATAATTACATAAATTATATCTAAATCATTCAAAATTATTTTTTTTATAAATAAGCATTGTTAAAAAAGCCAGACACTTTAGTCTTTAAAAAACATTTGCTATGTAGTGACCTTTAATTTGGAGCAGAAACAGGGGGAGTGACTTTATTGCATCAGAGGTGTGTCACTTTACTCACAGCTGATTGGCCCAATTTCAGTTTGAGATCTCTTATCCAGAACATAACCTGCTGAAGCAGGTTAGCTGTGGAACCTAAGTTACCATGGAACGCAGCTAAAAGCAAAACCACTTTAATGGTACCTAAAACCCAGGATTGACACAAACTAAGCTTAAACAAATCAGGCTAGCCAGCTAAACCAGCTTCATGGTACAGGCCCCTGGGGCCTGTACCATGATGGTAGTTTAACAAACTCCGGGTTACAGGATTAGTTTTGAGTTGACAAAACCAAACCTTTGTATTAAGGCTTTGTTGGTCCCATGATGCTAATCATCAGCTTGCTCTGTCAACTCAGACTTTGATCCTGAGTTCAGGAGTTTAGCTGTGACATCAGCAGTGAACAGCCAATCACACGCTGTGGAAATGAGATTCACTTCTCGCGAGACAAGCAGTGAGATTAATTTCTCTCTTCTGCAGAATATTACATGACTGAAAAATATTAAGAATTAAAACAAACAAAAAAATACACAGCAAGAAGAAAAGCTGTCTACGAAAGAGAACAACTTTAAGAAAAAATAGTATACGTCAATGCAAGTAAAAGTTATAAAGTTAGTTTAGTTAATAAAGAGAAAATTGAACATTTAAGCTCAGTAAGCTTTTTTAATAGTTTTATTTATTCATTCTAAAGCTCATTTATATGACTTTATGTAGGCTATTTTAATATAAAACTTTTTTTTAACAAAGTGCCTATTAATGATTGATTAACTAAAATGATAAATGTGTAATTGATTAAGGGTATAATAATTACATAAATTATATCTCAATCATTCAAAATTATAATTTTTATAAATAAGCATTGTTAAAAGCCAGACGCTTTAGTCTTTAAAAACCATTTGCTAAAGTGACCTTTAATTTGGAGCAGAAACAGGGGGAGTGACTTTATTGCATCAGAGATGTGTGACTTTACTCACAGCTGATTGGCCCAATTTCAGTTTGAGATCTCTAATCAAGAACATAACCTGCCCTGGAGCAGGTTAGCTGTGGAGCGTAAGTTACTATGGCGATGAACACAGCTAAAAGCAAAACCACTTTAATGGTACCTAAAACCCAGGATTGGCACAAACTAAGCTTAAACAAATCAGGCTAGCCAGCTAAACCAGCTTCATGGTACAGGCCCCTGGTGTGCTAAAAAATGTAAATATTAATGTAAATATACTTCAGAGATATTTTACTCTTTTAAAATTCTAGGGGTACCAACAATTGTGGCCAATGTGTTTTAGAGATAAGCATTTTTTTCATAATGTTATTTAACCCCTCATTTTTAATTATTTTACTTAAATGAAAGGTAGAATTTTTGTGAATTGTTTTAATAAAAGATCAAAAGGATAAACAATGCAGATTATTTTTTACAGCCATATTTGATCATATTTACCAGGGGTAAATATGTACAGGATCCAGAATGACATCGTCATGTATATACTTTCAGTTTTAAATTTCTCTGGAGGAGCTATGTCATATGTGGTACCATTTTAAAGCTTAGAGTCTCTACTTTCTGGAGATATGCATCACTTTGGCATTTGTTTTAGAAAGTAATGTATTTACACTAAATTACTCTGGTACCATTTCCGCATGGATTTGCCCTACCCAAATTGAAAAGCTTCCCATACATACAGTAGTCTAAGTTCAACATTTTGGTGTCATTTTTTAGGAAACCCTTTGAAGTTACATATAAACTGCTAAAAGTGATAAACATGTAAGTATGTGTTGTCTAAGCTGTTATAACCCAGCTTAGACAACACATACTTACATGTTTATCACTTTTGGCAGTGTTTTATGTAACTTTAAAGGGTTTCCTGTAAAATGACACCAACATTTTGAAGACCACTGTATGTCTGTATAGGAAGTTTTTCGGTTTGGCTAGGCCAAATCCAGGCAGAAAAAAAGTTTCTAAAGATAAACCACTAAATCACTTCATCCAGGGTCATGAATGAAAACATAAAGACACTATGTTCTATTAATAAACACTTTTACCTATACCAATATGCACTGTAAGCCAGGGGAAAGCTACATTCCTTAATAAATCAATCAATGATCTCTCTGTGCTCTCTTTCAGTCCAAATAAAAATATTTTATTTCTTTTCACAACAGATCTTGAGTGGGGTTATTCTGGAGATACTTGCAGAGGATTTTGGAGAATGCTTTACCCCAGAGGTGCAGACATCCTGGACCAAACTGATGGCAGCATTGTACTGGCATATCACGGGGGCCTATACTGAGGTGGGGTGGGTCAAACTCTCCAGCTCAGCGGTCTGAGTTGGCCTGGAGCATTTGTTCCCTCTACCGATGAACATTAGTTGTGAACCATCAGGTCGGCTAGCTAAAGGACTGAAATATAAAGTGAAACAATTTAATAGAATCGGAAAGAAATGAGGCTGAAATCTATAATGTTTTTAACATGTGTCATTCTCTTTCACCTTATTTTATACATATTATTTTAGTATATATAACTCCGACCTCAAAGATGTTGTCTCTGCTGTGTAGTGTAATGTGTTTGTGTGTCTTTTAGGGCTAGTATCTTGAGTTTCAATGTATATCATAAATCACATTTGAATACAACACAATTCATTGTAATTTTGCTCTGAATCACTAAACCTACTACAGCCCAATGTTATTGTTTCAACTTTATCAAGAGTTCTTCACTCTTACTCCAAACTGAAAACCACACAAATCTCAACATTTTAGTACTTTACTCAAGTGTATTGAGCTTAATTTTATTCTTAATTGATTTAGAATTTGTATTGCTTCTCACATAATATAGGTACAATATATCAGAGAAGTATTTAAAAGTTCTCATTGCCAAGATATGACCCAATATTCTCAGATCTGCATTCTAATGCTGTATCAGACCCCAGAGATCAAAATTGTGTTATGCATTAACTCCATCTTTTCTACACAAAACACACATTTCATTATTATATTATATTTTATGCTGATCAAAAAGATAGATAAAAAAACATGTGCATTCTAGTGCACTCTCAGACACTCACAAGCTCACTCACCATCAAAATAGTGGTACACAATAATACACACATATTCTTTTTTTCCACCACCTCCTCTTTGTCTTCGCTCTTACAGTTTCTCTCTGTTTCTCTCTTTTTGTATTACTATGACAGTTTTTCATTATCTAGCTAATTCCACCTGCTGGCAGTGAGCCTGTCTCTGTGCGACAGGCTGTGTCAGGTTTCCCTTGAATCACACACATCCACAAATAATACACAAACAATGGTCCAGTTGTATAATATGTTATGTATTAAAACTGACTGCAAACTTTTGAAAACCTGTTTTTTTGGGGATTATGCTCTGCCTATTAATTATATATTTCCCAAGCACGCACGCACGCACGTTCTCTCTCTCTCTCTCTCTCTCTCTCTCTCTCTCTCTCTCTCTCTCTCTCTCTCTCTCTCTCTCTCTCTCTCTCCTACAGGCTAAGCAGAGGGATCACATATTTAAATTTCAGCCACCTAACATGGATGTTCTACCTTATATTTTTTAAGTGTTATAGTTTCTGTGTTTAAATTTATTAAGGTGTATTAAGTATTGCAATATCATCAGACTGTTTTTTCTTTTTTCTGGTACATAATACTCCTTGGAGGAGTCATACTACATAAATACAAAAAAATAAGATAGGAGTATGAATATAATAAATAATATCTTAAATAAATAAAGCACGTGACGTGTCATCTATTACAAATTATACAGCCTTTGAATTCTGACGTTAGTCTCTCATTCCTTTTTCGTTGACTTCTGCAACATGATGAGCTAAAACTAGCTGTATTAATAGTCCAGACAAAAATCCTGTATGGCTGCATGCAAAGCCTACTAGAGTGCAACTAAAATCTACAACATTGTTATCTCAAGTTATATGCATACAATTCTGTTTACATATACATTTGTATCTAACACAAAATGTAATCTCAATTAAGCTAAATTCTTTGCTGGTCTAAGACTTAATACTATCTGAGATACTGCTGAAAACTGACACAAACAAATCCTGAAATATGGAGACTCAGTAGACATTCAGCTTTCTGACAATTTAAATAATGAAAGTCAATTATTTTTATGACTAGCTGGCTGTTATGTAACCTTTTCACATTTTCATCTAAAAAATATTCTGTTTACTTGGATACTGAAAGAACTGCAAGGGGACATTCAGAATTCAATTTAGAAAAACATTCTAAATATTTTATCTGAAAAGAACACATTTCTGTGTTAACAAGATAATGGTGTTAAGAAGCAAACTCAAACACTTGATATTCAGATAAAACATGACCTTTGCCCAGTTATAGGAAAAGCTAACATAGATTTCAAAAAGGGAATTGTGGAGGTAAGCTATTTTCCATATCTTTTTTTCATGCTGAATCTTGAAGAAATGTGGAGGGGCAATGATGGATACATTTATGGAGCTAAGCGAGGACCCTCTGTGTAACATGAGCATATCTGAGTATTTTGGATATGCTTGAAGAGATGTGTGGAACATATGCCGTCAAAGAGTGAGTAGCAGCGTTTCTATGAAATGTGGAGTCTAAAGTTCTGAGATGGCAAGACAGTATTTAAGAAGATAGCTGGTCATGTCCCAGGATTTTTTGCCACTCCCTTACAAAGAAAAGTAATGTGGTGGTAAAATGGTACAGTGATGGTTCGACATGATAATATCATGATATTTTGTACTTGTAATAAAGTGACTGTATTAGCCAAGTTGAAACTCATATGAATACCTAAGGGGTTTTCATTGTGCTTAACCTAGTTATCATCGTTCAAAAATGATTCTTATGACCAGAGGTGGAAAGAGTAACAAAATATTCTACTCAAGTAAAAGTACTGTTACTTCAATGAAATTTTACTTAATACAAGTAAAATTACTGGTCTAAAAATTTACTAAAGTAAAAGTAAAAAGTAGCTCATTTAAAATGTACTCAGAGTAAAAGATACTTAGTTACTTTTTTTTAACTCTCCCCTGTAGGGTTGTGATAGAATGAGATTTTTACGATATGACAACTATCTCAGAAAAAATCAATTAAACAATTATTGTACTTATTATTAAATTATGGTTATTATCACTAGTTAAAATGATGCAATGAATGAAGATGATTGGTCTTTTTTTTTCTTTTTTTTGTTGAACAAATGCTTTATTATAACAAACTTAAAACCATTTGTTTATTTTGTTTATTAAAATTTCAATAAAACATGTCTAATAAACTAAATTCAATAAATTATTATGAATTAGATTAACAACTTATTTTTATCATTAATTCGTTAAAATATTTAAGAATAATAGAGTCCTTTATTTAGTAGACGGAGCAGAGCATTCACAGAGACAGCACAAGCAGATCATAAATTTATATAGCAATGTTTTGTGTTTTAATATTCACAGACCATGTCGCGATTTGATTTATTTCTAGGCCTAGGTGGCCCCTATTTAAGGATGAAGCCAACACTTGTTGAACATGCATTTGGAAGCTGAGGAAAATGGGTCGTTCAAGACATTGTTCAGAAGAACAGCGTACTTTGATTAAAAAGTTGATTAGAGAGGGGAAAACCTATAAAGAGGTGCAAAAAATGATAGGCTGTTCAGCTAAAATGATCTCCAATGCCTTAAAATGGAGAGCAAAACCAGAGAGACGTGGAAGAAAACGGAAGACAACCATCAAAATGGATAGAAGAATAACCAGAATGACAAAGGCTCAGCCAATGATCACCTCCAGGATGATCAAAGACAGTCTGGAGTTACCTGTAAGTACTGTGACAGTTAGAAGACGTCTGTGTGAAGCTAATCTATTTTCAAGAATCCCCCGCAAAGTCCCTCTGTTAAAAAAAAAGGCATGTGCAGAAGAGGTTACAATTTGCCAAAGAACACATCAACTGGCCTAAAGAGAAATGGAGGAACATTTTGTGGACTGATGAGAGTAAAATTGTTCTTTTTGGGTCCAAGGGCCACAGGCAGTTTGTGAGACGACCCCCAAACTCTGAATTCAAGCCACAGTACACAGTGAAGACAGTGAAGCATGGAGGTGCAAGCATCATGATATGGGCATGTTTCTCCTACTATGGTGTTGGGCCTATTTATCGCATACCAGGGATCATGGATCAGTTTGCATATGTTAAAATACTTGAAGAGGTCATGTTGCCCTATGCTGAAGAGGACATGCCCTTGAAACGGTTGTTTCAACAAGACAATGACCCAAAACACACTAGTAAACGGGCAAAGTCTTGGTTCCAAACCAACAAAATGAATGTTATGGAGTGGCCAGCCCAATCTCCAGACCTTAATCCAATTGAGAACTTGTGGGGTGATATCAAAAATGCTGATCCTGAAGCATAACCAAGAAATGTGAATAGTTGTATGACCACAGTTTTTTAAAACTGCTTGACATCTGTGTGGCATGGAGTCAACCAACTTGTGGCACCTCTCAGCTGTTATTCCACTCCATGATTCTTTAACAACATTCCACAATTCAAATATTTAGTGATTCACAGGATTGCTAAATCCCAGGAAAAAAAAAAAATGTTTGTACAAAATAGTTTTGAGTTTGTACAGTCAAAGGTAGACACTGCTATTTTTTTCAACACACCCCTTTCAACTAATTGCCCAATTGCACAGCCTTAAGAGCGTGCATATCATGAATGCTGGGTCTTGTTTGTTTTCTGACAATCTACTGAACCTACTGGTAACTTGTTTGCCACGTAGCAATAAAAAATATACTAAAAACCTTGATTATTCTGGTTAGTCACATTGTACTGCTATTATTTTGAACAAGACTGTATATATATATATATATATATATATATATATATATATATATATATATATATATATATATATATATATATATATATATTTTTATTTTATTTTATTTTTTATTATTATTGTACATGTCCCAGTCTGAACTGTACCGTAAGACTTTGAATATTAAAGTGCAAATGAACACCTGAGAGCCAACAGGAGGTACATTCTGACGCTTATCCCAATCTACGAACAGCTGCTTTCCTCAAGTGGCCCCTCATTCCAACCTTTGTCAATAAATTCTACACAGATTGAGCTACGAATCCTCAACACCCGACTTCACCGTCATCAGCCATGTTGTCCACTCCTTGTATCGACTGTCTTGGACAAGTTGCTGGAATTTATTTGGCTCTTTTCCTCTCTTCAGCTTCCTCGCAGTCCTCCTCCCATGGCACCATCAACTCCACCAGGATGATCTTCTTTCCCTCAGGAGACATCACATGATGATATCGGGCCTTAGGCCACGTGTCTTTTTTTTTCATGCGGCTGGTTGGCATGAAAAAAATGAACTCCCCCTCACCAAAGGTTAAGAATTTAAGTCAATTTTTTTGTAATAAAAAAGTATTCTTTTAAGTAATGATGGCCAATAATTCAAATCCGGACCTCTGTGTTTGTCCAATGTGTAGGCTAAATGTTGTGAAATAATTGCCTAATAATATAGCATTACTGTATTAACGCGTTACTTTTTCCAAACCAGTAATCAGATCAAAGTTACTTATCCAAGTCACTGTGAGTTACTATTTTAGTCATTTTCCTTAGTAAAAACCGACAGCTTATCAAAATTCTCAGCCCGCGTCCAGCTGGAGCCCGTGTTTTTTATTTATTTTTTATTTTTTTATTTTTTTATTTTTTTTTTACATTGTTGCAGCCATTAAAATAGTTCAGTTTTGTTTTTAATGTCAAAGTAGTTATATTTCGTTTCGTTTCTTTATTAACCTAATTTTGAAAAATGTTCAGAGCAGTTTTTTGTTTGTTAAATTAAAGTTTATATAGGCAAGACAATTCAAGAGTTGGTTGAGAGACTAAATTGATTAAACATGCGGTTAACTCACTGGGTCGTCCCATAAAAAAAATTAAAACTTTAATTTAACAAACAAAAAATTGCTCTAAACATTTTTCTAAATGAACTTAATAAAGAAACAAAACGAAATATAACTACTTTGACATCAAAAACAAAGTAGGCTAGTTATTTTACCACCACAAAGGCATTTTTGACGAGCTGAGGCTGATAGACTAGACTAGCCTACTGCTCGCAACGGTGCTCAAAAAAACGAAACAGGCTACACAATCTTAACAAGCTTGCTTTACTCATTTGCAGCAATGTTGCAGTAGCACCATCATATCTATCTGACTACAACATAACACGCTCTCACACTTTTATTCTTTAGTTATTTGCCAGGAGTAAAATTTACACATGTGATTTAAACAACCAGATACATTTACATTTGAGTGATAGGAATTAAATACGTCTCGAAAGACTCTCGGAAGGCATTTAGGCCTACTCCTGGTCATTTCGCAATCAGATAGATACCTGGTCAGAGAAAATGAATGAAGGAACCAGTTGTAAATAGGCCATAACTCTAGCAGCTGCACTAAAGAAACGGACTCTATAACCCTGCGCGAGCCATATCTGACAGTGGCATAAGCAATCATGGTCTCATGTTGTTTCCACCAGCACATCTCATTGTTCCTTTTGATTATTAAAATAAATATAAAACGAAGGAGAAGCCTAAAAAAGGGGGGCGTAAAAAAGTCGGGCCGTCAGGCTCTGGCATAAATGCAATAAAGTGTGTTGCCAAAAACGGTTGTCATTTCTATGTTGAGGCGGCAGGGGTGTTGTCGGCAACTGCTGAATGTAACTAATAAAGTAACTTGTAATCTAACTTAGTTACTTTTAAAATCAAGTAATCTGTAAAGTAACTAAGTTACTTTTTAAAGGAGTAATCAGTAATCAGATTACTTTTTCAAAGTAACTGTGGCAACACTGGTCACCGGTGTCAACGTCAAAATATGTAAGATAACCAATCAAAACAAAGTCTGCGGGCTTTATGTTCAATTTAGCCACAGGATGTCACATGCCAGTGTACCTTTTGTACACTGGCATAAATAGGATAAATAGAGAGGGTTGTGCCAGAAAGGGCATCTGACATAATTTTTTTGCCAAATCATTATACAAATCACGAATATGACTTCCATACCGGATTGGTTGGGTCCAGGGTTAACAACAACCACCATCAGTGCCGTTGACCTACAGGGCACTGGTGGAAAATGGGCTACTGTTAGTCAAAGAAGGAGAGAAGGAAAGTGTGTTAGAGGAGGAAGGCGTGTCCGTAGGCAGAGAGAGAGAAGAGGAAAGGCATGAGTTTAGAACTGAAATTAGGGACTTTGAATATTGTAACAATGACAGGTAAAGGCAGAGAACTGGTAGATATGATGCAGAGGAGGAAAGTTGACATGCTGTGTGTCCAGGAGACCAGGTGGAAAGGGAGCAAGGGTAGAAGCATTGGAGCAGGGTTTAAACTGTTTTATAATGTGTGGACAGGAAGAAAAATAGAGTTAGAGTGATCCTGAAGGAGGAGTTTGTGAAGAATGTTCTGGAGGTAAAGAGAGTGTCAGATAGGTTGATGAGTCTGAAGCTGGATATTGAAGGTGTGATGTTGAATGCTGTAAGGGCCTATGCTCCACAAGTAGGTTGTAAGCAAGATGAGAAAGACAGATTCTGGAGCGAGTTGGAGGAAGTGATGCAGACTGTTCCCAGAGGTGAGAGGGTAGTGATTGGGGCAGATTTGAATGGACATGTTGGGGAAGGGAATAGTGGGGATGAAGAAGTGATGGGCAGGTTTGGTCTTTAGGAAATGAACCCAGAAGGACAGAGGTTGGTAGACTTTGCTAAAAGTATGGAGATGGCTGTGGGTGACACAGGGTGACATATAAGAGTGGTGGTAGGACCTTATGATCTTATGTAGACGCTGTAATCTGATAGAAATTAGCAATTGTAAAGTAGTGGTAGGTGAGAGTTTAGCTAGACAGCATAGGATGGTGGTGTGTAAGATGACTCTGGTGGTGAGGAAGACGAAGAGAGTAAAGGCAGAGCCGAAGACAAAGTGGTGGAAGTTGGAAAAGGAAGAGTGCTGTGACAAGCTTTAGGTGGTCAAGAAGGGCTTCCAGATGACTGGACTACTACAGCCAAAGTGATCAGGGAGACAGGTAGAAAGGTGCTAGATGTGTCATCTGGAAGGAGAAAAGAAGACAAGGAGACTTGGTGGTGGAATGAGGAAGTCCAGGAGAGTATCCAGATGAAGAGGTTAGCTAGGAAGAAGTGAGACAGTGAGAGGATGGAGGAAAGTAGACAGGAATCTACTTAGTAGACAGGAATCATCACACGGTGATGCCGCGTGAGGTTAAGATAGAGGTGGCAAAGGCCAAACAGAAAGCGTATGAGGACATGTATGCAATGTTAGATAGTAAGGAAGGTGAGAGGGATGTGTATCGGTTGGTGAGGCAGAGTGATAGAGATGTAAAGGATGTGCAACAGGTTAGAGTGATTAAAGATAGAGATGGAAATGTTTTGACAGGTGTCAGGAGGGTGAGGGAAAGATGGAAGGAGTACTCTGAGGAACTGATGAATGAGGAAAATGACAGGGAGAGAAGAGTTGTAGAGGCAAATATTGTTGACCAGGAAGTAGAAAATATTAGCAATTAGTTAGGAGAGCTTTGACGAGAAGTGTTTTGGTACTGATTTTTAAGAACAAGGGAGATGTGCAGAGTTATGGAACCTACAGAGGTATTAAGCTGATGAGTCATACAATGAAGTTGTGGGAAAGAGTAGTGGAAGCAAAAGCAGCAGTATGGATTCATGCTAAGAAAGAGCACTACAGATGCATTATTTTCTTTGAGAATGTTAATGGAGAAGTACAAGGAATGAATGAAAATACAGGAATGAATGAAAGTACAGAAGTTCTGACCGAAAGAGCTGCATTGTGTCTTTGTAGATTTAGAGAAAGCATAAGATAGAGTGCCAAGAGAGGAGCTGTGGTATTGTATGAGAAGTTTTGGAGTAGCAGAGAAGTATGTTAGGGTGGTCCAGGATATGTATGAGAGGATTAGGACAGTGGTAAGGTGTGCCGTTGGTGAGACAGAGGACTTCACGGTGAAGGTGGGACTGCATCAAGGATCAGCTCTGAGCCCCTTCTTGTTTGCGGTGGACAGGCTGACAGATGAGGTCAGACAGCAATCTCTATGGACTATGATGTTTGTGGATGACATTGTGATCTGTAGTGAGAGCAGGAAGCAGGTAAGTGTAAAGTCTAGAGAGGTGGAGGTTTGCTCTAGAGAGGCAAGGAATGAAGTTTAGTCGCAGAATACATGTGAGTGAATGAGAACCAAATGGAACAGTGAGGTTACAGGGAGAAGAGGTAAAGAAGGTGCAGGATTTTAGTGTCAACAGTCCAGAGCAATGGGGAGTGTAGAAAAGATGTGAAGAAATGTATGCAGGCAGGTTGGAATGGGTGGAGAAAAGTGTCAGGTCTGTTGTGTGATAAAAGTGTACCAGCAAGAATGAAAGGAAAGGTGTACAGGACAGTAGTGAGACCAGCGATGATGTATGGTTTGGAGACAGTTGCACTAAGGAAAAGACAGGAGGAAGAGCTAGAGGTAGCAGAGCTGAAGATGTTGAGGTTCTCTTTGGGAGTGACATCATCATCATCATCATCATCATCATCATCATCATCATCATCATCATCATCATCATTCATTAATAATCTTATGCATTATTATGAAGAAAATGGATTCATTAATGTTTCTTGTCCTCTCACATTGACAGTATAGCTAATTATCACATTAAATCATGTAAATTATATAGGCCTAAGTTATAAATTAAACAAAGGTTTATTAGTTTACCTGATTATTTTATGGGAAGTGTAACATTTCTATCCTAAAACAGCTGTCAAATATAAAATGTTTATTTTAGCTATGTGTATTTTATCTTGCACTGTATGAACATTTAACTGAAGTGTCACGATCCAATTTACACTCAGCACCTTCAGTGAATTTTTTTTTATTCTTTTGGCTGTTCCCCACAGCAAATCATCTGCCTTCCATCTATTCCTATCCTCTGTATCCTCTTCTCTCAGACTGACTACCTTCATGTCCTTCTTCACTACATCCATAAACCTCCTCTTTGGTCTTCCTCTAGACCTCCTGGCTGGCAGCTCTAACCTCAGCATCCTTTTACTCATATATTCACTCTTCCTCCTCTGAACATGTCCAAACCATCTCAACCTGCCTCTCTAAGCAAAACATCAGCCCATAGTTGCACAACTATAAGCACATTGTCAACCTCACACTTGTTGCACAACTCAACACACAGTGATTTGCAAAACACTAAACACACTTTATACATTACACACAAAAATCTATCCTGAAGTCACTTCCTTGCAATACCAAAGCACAGACTGTCAAATTACCGCATCGGCCAACCACTCGGTTCAACACAGTCATCAGGTGTGCAAACACTTGTTTGCTTAATTGTATACACACCAATCAGGTGTATAAGCACAATAAAAAGCAGCAGGTGAGTTCATTGGTCTTCAAGCACAATGGAAAGAGTCAGAGAAAGAGTAAGAGGAGGAGGAGGGCAAGGAGGAGGCCTGTGAGCAGATGGAGGTAGCAGCAATGCAAGGCTGGATTTGTCACTCAAGATGTTTCTTTCCAAGGTGTCTTGCTAATGACAACATTGCCTGGGATGTAGATGAAAATATCTGGCCAGATCCAACTAGGTGAAGAGTGTCAATGTCAATTTATTTTTATTTTTTTTACAGTTAACTTGCAGTAAAATACATAAAGTGACAATATGTTACAGTATTATCAATGTCCATGTCGTCATTTTAGGCGTTTTGAGAAATAAATAGGTTTCTTCCCACCCAACATTGAGTATGTTTACATGGACAACAATACTCCGATATTAATCTGATTAAGACAATACACTGATTAAGAGGCTACCATGTAGACAACGATTTCTAATTACCTTAATCTGATTAAAGTCAGAAATGTCGTTGCCATAACGCGTTGCTATGGGCGGTGTGTGTTTTACTTGACTGTTCATTCTGAACACTGTAACCTACTAATAATTAGAGGTGTTCGATTCCAGTTTTTTTGGAGTCGACTCCGTTTCTCGACTCCCACTATGGGAGTCTATGGAATCGACTCCTCGACTCCATTTACTTCACATCTAAACAGGGTAAGAAATCAGAAAAAAATTGCTGTTGTTACATATTTAAATTATTTCCTCCTGACACAAGGTCCTAAAATCCTCTTATTAAAACCGCACACTTTTAGCGTGGCCGTCCAAATTAGTCCAATTTAGCGATGACTTTAGTGGCTATCATGTTTCTGTATCTATTACCAATAATTTTACATAGGAAAAGTCACGAAAAACTAAAGCTAGCATGGAGGAAGTCTATAATTACAAACTAAAGTCGCTGTGATTGTTTTCTAAAGTAAGCACTGAAATAAATGTGTGTGACAAAGTTTTTGTGGCAGCTTTCTGAAGCAGTGTATTAGGCCTACATCAGTGTATTACCTCACGGGCCGCGGCTCGCTTCATTTCATTCACTTCTTGCTTATAGTGCACTCAACTGCCATGCACTTTAGATGAGAGATTCAGTAAACAATCAGTAAACGAGTGATTTCAGACACAGCAACAGAGTCGACACCGAGAGTCGATTCCTGTACTGTAGTCGACCCCGACTCTGGGGCTATTCAGAGTCGAGGAATCGACTCTTTTGGAGTCGACTCCCCATCACTACTAATAATGACTCAGTATTACCAAATCCTTCTGAAGGCATAACAAATTATTTGTAACAGTATTCTAAAGTGTTACTATATTTGGTATCTCTTGTGCATTTGTTATTTGAATTAGCACTAAATAAAAAAGGGAAAAAAACACAGGCAGCTGAGGAGATGGCTAAAGCTCCTCAGACCGCATTGCTCAGCAGAAACTTGTTCTCTGACAACATAAACATTTATTAAAGATCTATTAAACATTTGAGAATGGAAATATTTCACTCAATGTGCACACTTTTAAAATAAAAGCTAAAATGATCCCTGTATGGTGCTTTTCTGTGATCACAAATTAAACTTTTTTTATTGCCTTTTTTTCTCTGTAACCAAAGGCTCTTCATGCCTGTTACTACTAAATTGCATATTTGGTAAAATTGCAATTTTGCTGGCATTTTTAGATTTTGATTAGATTGAAGTCACATTGTGTTTAAGTGTCAAAATAACAATACAAATTATTTCAAGGGTGATATTTGTGTGCTATCTACCAAATCAACCTTTGGAATTGACTGTGTTTGCACTTGTCTTGACTGTGAATGAATTAGACCACTGAGTTTGCCTATTTTCAACCCATGTATACTCATTTCCCATTAGTGAACCAACTAGGTCCCACATGGAGAGCCCAGCTGTGTTTGCCCTTGTGGGACCTACTTAGTTCACCCAAGTGGGCCCCAGATAAGATGCCCATTTTGAGCCCATGCCCACTCTGTACACCTGTAGCCCATGTTTAATCCACGTGGGCCCCAAATACACATGTTGGCTGAATTGTTCTAAAGTGGCTGCTAGCTTGCAGATGGCAACCACTGTTGTTGCCTTTTTTCAAATGAGAAGGCGTGGGAAGGCACAACGTTGATCATGACCCAATGACTGCACGAGGCAAGTGCTTTTAGATATTATTAAAACATATAATTTTAATGATATATGTATATAAAATTAATTTCTTAATATACAAAAACAAAAATCTCAAAGTGCAACAGATTTAAAACAATCAACAAAAAATTTACGGAAAAATTAAGAAGTATATATATATATATATATATATATATATATATATATAGTCACGGTGTATAGTGCAGCACAGATGAAGAGATCCAGAACTTCCAAACAGATGAGCTTTTATTATTTAAGAATGACTGAACAGACCACCAAACACCACAATTCAGACCTAAGACTGGAACAAGGAGTGACTACACAAGAGGAACTTAAATAGGGAACCAAAACGAGTTAATAAACAAGACACACCTGGAACAGAATTAACTAATGAGGGTAACCAAGGAGACAGATAAGTGGCGGGAAACTAACAAAGGACGTGTGACCAGTGCAAACAAAGGAATATACATGTGACATAACTCCCCCCTCCCAGTAGGCGTGTCCTCGCGCCATGGAAAGTCCAACTGGGGAGGGGGGTTGGGCACCCTGAAGTCCTTGGAGTGGCAGGATCTGACTGGGGTCTCCAGGGTGGAGCCGTGGGCGGCCATGGCGGATCAGGGGCCTCGGGCGGCCATGGCGGGTCGGGAGTCTCTGGGCGCCATGGCAAGTCGGGAGTCCCACCCACAGGTATATGGCCCCCCCAAAAAAATTTATTTGGGGCATCAAAGGCAGGAGCGGAGGGCTCGTGGCAGGCCGGAGTGGAAGGCTCGTGGCAGGCCAGAGAGGAGGGCTCGTGGCAGGCCGGAGCGGAGTCCAGCAGGCACGGAGCGGAGTCTAGGAAGGCTGGAGCGGAGTCCAGGAGGGAAGGAGCGGAGTCCTCAAAGTCTATTAGCCAGCATGGCTCTAGTGGAGATGTGGCCTATATGTATATATATATATATATATATATATATATATATATATATATATATATATATATATATATATATATATATATATATATATATATAATAATAGATTTTATTTATAATGCACTTTTCATTCCGAAGAATCTCAAAGTGCAACAAAGGAAAAAAAAAAAAAAAAAGATTAACATGTAAACATATAGAATACTACAAACAATCAACCAACACAAAAAAAAACAGAACAGAAACAGAGCTGATGGTGAACAGAAACAGAGCTGGTGGAAGTCTCTGTTAGCTCCGCAGCACACTGTGGTCCACTCCATGTTTTAAATTTCTCCCAGCCGCAGTGTCCTGATGATGTCGTCGAGGCATGACAGCTGAAGACCAGATGATGGGTCTTCTTGACGATTCAGACGGTGGGGATCGCCGCAGCACCATGCAGGAGGCAGACAAAGCTCTCCGGGCACTTCTGTGGACACACCGGGGTCGGCGCAGAAGTCCAAGCCGCTCCACGGCCGCAATGCAAGACGGAACAGCGGCGCAGCCGAGAGGCGGAACATCCCAACATCATGCCGGACGCTGATGACTATGGCCCGGATGACGCTAGCCCGGTGCAAACTTCAGCCACCACGCAGCTCAAGCCCAAGGGAGACCACCAGTGAGCAGTCGCAGCGAGCAACATCAAATGTCCTCCAAACCAGAACCAACCACAGCAATTCAAACATAAACATTAGAGAAGCGGTGGAAAATGGCGAACGGTGAACAACGTCCTCTCAGTGGCTGCCAGCAAACAGCATAAGTCCCAATTGTAGCTCTGACTGTTAGACAAGTCACAAACATAATAAAATAAAATAAAATCTAAATCTAATAGTATAGTAACATGATTTGTGGGTGGAGAAGCGGCGAACAGACAACGCCAGCGTCCTCTCCCCCACGTTGCCTATATATATATATATACAGGGCTTGTATGTATATATATATATGTATGTATGTATATATATGTATGTATGTATGTATATATATATATATATATATATATATATATATATATATATATATATATATATATATATATATATATATATATATATATATAATGTATGGGGGGCCAAACAGGAAATAATTGAATGTAAATCTGAATATATAGTTATAACTCTGAATATATAAATGTAAATCATGAATATATAGTTATACCTCTGAATATATTAATGTAAATCCGAATATATAGTTATAACTCTGAGTATATAGATATAACTCTGCTTCCGCTATCAATTAAGGGGAAAAATCCATCAGTTCGTTGCACGGGGTTAGAGAAAACGCAGCTTATTTTGTTTCATGTATGTTAAAATATTATAAATATTTAAATGTAAATATATGTTTAAATGTTATTAATATTTAAACATAAGTATGAATGCGGGGCTGCATTTCCCGAAACATTTACGCTATACGTCATTCTTAAGTTATACCTCAAGGCTCAAGCTGTAGGCTACCATCATGTTGATTTTCTCTACATGTTCTTAGTTAAGTATTCCTTCTGTAAGTCATTCTTTCGTAAGGTTGGTCTGGAGCACTCTTAGCTAAGCCTATACCTTATCACCGCTGACAGTTCATTCAGATAGTGACCACCAGTTTCATTGCATCTCAGTCTATACGAATATAATTTGGATAATTTAAGCGTTTTGATTAGTCATTACACTGATATGGTTGATAAAAGCTTTAATTGTGTTATCCAAAGGTAGTCTACATCAGCTTGCAAACCATTATGGAGTCTATACAGCGAAGAGTTGTGCCAAATAAAAGACTGCGCCGTCCCCAGAGCCTTTTCTATGTGCATTATTTCATCCGTGAAAACTTTAGTCTCCTGGCTGCCATTTCAGAAGCTGCAATTCAAAATAAATTTTGTCTGCCACGGCATCAAATTCAGCAGCTTTTAGATCTTGTTGGTCCGACTTTGTCAAGAAAACCGAGCTCCGAAATTCAGCTGCTGCCGCTCTTCTCTTTCTTTCTTCTTTGCTCCGCTGTAGTTGCTATTAATAAAATGGTTTGCGTGTTGCGCCTTTATTGAGTAGGTCATCCAATCATAGAAATGATTGATTTACACCAATAATATGATTCTAGGCTTAATTAAGACTATGGCAAAATATATTATGATAATATTCATGCATGATACGTTTGGGCATGAGAGGTTGAATCGTTGCGGGTTCGCACGATCATTTCAAAATATCCTCGGTTGGATCTAGTTTGCAATATTGATTTTATGTATAAGATCCCACGAGTCCTAATTAATTTAAACTATTTCTGAAGTGCTTCTATTAGCCTACAAAGAACAGCGTTCTCACGTTAAACAGCCCCTTCTTAGAGTGAATAGGCAAATCGATTTTTGATTCAATGATCAGTTCAGCACCACCGCCATGGACAGCACCTGATAACGTCACACTTAAGAAGGTATATCTTAATAATATATAAGGTATAAGCAGTGGCGTAACTTACTATTGATGGGCCCCAGTGCAGGCTATGGCCCCCCTGTGCTGAACCCTAACCTAGCCTATGTAAGACTTTAGGTTTAGGTTTCATTTCTATATCAGGATATCGGTTGTTCATTATTATTTACAAATCAATTAGGGGGGTTCGGGGGCATGCTCCCCCGAGAAAATTTAGATACCTACATATGTGCATTTTAAGATGTTCTGAAGGCCAAAAAAGTAGATATTACCAGAGACTCATCAAGATGGACATGTTGACATAGGCTACTTTTTGTGTGAGTTTGTCCGTTCAAACGCAAGACTTGAAAGAGAACTCAATATTTGCTCGCTGTGAGACTGTGCGCTTTCGGATGAGTGCACAGAGACAGATGTTCTCATTCGCGTCTTCTGGCACTACACGCGGGGATGATGGTGAAAATGCAATGTCGTGGAATGTATACGCCAAAACTCATTTTGGCGTGTCTATGGCACGCTGTTTTTCGCGTGCATATGATACGCATTTTATGGCGTATTATACATACGAACCCCCCACCCCACCACCCTAAACCTACCCAAGCGCGTGTCATATATACGTCATAAAGTGCGTATCATATGCACGTGAAAAACAGCGTATCATATGCACGCCAAAATGAGTTTTGGCGTATACGTTCCACGACATTGCACACTCGTACTATTTATACGCATTTATGTGTGATCGGGTTCATCGCTGGTGTTAGTGTATCACTGAGGAGCCAGTGCGTGTATCCATCAAGTGAAACATAAACAAAGTATTATTTTCAAGTTACAACCCTATGGTTACAACCCATAGATGCGTCATCAGATGTGAGATGAACCACATCTTTAGACAAGCACGCAGGTCGCGGTTTGCGTCATCACATTTCGGACGTTTCGGTGATGAAAGTCTTTCGGCCAAGAATGCACCGAGAATGCACATGGTCCATTTTCGGCCGAATATTTGATGCATCCCTAATTAAAATAATGAATAATAATAATAATAATAATAATAATAATAATAATAATAAATTATATTATGGTCTATTATATTTAAACATAAATATGAAACTAAATAGGCTACGGTTTCTTTGACCCTCTGGCTGAAGAACGCACCTGCGAGTTCTGATGTTTTTTCCCCTCACGAGTCATGACGGGGGATATAACTCGCAATACTCCGTAATTTTTGGCCATACAGATAAATGTGAGACATAATTATAAACTATTAATTGTCTACTTTTATTTGTGTACACTCACATAACAACAAAACGTCGTGCTTTAGTAAAATACATTTAAAAAAAAGGTGCGATATTTATCTGCGAGAATCTGAAACTCGGTGAATAGATGACATAAACATGAAACATACGTCTAAAGAAAGCTTGAAAGCTTTCGTAGCACGCTAAGACACATGTCATTTCACTCCCTGCTCCGCATGCGCTCCACTCCGCTGACATGCTCTGCTCTGAATATATAAATGCAATTCTGAATATATAAATGCAATTCTGAATATATAAATGCAATTCTGAATATATAAATTCAACTCTGACTATATAAATGTAATTGTCGAATATATAAATGTAATTCCCGAATATATAAATGCAATTCTGAATATATAAATGCAATTCTGAAGACTTTCATTCCATATATTCAAGTTTCATTCCATATATTCAGACTTTCATTCCATATATTCAAGTTTCATTCAATATATTCAATTTTCAGAGATGTAATATGAGAAAATGACTCAAATTTGATCATTTTTCGTAAAAAAAAAAAAAAAAAAACGAGAATTCAGTTTGATTTGATATTTTTATAGGATCAGGGATAAAAAAATGGATAACAAGTCTTGAATATTTGATTCCCACGTGTGGGCTTGCATTAAACGACCCTTTCCGCTGATTGGTCAACCAAAGATCAACCCGTGCTGCTCTCGGTGTTTCCAAAGTTCCATGCAGAATAGCCAACCCGATCACATGTAAATGTGTATAGTACAAGTATGCAATGTCATGGAATGTATAGCCTACGCCAAAACTCATTTTGGCGTGCATATGCTACGCTGTTTTTCGTGTGGATATGATACGCACTTTATGGTGTGCATATGACACGCTCTTGGGTAGGATGGGGGTGTTGGGGGAACCCGGGTTCGTCCTTATAATACGGCATAAAGTGCTTATCATATGCACGCGAAAAACACCGTAACATATGCACGCCAAAATTAGTTTTGGCGTATATTTTCCACAACATTGCTGTACTATACGCATTTTCGTGCTGCTGGACAGATTCTTAAACTGTTTCATAAACTCTCTCCTCAAACAACCGGACTAATTTTTTGACACAGATCGCGCTGGACAGGGACTAGAAAGGGTTCTCTTGTCTATAAGCATGGATTCGACAACCAACGCGCAAGAGAAATAGTAGCTGTTTTATTATTTCAGAAATATTAATGTAGGCTGCATTGCATCTGCTGCGTGACCCACTGGACAGCGAAAGATACATTTTAGCGAAGCGACGACCAGTATCAATTAAAGTGTAGGCTAAATATGCTGCATTGCAGTCATATCTATTATTTTAGACACCACACTGAGTGAAGCTTAAATATGATATGAAAGATATGAAAATATGTACGCTATATATGACATGTTTTCGTATGTCAGTTTATCACAGCGCATCTGCTGTTTTGGTCGTTATTTTATTCGTTTTTAGTTTTTTTGTTGTTGTTTGTTTTTAGATAATATAGCTTTACAATTATTTTAGGGCAATTAGTTATAAATAAAGGCAAGAATTCTAATCTTTTTAAAAATGTATAGTTGTCCTCTTTTTATGAATTCTGAAGTGGCATTTAGACCAAACTGTTTTAATGCTGCTCGGAAGATTAACACATAATTACAATGACATATAGTGTTATGAGATTAAAGATAGGCCAAGCCTTTTGAAATACGTTTTTTTAATTTTTTTTTTTTATAATTTTTTTATGAAACAACCAATTCGTTCAAAAAGCTGAATCAGGAATAAAGCAAGTGTATATCAATGGGACATTGAATAATTCATTCAATGAATTAGTTTAAAAAATCAGATTCATTCATGAACAGCACTGTTCAGTGAGTCAGCCGCACAACAGTTGTGTGGCTTTATTTTGCAATAGCCTAGCATTAATTACGGGGTTTCTTTATTCGCTTGGTACTATTTTCACAGGGTGTACATTTTCAAAACTCATACAAAAATCCAAATCACACTTGTAACACAGCTAGTCATTTTGTCAAAACCTGAGCTCATGCTTTCATTCAGTTGCACGTACATATTTTCAGTCCATCATTGTTTCAAACACAAGATTACTGTAATATGTCATGAGAACATTTGGATTAATTACTAAAACACCACTGTATGCTACTCTTTCAATTTAGTACATCCAACAGCAAACAATGCAAGATACATGTTTCAAATCTCCCTCGTTGCTGAATTAATTACAGTAACAGGCTACAGATGCCACATAAGAAAATATGCTATACATTACCTACCTTATGTAAATTAATCCATAATGTATTTAATAGTATCTATTCAGTGTGTTATCAAAAGGTGTGATGAAAAAGTTATGACCCAGCCCTGAGGTTCTGGGGTATAGAACAGAGTTTGGTGCCAATAGAGTAAATGTTCTCACTGTGCCATATGACTACTGTAGCTGAGCTTTATAAGGGTGAGTTACAGTAATGTGGCAGCCTCTACCATAGTAATCTGTTTGCAGTATAACATGGCATACATACTGTAATGTACAACGGTGTATTTAACTCCATCCGTTTTATCAATCCCTTAAACTCTATTCTGCTCTATGTTCCCTCACACACAGACTCATACACACGTCTGGTTCATTATCTGTCTGGGTATAGCCTACATAGGCGTATTGATTTTTATACTGTACAAACTGTATATTCTCTCCCCTTACGCTATCTACCCATCACACAAACCTTTCAGCATTTTTACAATTTCAAAAAAAATTTTTTTTTATAATAATAATATAATTGCCCCCATAATGTAGAGTTTTCTTTAATGACATACTCCAGTTATTGTTAAAACACACCACACTTGCTTCTTTTGTGCATTCTGAGCGCTTTTTGTGTGATATTCTGTTTATTTGTTTCACTTTACACCGACTGCAGCTGCAGATAGGCTATACATATATATTCTTGTTACATACTAAACTAACAGAAAGTTTATCATATTTTCTGGCTCTTTTGCTTTATTTTTATAATCATAACCATACTTTCACCCAAACGTAATAAATAAAACAAGTTTAAATGTGTAAATCTTCTACAGATATTTTTATTCTTCGTTTTCTTTTTTGACACACTCCAGTTATTGTTAAAATACACTACACGTGTTTCTTGTGTGCATTTTAAGCACTTTTTTGCGTGAAATCATATTTATTTTGTCCAGTAAAAGTGTGCTTTCACTTTAATTGAGCGTCAGCAGCGCAACAAAAATAGGCTCACCGCCGAAACCCCCTTCACTGCTGCTCACGCGACGCTCCTGCTCCCGGTGTGAATGCACTCATTGATTAACATTGGCGCCGGAAAAAATATGAGCTGCCCACGCGCCGCTCACGCTTGCGGTGTGAAAAAGCAGTTATGCTGACCAGTCACACATAAATGCGTATAAATAGTACGAGTGTGCAATGTCGTGGAATGTATACACCAAAACTCATTTTGGCGTGCATATGATACGCTGTTTTTCGCGTGCATATGATACGCACTTTATGGCGTATATATGACACGCTCTTGGGTAGGTTTAGGGTGGTGGGGCGTATATATGACACGCGCTTGGGTAGGTTTAGGGTGGTGGGGTGGGGGGTTCGCATGTATAATACGCCATAAAATGCATATCATATGCACGCGAAAAACAGCGTGCCATAGACACGCCAAAATGACTTCTGGCGTATACATTCCACGACATTGCACACTCTTACTATTTATACGCACGGGCTGATCTTTGGTTGACCAATCAGAGGAAAGGGGCGTTTCATGCCGGTCCACACTTTCGATTCCATATATTCAAGTTTCATTCCATATATTCAGACTTTCATTCCATATATTCAGACTTTCATTCAATATATTCAAGTTTCATTCCATATATTTGGACTTTCATTCCATATATTCAAGTTTCATTCAATATATTCAAGTTTCATTCCATATATTCGGACTTTCATTCCATATATTCAAGTTTCATTCCATATATTCGGACTTTCATTCAATATATTCAAGTTTCATTCCATATATTCAGACTTTCATTCTATATATTCAAGTTTCATTCCATATATTCGGACTTTCATTCCATATATTCAAGTTTCATTCCATATATTCGGACTTTCATTCCATATATTCAAGTTTCATTCCATATATTCAGACATTCATTCAATATATACAACCAATCATATTATAAATACTATAATTTCCTGAACGGCATGCCATAGTATGTGTATATATATATATATATATATATATATATATATATATATATATATATATATATATATATATATATATATATATGTATGTATGTATGTATGTATGTATGTATATATATAAAAGCTGAGGTTCGACCACTGGGTAAGTGTCTGTCTGCAGGCCCGAGTCACTGGGACCCGGAGGGTGCCAGACTGCCATGTCCATCTCGGGACTCGAACGCGAAGCCAGTGCTGAAGCAATCCGAGCGGCGACACCGCGGCTGCAGATGCCATATGCCCCAGGAGCCTCTGAACAGTTTCAGTGGAACTGCACTCTTGCTCTCTAACTGACGGAGGCAAGTCAGCAGTGACTGCGCGCACTCGCCGGTAAGCTGCGCGCACATGGCAACCGAGTCGATCTCCATACCGAAAAAAGAGATCCTCTACACTGGGCAGAGTTTGCTCTTCTCCCAGTTGACCCGAAGGCCCAGACGAGCTAAGTGGTGGAGAACCAGGTCTCTGTGTTCGCACACACCCGGTCCCGAGAGTGGCCCAGTATGAGCCAGTCGTCGAGATAGTACAGGATGTGAACCCCTTGTTGCCTGAGTGGCGCAAGGGCTGCCTCGACAATCTTCGTGAAGACGTGAGGGGACAGAGCTAGCCCGAATGGGAGTACGGCATACTGATATGCCCGCCCTTCGAACGCAAACCGTAGGAACGGTCTGTGTCGCGGAAGGATGGACACATGGAAGTACGCGTCCTTCAGGTCAATCGCTGCAAACCAATCGCATAGACGAACGCATTCGAAAAGGCGTTTCGCAGTCAACATCCTGAACGGAAGCCTGTAAGGGGATCGGTTCAGGGCGCGAAGGTCCAGGATCGGCCGTAACCCACCGGAATTCTTCGGTACAATGAAGTAGGGGCTGTAGAAGCCGGACTTCATCTCGGCTGGAGGGACGAGCTCGACCGCGCCCTTCGCCAGTAGGGTCGCGATCTCCGCACGCATGACAGGGGCATTGGACCCCACCATGGTGTACCGGACACCCCGGAAGCGGGGAGGAGCTCGCGCGAACTGAATCGCATAGCCGAGCCGGATGGTCCGCGTGACCCAGCGGGACAGACCCGGCAGCTGTAGCCACACTCCCAGGGAGTGTACCAACGGGTCATACGGAGCACCGGCGTACCCTAGGTGGGGCAGCGAGGCAGTGTGACCAGCCCGGACTCGGGTGGCATAGCTGCCCGGTGTCGGGGCGGCGGTAACAACTGCGCCCTGACAGAGGAGACCAGGGAAGGACTCGCGTTCCACTGGGGTCTGCTCTGAGAGGGGGCTGGCGACAGAGAGGGACGAGAGCGGCGTGGCCCGGGGGCGGCACGCACTGCCGTCACCGGTCTCTGGGTGCTCAGGGATGGGTTAATCAGTTCTTTCTTACAAAGGGTGCTGCTGACCCGTGGGCCAGCAGCTAGACAAAGGATTCTCCCCCGGCCCTCGACTGGGGAAGGGGCGGACTTGCCACCGTCTCATGAAAGAACTGCCCATCCTAGAGCTGTCCGCATCCGGAGCGCCCCTGGCCTTTTTTCAGCAAGCTGCGGGGCTGGCGCGGACCGGGATGGCTTCCTGCAGCGCGCTCTGCGGCGTGGCCAGGGTGAAGGCTGCTGCTGTGGCCACGCGGGAGGGGGTTGCAGGAAGTTGGCGGCGCTTAGGTGCAGCAGCGGGCCGCCGGGGCAGATGGCCTCAGTCTGCCTCTGGGGACAGCCAAGAACTGTTGGGCGCAGTCCCTGACCGTGCCGCAGAATAAGGCCGGCCTGGGATATGGGCGAGCTGAGGAGGCTGGCTCACTCAGCCTTCCCACATCGACCAAGTAAGGCCAATTGTCTTTCCCGGACCACAGCTGTGGACATCTCCTGACCCAGGGGGTGTGTGGTCACCTACGCCACGCTGGGCGGGATCGGTGGCGGCACGCCTTTCTCGAGGCAGTGTTACCGGCCCGGACTCGGGTGGCATAGCGGCCCGGTGTCGAGGCACTGGTAACGACTGCGCCCTGACAGAGGAGACCAGGGAAGGACTCGCGTTTCACTGGGGTCTGCTCTGCGAGGGGGCTCATAAGCCCTGAATCAGCTCTGTCCTCGTGCATACGCATCGGGGGCAGCTTACCCCAACTATAGTAGACGAGCCAACAGGCTTGGGAGGGCGCTTAGGATAGCCTCACCGCATCAGGTCAAAGCACTCAGTGGACACCGTAGTGCGCAACAGAGCATCTGACTGAGGGGGAGGGACCCCAGTGTACCCTTAGGCCGCGACCCTCGAGGGCAGAGAAGGCGGAGGAGGCCACCGAACGGTCGCGGGAAGACCCGGAGATCTCCCGGACCGCGTGTACTCCTCATGCATCTCGGGAGCGAAATGGCATTGGGGGCGGGGCCAGCAGCTGTCGGGTGCCACCTCCAAAAACCAATCGCCCTACCACGAGCACTCGTGACAGGGTGGAGATTCACACCAGCCCGAGGCTCGCGGCTGCCCGAGATAACATGGCTGTCAACTCTAGGTCAGATTCTCAGTGCTACCACACCCGGAGGCGGAGCATAGCCGAATCGTCATCCCCAAAGGACTCTAGCCCACCTTGAGATGTGGCAATCGACCTCTCGCCGCTATCTGGAGTATGAACGAAACGAACGGGGCGTCAGCAGACGGTCCCACTGCTTCAGTCCAACACTCACTGGAAGCGATGTGCAAGAGGGCGGGAGTGGCCCGAGGAATGATCGTCGGGGTTCTTAATACCACAGCACCGCCCTCAGGTCACCCTGGCCACCAGCCAAAGTACCACCTCTGTCGGAGATGGTAGATCGGGGTGTGGCAGAGGGGACTCTCTCTCTTAACAGAGATCATTGAGTCTCGACCACAACATCGCGATGGTCATGTTCCTGCAGAGGGAACACAGCACATCCACAAACACTGTCCAAACGTGCTGCCCAAACACGTCGAGCAGTGAATGCGTTCCAAAGACAGCAACAGATATCGACCACACCCGGAAGGGCGCGGGCAAACCGTCTTGAAAAAGACGTGCCACACGCAAGCTCTTTTTGTGAGAGGAAGCTCTGCAGAGTGCCTAAGCGCCCAGGGAAAACACACACAGCTGTTGCAGATCACTGCACAAATCAGCAGGCAGGCAATGTGAGATCGCTGGAACGCGCCGTTACACCAACACCCTGGAGATCCGCTCATCTCGAAGACTGAAGAGAGGACTTCAGAATTCAGGCTTGCCGGAGTGAAGAGATGCTCTTGGCTCCGAAGCAGAAACATAATGCGATTCATGCCAGCTACTTCCTTATATACCCAGGTGGGTAGGCGGAGTTATGCATGCAAATCTCGCATGCCCATGGCATTGGCACTGCCATTGGGCGTTTTCTAAGATCTCGAAGATGATTGGCTTCTAGGCAAAACCCCCATTCGTCAGTCACTGACGTTACGTCGGAGTGACTGAACAAAAGGGAACTGGTATCTTAGCTCACTACATTTTCCAAGTAGCTTGCCCAACACTGCTCCTTGTGCCTAAATAATTTAAATACACATGCACACGTGTAATTTGCTGTAATTGTCCAGCCCTTGCCAACCTTCACATCCCAGCTGATATACAATGTAGTCTTGATTTGGGTGGTCACTGCATGTGAAAGTTTGAAAGGGTTTTAAATCTTCAAAATCAAGTAAAATGACTCAATCAAGTAATTTAAGCATGCCAAAGTCAACTTTAATCATATAAAATGTAATTTCCAAACCGCAAAATTGTGGCCGGTGAAAATGCTGAGTGGCTAGTTACTTTGGAAAACCACTAGCCACGGTGGCTGGTGAGCAAAAAAGTTAATGTCAAGCCCTGATTGCACTCCAACTGAAATATTTCAGGTCTTTTATTGTTTTAATACGGATGACTTTTGCATACAGATCATGAAAACCCAAAATTCCTATCTCAAAAAATTAGCATATCATTAAAAGGTTCTCTAAACAAGCTATTAACCTAATCATCTGAATCAACTAATTAACTCAACTAATTAACTGCAAAAGATTCCTGAGGCTTTTAAAAACTCCCAGCCTGATTCATTCATCAAAACCGCAATCATGAGTAAAACTGCCAACCTGACTGCTGTCCAGAAGGCCATCATTGACACCCTCAAGCGAGAGGGTAAGACACAAAAAGAAATTTCTGAACGAATAGGCTGTTCCCAGAGAGCTGTATCAAGGCACCTCAGTGGGAAGTCTTTGCGAAGGAAAAAGTATGGCAAAAAAACGCTGCACAACGAGAAGAGGTGACCGGACCCTGAGGAAGATTGTGGAGAAGGACCGATTCCAGACCTTGGGGGACCTGCGGAAGCAGTGGACTGAGTCTGGAGTAGAAACACCCAGAGCCACTGTGCACAGGCGTGTGCAGGAAATGGGCTACAGGTGCCACATTCCCCAGGTCAAGCCACTTTTGGGCTACAGAAAAGCAACAATCAAGGTGCCAGAGTCTGGAGGAAGACTGGGGAGAAGGAAATGCCAAAATGCCTGAAGTCCAGTGTCAAGTACCCACAGTCAGTGATGGTCTGGGGTGCCATGTCAGCTGCTGGTGTTGGTCCACTGTGTTTTATCAAGGGCAGGGTCAATGCAGCTAGCTATCAGGAGATTTTGGAGCACTTCATACTTCCATCTGCTGAAAAGCTTTATGAAGAGATGAAGATTTCGTTTTTTAGCACGACCTGGCACCTGCTCAAAGTGCCAAAACCACTGGTAAATGGTTTACTGATGTAGCGACTCAGGCGAATCAAACACACAATCGCCAGTTACATTTAACAAATATGTTTTGAATGCTTTGTGCTTAGTAACAGACCTTCCCCCAACACAACAGAGAAAGATTCTCTGTTACCCTGGAAACCATCTGATAAGAAGTTTTACGGCCCAAAAGAATTTGGCCACATGAAAAGTTCCATACACAGAGAGTTAAAGCTTGTAAAACACACGCTTTTACCTCAAATTATAGACAAACCATCTATAAATGAACATGCACCCCAGGACATTATATGTAAATACATAACTGTCTTGTAAAATGTTTCTTCTGTATGGTATTTTGCATCTTTTTGTCTTTGTCTTAACAATTTACTAGTTCAGGTAACCTCATATATGTCATGTCTCCTATCAAATTAATGCTCACTTCACGACTTACACTTCCATGTATATCACTTATTCAGAGAATGCAGTGTGTGTTTGTTGTATTAATTAGAGTATGAATGGGCAGAGACCCATCAATTTGAGCTTGAAACAAAGAGCCATAAAATCTTCTGAGGAATTTCCCGCCTGGAAATCCCAACAATCTCATTGGTTAAGTCTAACCCCGGAGGGTTGGACTACTCCCAGACTTTAAAAGGAGGTGCTCGGATGCCCTCCCCCTTCTTCTCCTCTCTCTTCTCTCTCTGGCGGAACCAACACGTCACCGTGGCTCGTCACCGTGGCTGGCCCTTGAGCCAGGCCACCAATGCAGGCCCTCCAAGCAGGCCCCAACTCTTCCTCTCTTCCCCTCTTCCCTGGTTCTCCTCGCTTCCCTACCGATTCATCAAATTCCTAGCCCCGAGGGCATTTCTTCAGGGAGAACACAGAGCATCTCTAGAGCAACCAGCCGCTCCCCCCGACCTCGGAAAGAACCGCCGGACACGCAGGACATTTGAACTCGGAACACACGCACACACGCGAGAAGCCAAAACTAAAGCAAGTATTCTTATTTTCCAAATTCAAACTGCTGTTAAGAGGGTGTGTTATTTTCCCGTTGGGACAAGTTAACTCCGTGAAGGTTGTATTTGATGAGCTGAAGGAAAGCTGTCCCCCCCCCACTCTCTTTGTCTCTCTCTCTCTCTCTCTCTCTCTCTCTCTCTCTTTATCTCTCTAAGTTCAGTCTATTCCTTATCTTCGTTTATGTACCATATTCTTTTGTTTACTATCTATATTTCTACTCTCTCGATGCATATTTAGTGTGTACTTTCTGTGTGAATTGTAGTGTTATTTTTAGTCTGTGTTTATTAAACCTCCAAAAGACATTTAATGAGTTGAATCTGTTATTCTGCCACATACACGAAGTCAATGAAACTTACGATCTAACGTTACCTAACTGCTTATGCTACTATTTTAGTAAAGTAAACTGTACGACCACTTGAAATATTGATTTTGTCCTGATCAGTAAAGTTAATGTTTCTTATGTGCTCGTAAAGCAGTAATCCCTTATTGAGAATTGATTTGAGAGTCTATAACTAATTTGCAGGACAAACTTAGTAAGATAATTTCAAGCAATTCCGTAAAGGGTTACTTGTATTTAATTAAACATTTTTCCCTATCGGAAAATTTTAATACGTAATGAACGACTAGCAAATTATATTCATAAATTCATGAATCTTGCATATTAAATCCCTTTTGAGTTAATTATTCCTCGAGACATTAAACTCATAGTCATTGTCGTTACACTGACCATGGTATTACTGTGCTCAATTGGCCTGTCAACTCTCCTGACCTAAACCCCATAGAGAATCTGTGGGATATTGTGAAGAGAAAGTTGAGAGACGCAAGACCCAACATTCTGGATGAGCTTAAGGCCACTAAGGAAGCATCCTGGGCCTCCATAACACCTTAGCAGTGCCACAGGCTGATTGCCTCCATGCCACGCCGCATTGAAGCAGTCATTTCTGCAAAAGGATTCCTGACCAAGTATTGAGTGCATAACTGAACATAATTATTTGAAGGTTGACTATTTTTGTATTAAAAACACTTTTTTTTTTTTTTTCATTGGTCGGATGAAATATGCAATTTTTTTTAGATGTATGCCAAAATCATCACTATTAAAACAATAAAAGACCTGAAATATTTCAGTTGGTGTGCAATGAATCTAAAATATATGAAAGTTAAATTTTTATCATTATATTATGGAAAATAATGAACTTTATCACAATATGCTAATTTTTTGAGAAGGACCTGTATATATATATATATATATATATATATATATATATATATATATATATATATATATATATATATATATATATACAGTTATATAATAATCAGTTAGACTGCAATATTAGTCTTGTGTAGTGTTTGGTGGATTTGCCAAACTAGATTACATCTGCACTTTGTCGGTGGTAGCCTACTCTAATCATAGGGAAGTAGAAGTGCTAAAAGTGTTTTCGATGATCACAGCAGAGTGTAACTCATGCAAACATAGTATAGAAGAATTTGAAACGTGTGTGTTTCATATGGTAACAAAGTGTGGTTCCCTTTCGGGGAACTCGAGCTGCGTCGAAACGCTGTGAGAACGCCTCTGTTTAAATGCGTCGTGAAGCGCCTGTAGAACCATTCCATCGGAAAAAAGATCGATCGTCGGCGTGATGACGTCATCGACCGGAAGCTATAAAACGTCCGTGAAAACAAACAGGAACTAGCTTCTGAGCCTTCAGCAAGCGATCTGTGTGAACCTGTCTGTCTATTTGGTGTTTTTGTCTGTCTATTATACTAGAAAGCAGAGATTTTCCACCCTTTTTGTTAAATATTCAATATATTAACAGAAAAAAGAGAAAATAAAATAGATAGAATGGCGAGTGAAAGCAGCAATTTCAGAAAGTGTGTTCCTCCCTGCCCACGCTACATCACGGGCGGGGACACACATCTTCTCTGTGTTGCATGCTTGGGAGCGCAGCATGCCCAGGCAGCCCTCGAGGGGGCTGCTTGCGAGCACTGTGAGCGTATGCCACTGAGAACGCTGCGCTCCCGCCGGGCACTCTTCGAGGAGGGTGCCTCGGCTCGTGTTCCCCGCGGCTCTGGTCCCGCTGCCGCCGAGGCGGAGCGGAGGCTGCAGTCGTGGGGATCACAATTGGATGTTGCAGAGGGGTTAGAGACGGGCGCTGCCTTATCTCTGCCCTCACCTGCTCCATCCAGCGGTTCTTCTCGGGGCATGGAAGCACGCATGGCGGTTTCTTCCCCCCCGAGAGAGCCGCCGGTACTTCATCTGTCCAGCTCTGAGGAGGTGGACGTTGAAAGTATCGATACTGAAGATTCGCCACTTCAGTCCCCTGCTAGTGAGGAGCTAGTTGAGGTTTTGACGCGAGCAGTGGCCAGATTAAACATCGACTGGCCCACTGAAAGATCTGAGGCAGGAAGAAAACGTCATAGTAAGCTAGACGAACGCTTCCTGCCGTCTCGCGCTTCAGAACCTCAGCGACGGGGCCTGCCGTTCTTCCGCGATTTGCACACCGAGGTGGCAAGATCGTGGAAGAGACCGGCTTCATATCGTGTCTTCAGCCCGCAGACTTCGGTCTACAGCAACATTTGCGGGCTGAGACAGTATGGTTATGGGGCGATGCCAAAGGTTGAAGAGACGCTCGCGAGCCATCTCTCGCCTTCCTCGGCATCGTCCCTGAAGGCCCCGACTTTACCCACCAGACCTCTAAAAACAACGTCGGCGATGGTGGGTAAAGCGTACTCGGCGGCGGGTCAAGCGGCTGCATGCCTGCACACGATGGCTATCGTGCAGGCATACCAGGCTGACCTGCTAAGGGATTTGGACGGTAGTGATGCTGTGGGGGGTGATATTATCGCTGAACTGAGATCATCAGCCGATCTAGCTCTCCGGGCCACCAAGGAGACGGCCAGATGTGTTGGCCGCTCCATGGCAGCATTGGTGGCTACGGAGAGGCATTTATGGTTAAACCCCACAGACATCAAGGAGAGGGAGAAAGCCTTTCTGCTTGATGCGCCGCTTTCTCCTGGAGGCCTCTTCGGTGACGCAGTTCACACTGTCACCGAGAGGTTCCAGGAGTCGAAAAAGCAAGCTGCGGCGCTCAAGCAGTTCCTCCCTCTCCGGGTCCAGGTCCCTGGGGCTGCTGCTGATACCACCAAGCAGCCCAAGCCGAGTACGAGCTCCTCCTACAGGGCTCAGCAGAAGCAGAGCGTCGCTGCCCGAGCTCCCCCTCAGCGTGGGGACGAGGGGCGGCGCTCTCAGACGAGGCCTTCGAGGGGCAGGGCTGATCTGCGGACAGTCCTGATCGCCAAGAAGGCCTCGTCGAAGCGTTCCTGACGCCAGAAGCGTCAGGACGCTGAGGGTGGTTCCCCCCGTAGGGAAACGGTGCTTACCCCTGCCTACGGTACCCGTTTCCCTACGGCACCCTCGGGGGGCCGCGCTGCCAACCCTGCCGCAATGCCGGGGCGCAGTCGGTCTCCGCGGGCCACCCGAGGGTGGTCCGCACCCCCTTCGGGGGGTCCCCGAGCAGTCAAGTCAGTTGTTCCCTGCCGGTCCGCCGCTTCAGGGCACTGCGCTTGTTGCTCAAAGTACACCAGAGGCCAGCCTCGAGAGGCTGGTTCCCTTAGTAGATTTTCTAGACGAGTGGAAACGTCTACCAAATATATCTCGTTGGGTCCTGCAGATAATAGAAAGGGGGTACGCCATTCAATTCGGAAGTCGGCCACCTCCTTTCTCCGGTGTCCTCCCTACAGAGGTGGGCCCGGAGCAGGCTCTGGTAATGGCACAGGAAGTAGAGACACTCCTGCAAAAAGGGGCTATAGAGAGGGTTCCCCCTCCCAGCAGGGAGTCTGGCTTTTACAGCCGTTACTTCATCGTGCCGAAGAAGGATGGGGGCTTACGCCCGATATTAGATCTGCGGCTATTGAATCGCTCGGTGGCCAAGCTCAAATTCAAGATGCTTACACTCAGACAGATTGTAGCGCAGGTCAAATCGGAGGATTGGTTTGTCACCATAGACCTCAAAGATGCGTATTTTCATGTCTCCATCCTTCCACATCACAGGAAGTTCCTGAGGTTTGCCTTCGGGGGAGAGGCATACCAATATCGTGTACTTCCCTTCGGTCTAGCACTGTCACCCCGCACGTTCACCAAGTGTGTGGATGCAGCTCTGGCGCCGCTGCGTCTTCAGGGCATCCGCATATTGAACTATATCGACGACTGGCTGATTCTAGCGAATACAGAGCAGATGGCGGTTCAGCATCGAGATGCTGTTCTCGCCCATATGTCGAAATTGGGGTTGAGGCTGAACGCCAAGAAGAGTGTGCTTTCTCCGGCTCAGAGAACCACTTTTCTGGGGGTGAACTGGGACTCGGTAATTATGCGGGCGCAATTATCGCCAACACGCATAGCATCGATCCTGGCAGCCGCCAAAGAACAGAAGCTAGGCCGAGCCGTCACTGTGAAACAGTTCCAGAAACTGTTAGGTCTCATGGCAGCAGCGTCCAACGTGATACCTTTTGGCCTACTGTACATGAGGCCACTGCAGTGGTGGCTCAAGACAAAAGGGTTCTCCCCGAGGGGAAATCCGCTCCGCACGATCAAAGTCACGCGGCGATGCCTACGTGCTCTGGTCATGTGGAAAAACCCGGGGTTTTTATCTCAGGGTCCCGTGTTGGGGGCTCTTGTTCGTCGCGTAACGCTAACGACAGACGCCTCTCTCACGGGCTGGGGGGCGACCATGAGTGGTCGCTCGTCCCAGGGTCTATGGCAGGAGCATCAGCGGCACTGGCACATAAATCGGCTAGAGATGCTCGCAGTGTTTCTTGCATTGAAACAGTTCCTGCCCGACCTCAGGGGCCACCATGTACTAGTCAGAACAGACAACACGTCCGTGGTGGCCTACATAAACCACCAGGGGGGTCTGAAGTCTCGTCCGTTGGACAAATTGGCACATCGGATCCTCCTGTGGGCCCAAGGGAAATTGCTGTCAATCAGGGCAGTATATATCCCGGGGGCCCTGAATCAGGAAGCAGACAGCCTGTCGAGACAGGGGCCGAGGCCCGGGGAATGGAGACTCCATCCAGAGGTGGTGGAGCTCCTTTGGAAGGTTTATGGGAAGGCAGAGATAGACCTGTTCGCTTCGGCGGAGAATTCTCACTGCCCGCAGTGGTTTTCTCTGACCCATCCGGCCCCGCTGGGGCTGGATGCCATGGTACAGGAGTGGCCGAGGCTGCCTCTGTACGCCTTCCCCCCGATTGTCCTGCTTCCAGGAGTTCTGGAGAGGGTACGCCGGGACGGGGCCCAGGTACTTCTAGTGGCTCCGAACTGGCCGACCCGAGTATGGTTTGCGGACCTGATATCTCTCCTGGAAGGCTCTCCGATGGAGATTCCGACCAGGAGGGATCTACTCTCTCAGGCGGGCGGGAGATTCCTGCACCCACGCCCAGAGATGTGGAAACTGTGGGCCTGGCCTCTGAGGGGGCTAGGCTCATAGAGGAGGGTCTCTCGGCCGAGGTCGTAGAGACCATCCTACACTCCAGAGCTCCGTCCACAAGGAAGCTGTACGCTTTGAAATGGAGACTTTTCTCAGCATGGTGCAGAGAACGCCAGTGGGATCCAGTTAACTGCCCGGTTGGTACAGTGCTGGAGTTCCTGCAGGAGAGGTTCTCTGCAGGGTTGACCCCCTCCACACTTAAGGTGTACGTGGCGGCCTTGGGTGCTGTCCACGTCCCTTGCAGTGGAGTGTCTTTGGGAAGACACCCTCTAATTACACGCTTCCTTCGTGGCACATTAAGGTTGAGGCCAGTTATGCACTCGAGGGTCCCGGCATGGGACTTGGCCATTGTGTTGAGGGGCTTGTCCGGACCTCCGTTCGAACCTCTGGAGGAGGTTTCGGATAAGTTCCTCACTCTAAAAACCATCTTCCTTTTGGCCATATCATCTCTTAAAAGGATAGGAGATATTCAGTCTCTGTCGGTAGAGCCCTCATGTCTAGAGTTTGCGCCGGGGATGGTGAAAGCATTTCTGCATCCCAGGCCGGGTTATGTCCCCAAGGTTCCTACGAGCCCACGGGGCCCCATCACTCTACAAGCCTTCTGTCCTCCTCCATTTATGACGTCAGACCAGGAAAGATTAAATCTGCTGTGTCCTGTGAGGGCACTGGATACCTATGTCCACAGAGCTGCCCTGTGGAGAAAAACTGAACAATTGTTTGTTTGCTTTGGACCCCCTAAGAAGGGGGCCCCAGTATCCAAGCAGAGGATGAGCAAGTGGGTGGTCGAGGCCATCTCACTTGCTTATGAAGCTACCGGGCAGCCGTCTCCACTGGCTGTCCGGGCGCACTCAACCAGGGGTATGGCGGCTTCTAAAGCACTTTTGTCGGGGGCTTCCCTCCATGATATCTGTAACGCGGCCGGTTGGTCGTCTCCTTCTACCTTTGTCAGGTTCTACGAACTAGACCTGGCATCTACTGTAGGGGCACAGGTACTCTCGTAACCGTGTGCGCTTCGGCTTCACACATACGAGACACTTGGTCCTATGGCGATGTGGGTATAAGCGTTCTCACAGCGTTTCGACGCAGCTCGAGTTCCCCGAAAGGGAACGTCTCGGTTACGTATGTAACCCTAGTTCCCTGAGGGAACGAGACGCTGCGTCGCTTTGCCATACTCCCGGCGTGTCCGTGATCACTTACTTCAGGCTTTATCAGAAGTTAGTTCCTGTTTGTTTTCACGGACGTTTTATAGCTTCCGGTCGATGACGTCATCACGCCGACGATCGATCTTTTTTCCGATGGAATGGTTCTACAGGCGCTTCACGACGCATTTAAACAGAGGCGTTCTCACAGCGTTTCGACGCAGCGTCTCGTTCCCTCAGGGAACTAGGGTTACATACGTAACCGAGACGTTTTTAAACAGAAGTGTATAGTTTTTACAAGACTGTTGGTAACACTTTATTTGAAGTGGTGTGCGTAAGACTGACATGACACCTTCATAATTATGACATGACACATGTCATGAATATGAAGGAGTTTTTATGCATGTTTATGACAACTGTCATTAAGTGTCATTCGCTCAGTTATGTCATTTTTAACGCAAAGATGACATTATATGAAATGTCTTTGTTATGACAACTTGACATAAACCAATACATCATAACCTGACAGTGTCTTTGTCATGACAACTTGACATAACCAAGACAACATAACCTGTCATAAACATGACAGCAGATTATTAAATTTAAGAAACTACTTAGCTGTTAACCTTACAATGTCATGTGGTTGGTTTTGATGTTGACTGAGGCCATTATAATGTGATAAAAAAAAAAAAAAATCAGTGTCACTTTAATCAGTTTAATTTTGTCATTTAAATGTAGATTTGTCATTAGGTGTTAATAATAATAATTAATAACAATAATAATAATAATAATAATAATAATAATAATAATAATAATAATAGATTTTATTTATAATGCACCTTTCATTCTGAAGAATCTCAAAGTGCAAGAAAGAAAAAAAAGAAAAAAAGAATAACAAATAAAAATATAGAATACTACAAACAATCAACCAACACAGAAAACGTCTCGGTTACGTATGTAACCCTCGTTCCCTGAGGAGGGAACGGAGATGTAACGTCAGTGACTGACGAATGGGGGTTTCGCCTAGAAGCCAATCATCTTCGAGATCTTAGAAAGCGCCCAATGGCAGTGCCAATGCCATGGGCATGCGAATTTGCATGCGTAACTCCGCCTACCCACCTGGGTATATAAGGAAGTAGCTGGCATGAATCGCATTATGTTACCTGCTGAGGAGCCAAGACTGAACTCTCGGCCGTTCCAGCGGTACAGTGGAAGTGGCAGCGGGACGTTACGTCTCCGTTCCCTCCTCAGGGAACGAGGGTTACATACGTAACCGAGACGTTCCCTTTCGTTCAGTCACTCCGACGTAACGTCAGTGACTGACGAATGGGGGTCCCAATACAATCACGCCACTCGGCTGTCTTCCAGTGCCCTGCGCAAGTGTGAGAACCCTGATGCAAGCAGAACGGTCAAAGGCCTCTACTTAACCTGTTAAGCTGATTTCTAAATTTTGAAAAAATCCTAAGAAATGTATACTCAGACTAAAACAAATACAGTTTGTGAATCCTTTGCACTAAAAGCATAATTATGGTCTCATTTGAAAGCAGACACCTGGCAGTTTACTGTAAAGTCAAAATGATAATATTTTTTATAATAAAAAAAAGCTATAATAAGCTTCAAAGTTTTGTAAAGTTATTAGAAATTTATTTGTATGAAATATCTTTATGAAAATAAAATTGAAGTGGGCCTTGGAGAAATCTAGAAATGCACTACAGCTAAAGCCACAAGTCTGACCATGTTATATTTCAGATCTGAAGATGATCAGTCTAAAACTCTGAATTTTATTAAACGTTTTACAAGATCGTTTCATGTGATTTTATTTTGAGATATCTCTGAAATATCAACTGATGTTTATTGCCACATCTTCTCAGCTTTCATTCTCTATTTTGCCTCTATTGTTTAGAGGTGCAAACTGCCCCATTCAGTTTGTCTCCCAGGCAAACATTCACACTTCTGCGGACTGGTTATGGCTCTAATTATTATTCTTTTGTCTGCATTATAATTACTAACGATTCTCTATTCAAACTGTTCTATTCAAACCTCATTTCTAAATCAAACCTCTCACTTTACCCTCACTGAGACTCTATTGAATGCATTTCGTCCAAATAAGCATTTCAGTAGTTTTACATTTAGAAAATGTTCATAAAAATATTTACTCAGTGGCAGGTGCATCTAGGGCAAGCTAGCATGTTAGCTTAGCACACCAGCAAAACAACAATTTATACGATTAAAATCATGTTTTATTCAAAACTTGCTTCATATCACTTAATTTATAAGTCGAGTGTTTTATATAACAATATGTGATCTCATGTAGCTTCGGGTCGAAAAATATGACAGAAAATATACAATGCTAAAAGCTATGTGGAATAGCATTGCATTATAAATATCATCTATTATGAAACCACCCAACATGGCATAAAGAACACAGACCAACCATATATTGCCGCGATTGTGTGTTTATTGTCTTAAAACGTGTCTATCTGCATAAAATAGCCATCTGACGATCGCTAGAAAGCAGCTTTGGTCATGTCAGATACTTCCTGAATGTCACATGGTGTGTCTGTTCTTCATCTATGCATAGGGGAGTGAATTTTCAGTAGTACAGCTTTCCAGCGCCCTCCGGCTGCCAGAATGAATTGAAAACACAGCATATCACTGTCTACTGCTCTCATAATCACACATCCGCGGATTTTGGATAAAGATTGAATAAATAATACTTCTCTGTATAGAAATTTGACTCAAACATGTGAGAATCTATCAATATTTCTCCACATCTGCACACATTTGAAGTAAAAGCCCTGAGGGAAGTTGTTTTGTCGAGTGTCTTCATGACGACCAGAGAAGAGTTTTTTATGAATGGGAGCAAATGACGGGCATATTACAATCAAAAGGTAGCGACGCCCAAGATCATATTCATAACTCCTGGCACATATTAACACATTACGGTCATTATAAGACTTTGAGAATAAAACAGAGGTAACAAAATTAAACTTTAGTCTTAGATCTTTTTAATGATGTATAGTTTGTCAAGGTAATTACTTACATCTGATAGTAATTTTGAGCTAATTTAAGCAAAGAGAGTTTCAGCACGTCCTCGTCCTCGTGACGGTTATCAGGTTAACGCAGGAATACCAAGGTACACTGGGAGGCATATTCCAGGAGGAGATATGCACCAAGATGCCTACCCGTAGGGAGGAATAAGGGATACACGTATGACCCCGTGGGGCTGCATACGGAAGATCACTGGGGTACCAGCCGAAGGTGGATTTTTAACCCCCGGAGATGGCAAGGTTGCCAAGGGAATACACCCGCTCAGGGAGGCTTACGGTGGAAATACACATGTGGGGGTCGCCGGAGGGGAACCATGCACATGGGGCACCTGGCTGGACACGAGTGTCTGGGCTAAGGGCAGACTTACTGGCGTCGGCGTCGTCAGTGCTGGAGGAGCTCAGGGCTCTCGGGGAACTCACCTGAGAAGAATATCGCACGTATCCAGTCCGTGGAGTGGAATGGCGAGCAAGCGAAGACACCTGAGCCAATCCATTACCGGCCACTTGTAGAGGCGAGTACATAGTCGGATACAGGCTCCACTCGGAGGTTATAAAACCTGGCGAATGTGTTTGGTGTCGCCCAGCCTGCAGCTCTGCAGATGTCTGTCAGCGGAGCGCCATGTGCTAAAGCCCAAGAGGAGGCCACACTCCGGGTGGAATGGGCCCTGACCCCAAGGGGACATGGGCGTCCCTGCTGCTGGTAAGCCAAAACAATGGTGTCCACTATCCAGTGAAACAGCCTTTGCTTTGAGAGAGCCTTCCCTTCAGCTTCCCACCATAACAGACAAAGAGCTGGTCTGAGGTCCTGAAACACTGCGTCCTGTCTACGTAAGAGCGAAGGGCGCGTACTGGACAGAGCAATGCCAAGGCTGGGTCTGCCTCCTCCAAAGGCAGCGCTTGCAGGTTCACCACCTGGTCTCTGAACAGAGTGGTGGGAACCTTGGGCACATATCCAGGCCGGGGTCTCAGGATCACGTGAGAGTCAGCCGGCCCGAATTCCAGGCACGTTTCGTCAACCGAAAATGCCTGCAGGTCCCCTACCCTCTTGATGGAGGCCAATGCGGTCAGGAGTGCTGTCTTCATAGACAAGAACTTAACATCTACTGACCGCAAAGGCTCAAATGGGGCCCTCTGCAGAGCACTTAGAACTACTGAGAGGTCCCAAGAGGGTATGAGAGGAGCACGAGGAGGAAGTAGTCTCCTCGCACCCCTCAGGAACCTGATGACCAGGTCGTGCTTACTTACCGTTTTCCCGTCCAAGAGGTCATGGTAGGCGGCAATAGCGGCCACATAAACCTTCAGGGTGGATGGAGACAGCCTTCGATCCAACCCTTCCTGGAGGAAAGAGAGCACGGACCCGATCGGGCATTTCCAGGGGTCTTCTTGGTCCTGTCTCAGAGGGATTGGCCAGGGAGGGGCTGTCGCAAGGAGCACTAGTTCTGGGAACCAGGTCCGGCCGTGCCAGTACGGGGCGACCAAGATGACCTGCTCCTTGTCCTCCCTGACCTTGCACAGAAAACGTGCAAGAAGGCTCACTGGGGGAAACGCATACTTGCGTAGGCCCCGCGGCCAGCTGTGCGCCAGTGCATCCGTGCCGAGCGTGCCCTCGGTCAGGGAATAGTACAGGCTGCAGTGGGACGAGTCTAGAGAGGCAAACAGAACTACCTGTGCGTCCCCGAACTGATCCCAATCAGCTGGACCGACTGGGGATGGAGTCTCCACTCCCCAGGGATTGGCTGAACCCGTGAGAGCTCGTCGGCTGCACGGTTCAGGATTCCCGGGATATGGACAGCACGAAGGGACCTCAGGCGCTTCTGACTCCATAAAACGAGATGGCGGGCGAGTTGAGACATGCGGCGGGAGCGTAGACCGCCCTGGCGGTTGAAGTACGCTACTACGGCCGTGTTGTCCGATCTGACTAGTACGTGTTGACCCTTCAGCAATGCTCGGAAGCGGTGCAGGGCGAACCGTACTGCCAGCAACTCGAGGCAATTGATATGCAGGCGGCTCTGGCTCTCTGACCAAGAACCGGCGGCTGCATGTCCATTGCACATGGCACCCCAACCCGTGTGTGGACGCATCTGTTGACACAACAACATGCCGGGAAACTCGTTCTAAGGGCACTCCTGCCCGTAGAAAGCTGAGGTTCGACCACTGGGTGAGTGTCTGTCTGCAGGCCTGAGTCACTGGGACCCGGAGCGTGCCAGACTGCCATGCCCATCTCGGGACTCGATCGCGAAGCCAGTGCTGAAGCGGTCTCATATGAAGCAATCCGAGCGGCGTCATCGCGGCTGCAGATGCCATATGCCCCAGGAGCCTCTGAAATAGTTTCAGTGGAACCGCACTCTTGCTCTCTATCTGCCTGAGGCAAGTCAGCAGCGACTGCGCGCGCAAGCCGGTAAGCTGCGCGCACATGGCGACCGAGTCGATCTCCATACCGAGAAAAGAGATCCTCTGCACGGGGCAGAGTTAGCTCTTCTCCCAGTTGACCCGAAGGCCCAAACGAGCTAAGTGGTGGAGAACCAGGTCTCTGTGTTCGCACACCCGGTCCCGAGAGTGGCCCAGTATGAGCCAGTCGTCGAGATAGTTCAGGATGCGAACCCCTTGTTGCCTGAGTGGCGCAAGGGCTGCCTCGACAATCTTCGTGAAGACGCGAGGGGACAGAGCTAGCCCGAATGGTAGTACGGCATACTGATATGCCCGCCCTTCGAACGCAAATTCGCAGGAACGGTCTGTGTCGCGGAAGGATGGACACATGGAAGTACACGTCCTTCAGGTCGATCGCTGCAAACCAATCGCATGGACGAACGCTTTCGAAAAGGCGTTTCGCAGTCAACATCCTGAACGGAAGCCTGAACAGGGATCGGTTCAGGACGCGAAGGTCCAGGATCGGTCGTAACCCACCGGATTTCTTCGGTACAATGAAGTAAGGGCTGTAGAAGCCGGACTTCATCTCGGCTGGAGGGACGAGCTCGACCGCAACCTTCGCCAGTAGGGTCGCGATCTCCGCACGCATGACTGGGGCATTGGACCCCACCACGGTGTACCGGACACCCCGGAAGCGGGGAGGAGCTCGCGCGAACTGAATCGCGTAGCCGAGCCGGATGGTCCGTGCGACCCAGCGGGACAGACCCGGCAGCTGTAGCCACGCTCCCAGGGAGTGTACCAACGGGGTCACGCGGAGCACCGGCGTACCCTAGGTGGGGCAGCGAGGCAGCGTTACCGGCCTGGACTCGGGTGGCGTAGCGGCCCGGTGTCGGGGCGGCGGTAACGGCTGCGCCCTGACAGAGGAGACCAGGGAAGGACTCGCGTTCCACTGGGGTCTGCTCTGAGAGGGGGCTGGCGACAGAGAGGGACGAGAGCGGCGTGGCCCGGGGGCGGCGCACACTGCCGTCACCGGTCTCTGGGTGCTCAGGGATGGGTTAATCAGTTCTTTCTACAAAGGTTGCTGCTGACCCGTGGGCCAGCAGCTGGACAAAGGATTCTCCCCCGGCCCTCCACCGGGGGAAGGGGCGGACCTGCCACCGTCCCATGAAAGAACTGCCCATCCCAGAGCTGTCCGCGTCCGGAGCGCCGCTGGCCTTATTTTCAGCAGGCTGCGGGGCTGGCGCGGACTGGGACGGCTTCCTGCAGCGCGCCCTGTGGCGTGGCCAGGGTGAAGGCTGCTGCTGTGGCCACGCGGGAGGGGGTCGCAGGAAGTCGCCCAGGCGGCGAGGAGGCTGAGGCAACTGTGCCGGCGGCGCTTAGGTGCAGCAGCGGGCCGCCGGGGCAAATGGCTTCAGTCTGCCTCTGGGGACAGCCAAGAACTGTTGGGCGCAGTCCCTGACTGTGCCGCCGATAAGGCCGGCCTGGGATATGGGCGAGCTGAGGAGGCGGGCTCACTCAGCCGTCCCACATCGACCAAGTAAGGCCAGTTGTCTTTCCCGGACCACAGCTGTGGACATCTCCTGACCCAGGGGGCGTGTGGTCACCTATGCCGCGCTGGGCGGGATCGGTGGCGGCACGCCTTCCTCGAGGCAGTGTTACCGGCCCGGACTCGGGTGGCATAGCGGCCCGGTGTCGAGGCACTGGTAACGACTGCGCCCTGACAGAGGAGACCAGGGAAGGACTCGCGTTCCACTGGGGTCTGCTCTGCGAGGGGGCTCGTAAGCCCTGGATCAGCTCTGTCCTCGTGCATACGCATCGGGGCGGCAGCTTACCCCATAGCACTGCTGGACTACGCCACCGAAGTAGACGAGCCAGCAGGCTTGGGAGGGCGCTTAGGATAGCCTCACCGCGTCAAGTCAAAGCACTCAGTGGACACCGAAGTGCGCAACAGAGCACCTGACCGAGGGGGAGGGACCCCAGTGTACCCTTAGGCCGCGACCCCTCGAGGGCAGAGAAGGCGGAGGAGGCCACCAAATGGTCGCGGGAAGACCCGGAGATCTCCCGGACCGCGTGCACTCCTCATGCATCTCGGGAGCGAAATGGCATTGGGGGCGGGGCCCGCAGCTGTCGGGTGCCACCTCCAAAAACCAATCGCCCAACCGCGAGCACTCGTGACAGGGCGGAGATTCACACCAGCCCGAGGCTCGCGGCTGCCCGAGATAACATGGCTGTCAACTCTAGGTCAGATTCTACAGTGCTACCACACCCGGAGGCGGAGCATAGCCGAATCGTCATCCCCAAAGGACTCTAGCCCACCTTGAGATGCGGCAATCGACCTCTCGCCGCTATCTGGAGTATGAACGAAACGAACGGGGCGTCAGCAGACAGTCCCGCTGTTTCAGTCCAACACTCACTGGAAGCGATGTGCAAGAGGGAGTGAGTGGCCCGAGGAACGATCGTCGGGGTTCTTAATACCACAGCACCGCCCTCAGGTCACCCTGGCCACCAGCCAAAGTACCACCTCTGTCGGAGATGGTAGATCGGGGTGTGGCAGAGGGGACTCTCTCTCTTTACAGAGATCATTGAGTCTCGACCACAACATCGCGATGGTCATGTTCCCACAGAGGGAACACAGCACATCCACAAACACTGTCCGAACGTGCTGGGCCCAAACACGTCGAGCAGTGAATGCGTCCCAAAGACAGCAACAGATATCGACCGCACCCGGAAGTGCGCGGGCAACCCGTCTTGAAAAAGACGTGCCACACGCAAGCTCTTTTTGTGAGAGGAAGCTCTGCAGAGTGCCGAAGCGCCCAGGGAAAACACACACAGCTGTTGCAGATCACTGCACAGATCAGCAGGCAGGCAATGTGAGATCGCTGGAACGCGCCGTTACACCAACACCCTGGAGAACCGCTCGTCTCGAAGACTGAAGAGAGGACTTCAGAATTCAGGCTTGCCGGAGTGAAGAGATGCTCTTGGCTCCGAAGCAGAAACATAATGCGATTCATGCCAGCTACTTCCTTATATACCCAGGTGGGTAGGCGGAGTTACGCATGCAAATTCGCATGCCCATGGCATTGGCACTGCCATTGGGCGCTTTCTAAGATCTCGAAGATGATTGGCTTCTAGGCAAAACCCCCATTCGTCAGTCACTGACGTTACGTCGGAGTGACTGAACGAAAGGGAACTGAACAGAAACAGAGCTGATGGTGAACAGAAAACAAAGCTGATGGTGAACAGAAAACAGAGCTGATGGTGGAAGTCTCTGTAAGCTCCGCAGCACACTGTGGTCCACTCCATGTATTACATTTCTCCCAGCGGTAGTGTCCTGATGACGTCGTCGAGGCATGATAGCTGAAGACCAGATGATGGGTCTTCATGACGTTTCAGATGATGGGGATCGCCGCAGCACCATGCAGGAGGCAGATAAAGTTTTCCGGGCACTTCTGTGGACTCACTGGGGTCGACGCAGAAGTCCAAGCCGATCCACGGCCGCAATGCAAGACTGAACAGCGGCGCAGCCGAGAAGCGCAACATCCCAACATCATGCCAGACGCTGATGACGCTGGCCCGGTGCAAACTTCAGCCACCATGCAGCTTAAGCCCGAGGGAGACCACCAGTGAGCAGCCGACACCCAGAAGAGAGAGCAGCCGCAGCGTAGAATGTTTTGTCCCTCTAAAGAATACGTCTTCCACCCTCTGGGAGAAGAGGAAAGCTCCTCAATAATGATCAAGAGCTTGCCATTGTAGACATGGTTCTTGAAAATAATGCAATAAAACCGCAAGATATTCAAACTAGAATTGTGGAGGACCATGTGTGATAGATGCGGCCAGTAAACGGATAAAGAACATGGAAGCAGCAGGCTAATACTAACGCTTAGGGGTTTATTGCAACAGAATAGGATTACAAAAAAACAAAGCAAATGTTTAACTAACTGAGCTAAACCAAAATATAAGAGAAAAAAACAACCAAACAAACAACTTATACAATAAACATAAGTCTCTGTATCTGCGTCTAAAAAGAAATACAACAGAGGTCTAAGGACTACAGGACCCGTTCCCTCACAGAACAACATTAACACTTACAAACACCAGACATAGCTTTATACATTGGTGGCCAGCACCAATTAACACAAAAAGGGGAAAAACAAATACACAAATAATGGCCATTACACAAAATATGAAAACATCAAATAAACCTGGAAAAAATACATTAAATAACACTTCGTCACATTACTGCACTTTATAAATTTACTTCCTATATATATCAAAACAAGAGGAAGAGTTCTTCGAGTCCTCCCCCCAGGCAGAACCAGGAATGGTGCGGCTAGATTATGGGCCGGAACAGTATATATATGTCCAGTGTTTCCGCCCGAACCCCTTTAGACGGCGCACCAGCTCACGGGACTCAGCCATAACAAAACAGACAAACAAAGAAAGGGTAAGAATAAACTCCAACTACTCGTTAAAGAGTGTGCGCACTTAACTCCAAACGAAATTTTACATAAAGTCTATTAAACCCAAAATAATATTGTTGTGAGTTTTATTTCCTTACTGCAATAAAAAAAAACTGATTTAAATTAAAATAGAATACACAAACAAACTAACCTGACTGAGCCTCAGCCCCAATCCGTCACACACTCCCCCACTTCTGGTTTCACGCCGGCAGGCGGGAAAGAAAGTCCGCCATCACATTGTCTCGGCCTGGGACATGCTGAATGGAAAACCGATATGGCTGGATAGACAGATACCAGCGTGTAATCCTGGCATTCAAATCTTTCATCTGGTTCATCCACTGCAATGCTTTATGGTCAGCCTCAATCACAAACTCACGTCCAAGAAGATAATACTTGAGCGTATCAAGGGCCCATTTTACTGCCAAACATTCCTTTTCCACTGTAGAGTACCACACTTCTCTGGGGAATAACTTACGACTGATATAAGCTACAGGATGTCGATCTTCTTGCGTCCCCTGAAGAAGAATGGCTCCTACTCCAACATCTGATGCATCAGTTTGCAGTACAAAAGACTGATCAAAATCAGGACAACTTAAGACTGGCCCCAGACACAGCGCATTCTTAATATCCTGAAAAGCCCGCTCTGCTTCCTCCGTCCACCGAATCTGGTTCAGACAGTTTTTCCTTGTCAAATCTGTAAGGAGAGCTGCTTTCACAGAGAAGTTGGGTACAAACCGCCTATACCAATTTGCCATTCCGAGAAAAGATCTTATATGCGACTTCGTCTGAGGCTTGGGGTAATTCTGTATTGCCTGAATTCTTTGAACTTGAGTCTCATAACCCCACGGCCAATCACATACCCCAAGTACTCAGTCTCTGCTCTTGCGATGGAACACTTGGAAGGATTGATGGTGAGCCCAGCCGATCGAATATGGTTAATAACCACTTCCATATGCTGCAGATGCTCTTCCCAAGTTGAACTGTAAACAACAATGTTGTAATAACAATGACTATGAGTTTAATGTCTCAGGGAATAATTAACTCAAAAGGGATTCAATATTCAATATTCATGAATTTATGAATATAATTTGCTAGTCGTTCATTATGTATTTAAATTTTCCGATAAGGAAAATTTATAATTAAATACAAGTAACCCTTTACGGAATTGCTTGAAATTATCTTACTAAGTTTGTCCTGCAAATTTGTTATAGACTTTCAAATCAATTCTCAATAAGGGATTACTGCTTTACGAGCGCATAAGAAACATTAACTTTACTGATCAGGACAAATTAATATTTCATATGTTCGTACAGTTTACGTTACTAAAATAGTAGCATAAGGCAGCTTTAGGTAACGTTAGGATCGTAAGTTTCATTGACTTTGTGTATGTGGAAGAGTAACAGGTTCAATTCAAAAATGTCTTTTGGAAGTTTAATAAACACAGACTAAAAATAACACTACAATTCACACAGAAAGAGAAAGTACATACTAAATATGCATAAAGAGAGTAGAAATATAGATAGTAAACGAAAAGAATATGGTACATAAACGAAAAGAATGAATAGACAAAATAGAGAGAGAGAGAGAGAGAGAGAGAGAGAGAGAGAGAGAGAGAGAGAGAGACAGCGTTTACTTCAGTTGTTACACAAAGCCCTCACGGAGTTAACTTGTCCCAAACGGGAATAACACGACCTTTTTAACAGCAGTTTGGATTGTAGAAATAAGGATACTTGCTTTGGTTTTGGCTTCTCGCGTGTGTGCGTGTATTCTGAGTTCAAATGTCCTGCATGTCCGGCGGTTCTTTCAGAGGTCGGTGTGGAGCGGCGGGTCTCTTGAAGTGTGCTGAATTCTCCTCTCTGAAGAATGCCCTCGGGGCTGGAAAGCAGATGGCAGATTGCCCTGCGGCGTTTGATGCGATGCAAAAAGGGAAAGGCTGAGGGTCACATTGGCATTTGTAGATCAGGTAGAGCGACGCCCATTTCCTGGATGGTCCAATCGATCAGAGAGTTTTCGGCGCGAAACAAAGTTCTTTGTTCAGCTTAGTCCCTCCTTTTGGTTCTTATCCGGGGAAGATATGCTAAATGCATTTTTCTTTACAATGGTGGTAATTTTGTAATAATGCATGTTCTGTAAATTCTTTTACAAGATTCGGTACGATCGCATTTTTCTGATTACAAGGATACCATGGATCATAAGTCTGAGATCTGGGAATACACAAATACAGGGTTTCCACTGTCTGTTGGCCTACACAGCTTGAGTTACATTCATATAATTTATCCTAATTATTTCAGAAACATATAAAAACACCACGCAGAAAAGCATACATTTTAATACGTTTTTGGGGTGGCTTTTTAATCATACATTCCCCTGATACTAGTGGACCCTCTATGTGTGTGTGTGTGTGTGTGTGTGTGTGTGTGTGTGTGTGTGTGTGTGTGAGGTGTTTGTGAGGTGTCAGATGTCGTGCAGGGCCGTTTGGGGGCAATAAAAGTCACTACGGAGCCTGCTTGTTATCTCCCAAGGGAGATCAAAGAGTGGTCTTTCAGACATCGTGGTGCCATTTCGGCCATCAATCGTATTCACATGATCTGATAAGCACCTCACAAGCGGCGAGAGCCATCTGGCCGTTTGCCAGATGAACAGCATTGTCATTGTGGCTACAATGTCGTCCAAGTAAGCAGCTGTAAAGTCAGTCAAACCAGCAAGTACCTGATCAATGAGCCACTGGAAAGTTGCAGCAGCCCCATGAAGGCCAAAGGGCATCTTGCAAAAATGATAAAGACCCCAGGGGGTCCGGAATGCCGTGAGTTCCCGAGACCTTGCACTCAACGGGACCTGCCAGTAACCTTTAGCCAAGTCTATAGTAGTTAAATAGTTGGCTTTACCCAAACGGTCAATGAGGTCATCGATTCTTGGGGTCGGATAGGAATCAAACTTTGACACGGAGTTAAGATACCTGAAGTCAATGCAAAACCGTAGGCTGCCATCCTTTTTGGGCACGAACACCACTGGGCTGCACCACTAACTTCTTGAGGGTTCCACAATGTCCATGGCTAGCATTTCATCTAACTTCTTGCGCAAAGCTTCCAAGAGGCGGTCCGGTATTCTATAGCTCAGGCGTTTTGGACTCGCTCCTTCCCCTGCAAACATGCCCCTGCGGGGCCTCTGCTGGCTTTTTGTGGGCAGAGTGGGCTAGGGCCAGCCCACACTAAACCTAAACAGGCCCACTGCGGGCTTGCCCAGACGAGGCCCACAGCTTTGGGCTCAACGCGCGCTCTCTGTGAGCAGCCCACTCTAGCGGGCTGCCCACATTTAGCCTGTGATGGCCCAGTATGTGCCAGCCCGTTCGGGCCCAGAGCAATTTTTGTACCCTTGGTCCCATGCAGGTTTTGTGTGGGCAGCCCAAACGTAGTTTTTTTTTTTTTTTTTTTTTTTTTTTTTTTTTTTTTTTTTACTGCACATAAGATCTAAAAAAAACCTCACTATGATTTAGATTGTTTTAACAATGCAATCCCTTAAAAATAAAAAAAAACAAATCGTACTTTTAAGAGCCTTTTATTTTTTACTGAATATCGATGTTTGGACTTAAATTAACAGAACCAGTTGGTGGTAAAAATCTGGCTGGCTATATAATAATATAAAACAAACAATCTATCAACCTAGTTAATTTCGAATCCTGCATATAATGAATAAAATCATAGGCTTTTAATTTATTTGTGAAGCTCAGAATGAAAGTGTTATTGGCGGTACAGAGCTCTGCGTCATATTTTGCTTGGAACTATTTTTTTGCGGAAGAATCATATCACTGCGCAGTGCGTACCTGAATGACTCACCGCCAACGGTCGAATTGGATCTGCCTTCATCTGACGGATTTCTCCTGACTCTGAGGTGAGTTTTAATTGTAAATTGTATTATATTTGGTATTTAACAGTAACGTTAGGTAAAATGTATGAGACTTTAATGTTAACGGCGACTGAAAACCTAAGTTGGTCAGGTGTGTGCGCGGGAGTCATGGAAACATGAGCACGAGTACCAAAGCTGCATACTGGGTACATGATGTACATGATAGATCTAAGCTGTATGTCGATGTCCTGACACACACACACACACACACGACGGAAGAGAACGCGCTGTATGTCAGTGTCCTGACACACACACACACGCACACACACACACACACACACACGACAAGACGAAAGAGAACGCGCTGTATGTCAGTATCCTGTGACACACACACACACACACACACACACACACAACAAAAAAGAATGCGCATTATGTCAATGTCCTGACACACACACACACACGCTACAAGACAGAGGAGATTGTATGTCGATGTCCTGTCTGCGTCTCAATCAGATCCCTAAGTTAGTTGCGCCAGTCTCCTGCACTCAGAGTTCTCTGTCGCTCTTGAACAAACAATAACAGAAACACAGGGAATGGAATGCTTTCAAAATGTCAGTTTTGTTGAGTATTCTGATAGTAGGATTCTTAAAATAGTTAAATAACGTCTTAAATGAACGTGAGAAAATGAGATGCGCGTGACTGCGCGTTAGATCCGCATGTTCGGCGGTGGCCGATTTTAAAGTGACAGCGACACTGATGAACAAAGAAATAACGGGAACAGAGAAAAGATGATTAATCTATATTTAATGTATTATTTATGCAGTTAAGAAAGCTGTTTGATAACTATTACATTTCTGTATATGTCTAACATGGAAGCCAACTAATTTTTTTTTTTTAGACCTAATAAATGTTGAAATTGGGTGGCTTTCATTTATACTGTAATGTAAGGTCATTAATGTTTCATAGAGACATTGGTGTCAGTTATACTGGCCTTCATTCATAAAAAGATGCCATTACAACACATTTAAAATATGCTGTCTTTAAATTGTTTCTACATTAATTTGAAGAGTGACTGAAATTATTACAATATTAAAAACTAAAAATTAAATGTAAGTTTAAAATTTAAATTTAAAATTAAAGTTTAGTTTATTATTTTGTTCAAATGAGGGATTTTTTAAATTTCTTGTACCCCCCCTCCTTTCAGCCAAGTCCACCTGATGCAGAAGTTGAGAGTGAGATCAAGGTGTGGCTGAGAAATTCAAGAGACGAGCGGGTGGACGAAAGGACCACCACCGCCACCACCGTCTGCTGACTAGCCGAGAGACCTCGGGGGAAGAGTGAGCTTTGCCAATGAATAGTTTAGTTTTCAAACTATGGGTCCGGGGACCCCCAGGGGGCCACAAAGGCATGACATGGGATCCGTGGAAAAAGTATAGAGAAAAACCATTAAAAAAAATAAGATTTAAAGGTCCCGTTCTTCGCGTGTTTTCGAAGCTTTGATTATGTTTACAGTGTGCAATATAACATGAGTTCATGTTTCGCGTGTAAAAACAGTATTTTCCACACAATTTACTTATCTGTACAGTGCTGTTTCCTCTGTCCTAAAAACGGCCTGATGATTTCCTTGTTCTATGAAGTTCCTCCTTCAGAAATACGTAACGAGTTCTGATTGGGCCAGCGCTTCCCGTGTTGTGATTGGACAGAAGCTTAGCGCACTTTGCCCGGAAAGGTCCCGCCTCTTATCATACGGGGAGATGCAAGCGCTGAATGCGCGCTCTTCTCCACGTGGGAGAACAACAAGACCACGCCCCCTATTTTGCGTGTTCTTGTGGGTGGAGGGTTAGTCAACAAACGGTTCTAGTGACGTCATTACAGCAAGAAGTGCAGGGGTGTAGTCCAAACCGGCCGTTCGCTGTAGGCTTTGAAAGGGAACTTCTGTTAAATAAAATATCTCGCTTGGCATTGAACTTTGAGCTTTATAATTTTACAGGTATTATTTATGCTCTGACAGCAACATTACACACTAACTAAAGTTTGAAAGATGGAATCGCGAACAATGGGACCTTTAAATTAAAAAATGATTGCAAATAAAGTAAATAAATGAGATTAAAATATATGTGGAAAAGCCTCTATGAATATTATAATAATAAAATAAATAAATTGTAAATAAATGAGAATAAAATATATGTGGAAAAACCTGTGAATATTAATAAAATAAATTAATGATTGTAAATAAATGAGATTAATATTCACAGAATTTTTCCACATATATTTTAATCTCATTTATTTACAATCATTTATTGAATTATTATTACTTTAATATTCACAGAGGTTTTTCTTCATATATTTTAATCTCATTTATTTACAATCATTTATTTATTTAATTATTATTTAATATTCACAGAGGTTTTTCCACATATATTTTAAAGTAATAATAATTAAATAAATAAATGATTGTAAATAAATGAGATTAAAATATATGTGAAAAACCTCTGTGAATATTAAAATAATATTAAAACTAATGATGAATGTAAATGAATAAAAATTGGACTTAAATATACAAATAAATTATGCAATTAACAGTATATTCTTATAATGAGTAGAATCATAATAATAAAGTAACTTGATATAAACTAATGTTAGATATATAATAGTGATAGTACATTTTTAGTGTATTAATGGGGTGTTACGTTGTAAAAGAAAGATGTCTTAACTCTCAGGATGGGGGTCCCTCACATGAGTATGTTCATATTTGGGGGTCCATGGCAAGTTTGAAAAGCACATTTTCAGCTGAGATCAAAGTTATAATTTTGTTGTTGTTTATTTGTATTATTTTTATATTTGTATATATTACGTTCCCTGTCATAGTGTTACATTTGCTGTATTTACATGAATTGAACTTTTTCTAATGATTTTATGGGCTATTTTTGCATTTAATAAATCCATTGATTTGAAATCCCTTTGACTACTGTACATTTTTGACAATACAGACATTAGTAATATGGTTTATGCATCAATTTCAGGTGTATAATATAAGTATATATAGTGAAACAGTTTTATTGTTGTAGATAATATAGTGCAGGCCCAGTGTGGGCCTAGTTAGGGCTTCCTGTGGGGCTAAGCGAGGGCTGCCCGCGCAGGACCAGCGCTTAATAGTGCGGGCCTAGTGAGGGCTTCCTGGGGGCTAAGTGAGGGCTGCCCGCGCAGGGCCAGCGCTAAGGGGCCAACGTTTTGCCAATGAGCAAATTCTCTGGGGCCCTGCACGGGCAGCCTCCTGGGGGCCCTTAGGCTAGCCCTAAGTGGGCCCTCAAAGGGCCAGTGCAGGCTTGTTTGCAGGGTCTCGAAGCACAATATCATGCTCAACTAAGCTGGTATGGCCCGGCCTCTTCTGGAACACTTGGGAATCACACAGTCTTTGGATTTCAAACTGTTGACTTTGGGTCAGGTAACTCAGGGATAGACTAGAAGGAGATGGAACTGGTAGATACTGAGCCTCCACCTCTTCCTCATCTTCTACCTTCCGGATCAGGAACACCCCTGCTGCATCCCTTGGTCTAGCAAACCACTCTTTGAGTAGGTTACCATGTAAAGTCCACTTCGAACGCTTCTGACCAGGAGTGGCAACTTCATATGTAACCGGCCCTAACTTCCTCACCACTTCAAAGGGACCACGCCATTTGGCAGTTAACCTGCTTGCATCAGTGGGCAGCATCACCAATACCTGATTGCCGGGCTCAAAGTTCCGTGTTCTGGCTTTCTGGTCATACCAGGTCTTTTGTCGTTTCTGTGCCTCTGCCATATGCTCATGGGCCAACACACTCATGGCTTCCAGCTTCTCCCGCATCTGAACAACATAGTCAACAACATTAGTGTGGCTTACACAGTCTTGTTCCCCATTCCACATGTCCTTCAACAGCATCAACAGTCCCCGAACCTCCCGTCCATACAATAATTCAAACAGGGAAAATCCAATTGAGATCTGGGGAACTTCCCTGTAGGCAAAAAGCAGATATCGGAGCCACTGATCCCAGTCATCATTTTGTCTGTGACAAACTTGCGCAGCATTTGTTTCAGCGTTTGGTTAAAGCGTTCGGTTAACCCATCAGTCTGTGGGTGATACGGGGTGGTTCTTATTCCTTTTATACCCAATAGTTTATACACCTGTTTCAACAGTTCTGACATAAAGGTAGACCCTTGGTCTGTAAGAATAGCTTTAGGAAACCCCACTCTGGAGAATAATTGTATAAGGGAACATGCTACTACTCTCGCCTTGATGTATTTGAGGGGGAAAAATTCAGGATATTTTGTGGCGTAGTCTGTAACGACCAACGTGTAACGGTTGCCTGCCTTGGTCTTCTCTAAGGGTCCTACAATATCCATGCCCAACTGAACAAAGGGTACCCCAATAATGGGGAGAGGCTCAAGAGGTGCTCTAGGAGGAATCCTCAGGGAGGTCTGTTGACATTGCGGACAAGTTCTACAGTAGACACCTATGTCCTTTCTCATGCCTAGCCAATAAAAGTGCTGAAGGATACGTGCAGTTGTGTTATGCCTACCTAAATGACCTGACCAAGGTACCGAATGACCCAAAGAAAGGACTAGTTCTCTACCCTCCCTGGGGACTACCAACTGATGCTCTGAACTACATTTCTACCAGAAAGACTCGGGGAGAAATATATTAACAATAGTGCATTTATTAACAGCTCAGCAAGCTGATAGTGTACAGAGTCATTTTGGCGTAGACCCCGTCCGAAGAGCATAATCCGAGGGTCTCGGATCTGCAATTCCTGCCTGAAGACGAGGGCAGGGGCGCAGCCGACCCCCCGGTAGGGTATGGACAGGGCCATCCTGGTGGTGGTGGGGAGGATGGGGGTAATCGTCACTTCAGTATCTGCGAACCAAGGTTATTATAGTTTTGCTTTTTGAAATTAGTTTTTATTTTAGTATCGTTTTCAATTTTGCACCAAATTTCAGTTTAGTTTTAGTTAGTTTTACAAATGGTTTTGCTAGTTTTAGTTTAGTTTTTATTTTGCAAAATTACATTTCTATTTAGTTTTTATTTATTTAGTTTCAGTTTTAGTAATTATAATTTAGCAGAGTTACCATAATGTAAAGTGTAGAGACCATATCAAGGTTTTTAATTTCAGCTAAGTTTAATGTTTGCACAGATTAGAGTTTAATCTAACTTCCTTAAGTGAAATAACTTAATAAACGAGCATTATTGTTTAAACCCAGGAAGGTCTTACAAAACATGCATAAAGTTGGGTCTTCACCTTTGAGCAAAAAAGCTTGAGTCAAACTATACAAACAACGATCTGGAGATTAAAAATGAAATAAATTATATTTTGATATTAAAAAATTATATTTGATATTTTTGACATAGGCTAATACTCAGAGGATCTATCTTAAAGAACAAAATAAATGCAACGTAAAATATAAGAGTAAAAATGATAAATTCCAGACAAACTCATTCATAACAAAGATGAAATATTGTTAAACAATTAAAAGCTTATTTTAATTTCTTCAGTAGTACAATGTAGGCTAGCAGTGTAAGACCACAGCTAAAGTCATCTGAATACAGCCAACACACACTGTTGTGCTGTGTGTGTGTGTGTGTGTGTGTGTGTGTGTTTGTTTGTTGTGCTATAATTATAAAGGGGACTAATGTTCCCATTTATCTAGTAAAATATTATGATAACTTTATTATTATTTATAAGCCTTTTATCTAGTGAGGACCAGTCAAATGACCTCAATAGTTAAAAAGGCTTATAAATCGGCCAAAACATGTTTTTATTTAAATCTATTGTTTTGCACGTTCTTGGGATGGGTAGGTTTAGGGATAGGGATTGGGATAGGGGATAGAAAATATCATTAACCTGATATAAAATCAATGGAAGTCCACGCAATGTCCTCACTTATATAGTGAAACAAACGTGTGTGTGTGTGTGTGTGTCCTGGTATTCCCTACTTTGTGGGGAAATGTCTCCACACAGATAATAATATTATTAGTAGTAAATGATTATAATAACACCTTTGAGTCTGTCAATATTATGCAAACATGAAATCTCAAACGCACAGTAGGCTAGTAGGCTACTTGCTACTATAGTTGCTGACTTTTGTGCCTGCGTCTCTCGTCGCGTAAGACACGGCATTCTAAAACAGTGAGCTTAAGTTAAAAGAATTTCAACGTGCATCTCATTACCTTGTGTTATTTCCCATTTCACTGCCACGGACGCATTGATTCTTTGTGAACTGCCGTTTAGTATTAGCGATGTGTTGACTGTCTGCACGCGTCCGTCACAGGACAGCGGTAAATCTCCTCCTCAGATCACTTCACGCGCAGTTGCGCAATATACAGACACTCCCTCAACCGCCACAGTCAGATTTTACACCACATTAAAGAGAGCTTATTAATAACGAAAACGAATATTTATTTTTGCTAATTATTATTTTATTTCAGTTCGTTTTTTAGTAAGAGTAGTTAGTTTCGTTTAGTTTTAGTTTTTTATTTATTCAGATTTTTTAATTTTATTTCAGTTTACGAAAATGTTTTTTGACCAATAGTTTTAGTCTTAGTTTCAGTTTTCGTTTACGAAAATAACCTTGCTGCGAACTCAAACAGAGCCAAGTACAGAGCCTTTATACCGTGAGCATGAGAATATCATTGGATTAGAGTGAAGGCATTAAGTGACGTAGTAATTGAGTCTTCCCAGCAGAACTTATGCTAAAGCTTTCATTTCTACCAGAAAGACTCGGGGAGAAATATATTAACAATAGTGCATTTATTAACAGCTCAGCAAGCTGATAGTGTACAGAGTCATTTTGGCGTAGGCCCCGTCCGAAGAGCATAATCCGAGGGTCTCGGATCTGCAATTCCTGCCTGAAGACGAGGGCAGGGGCGCAGCCGACCCCCAAAATGGGTGGAGTGTAAATCCACCGGGACGGGGCCCGCCAACCCCCAAAAGTTGGTAAATGATTATACCCACCGGTCTAAAATCTTGGGATTCCTGAAATAGAGAATGAAGTTATTATATAATAGAAGTAAAAAGGAGAAAAGATACAGCATGCCTATGGCTTAGAATTTTTTTATTTTTTATTTTTTATTTTTTATACATATAAGACATTTGCCAGTTCACTCATAGGAACGCAGAGACAAGGTCTTATTGGATCATCCGAACGGCCGCCTTGGCGGAATAATAATCAGGCCTCATTTCACCACACAGACGAGCTGCATTTTTTTTTTTTTTATTAATTAATTAATTTATTTATTATTATATAACATTTGCCAGTTACTCCTAGGAAAACACAAAGACAAGGCCTCATTGGACCATTTGAACACAAGGCCTCATTGGACCATTTGAACACAGAGATGAGGCCTCATTGGACCATCTGTACAGCCGCTTTGGCAAAATAATAAACGGGCCGCATTTCACCACGCAGACAAGCTGCATTTTTTATTTTTTTATTTGCCAGTTCACTCCTAGGAAAACACAGAACAAGGCTTTATTGGACCATTGAACACAGAGATGAGGCCTCATTGGACCATCTGTACTGCCGCTTTGGCAAAAATAATAAACAGGCCGCATTGGACCACATAGACAAACACAGAGACAAGGCCTCATTGGACCATTTGAACAGCCGCTTTGGCAAAAGTAATAAACAGGTCACATTGGACCACATATAGCAGGCCACCTAGGGCCGTACAACACAAATTCTGGCCTCATTGGACCACATGGCCTTTATAGACCACAGAGACGAGGCTCTGATGAGCCACACGGCCTCTACAGACCACAGAGACGAGGCATCTAAGCCACAACGGCTGCTAATGCCACATAGAGACGAGGTGGACTGGACAGTACATGAACGAAGCCAGTTGGCTAGATGAAAACAGGCGCTTCCTTAATAAAGCAAAATGCTACGGGTCTAAGACCACACATAACCTATGCCCCGAGGGGCGACTGGCCAACTTGGCATCTTTTAAGGACGAGACCAAGCCACTAGGGCAACACATAGACAGACCACGCAAAACACCGGCATCTAAGCCACATTGAACATATGCCCCAGAGGGGCCACTGGCCGATTAGGCATCTTTTTGAAGGACGAGGCAAACATATGCCACAAGGTGCCAAGCCCCACATAAACACGAGGCCCACGTGGCCACAAGGCCACTAATGCCACACATAGACAGACATACTTAAGACAAGGCTACTAGGCCACATTTAACCATGCCATGAAGGCCACAAGACCACGAGACAAGGCCACATTAGGCTACACGGCCACAGTAGACCACACAGAACATAGACCGTTTCCTCGGCCATGATTCCACATTTAGACAAGACGTACAGACGACGGCTGTTAAGCCACACGAAACATGGTCATGAAGGCCGGACGTGGCACGAGGCAATATGTACCATGAGACTGACATAGAGACTAGGCCCCTTTTCTTTGCTGGGCCACAAGGCTACTAAGCCACGCTGAATGAGGCCAACGAGACAAAAGCCGCTAGGCCACATTTAACCATGCCATGAAGGCCACAAGACCACGAGACAAGGCCACATTAGGCTACACGGTCACAGTAGACCACATATAACATGAATATCGCATTAAATATATGAATTTATTTATTAATTTTATTTTATTTATTTATTTATATTTATTTTTATTATTTTTATTTTATTATTATTATTTTTTTTTTTTTTTTATTTTTTTTTTTAAATTTATTTACTTATTTATTTACTTTTTATAATCGAACATGTAACGAAGGCACAACGGCTGCTACAGCCACATAGAGACGAGGCCACATTGAACAGAGCCGTTAGGCCATACATTAGATGACTAGAGAGTCGTTGAGGGGTGCTGGCTAGAGTAATATAACGGGATGAATAATAACGACACCACCACCAGTAGTTGCATAGAAATTTACCTTATAGTACTGTAGAGCTTGCTGAGCTTGAAGAATGGTGATAGAATCTGATCTTCTGTATGATTTAATGGCTGAGGAAGATCACCTACCCAGATGCTTGATGGCTGACATGGGGATTCCTCGTTCAGCTGCTGTAGTAGCTGCCCCAATTCTGAATGAGGGCCGGTGTAGAGAGAGGGGGATAGACTACAGCTTTTAACGACAGAGTTTAAATGGTTCTGACCAGCCTTTGAAAGAGGTGCACCGTTAGGTAAGATGAAGAGAGGGGCAACGTTAGAAGTTTTAGGGTGGATTTTAAGAATTTTAACCATAGATGTAAATGGTAAAAATGATTATTGATTTAAGGGAAAGATAAGGTGACGCCGGAGCTTTGAGCGTCGTTTTTGAATGTTAAAGAATTAGAGTGAAGCAATTGGGAGAGAAACAATATCAGAAAAGGAAATGCCGCGAGAAGGATCGAAAATATTAGGATCATAAGAGAGTTCACCTGGACGCATGAACCGTAAAAAGCAGCTAGTACACTGCTACTAGCTAGATATTGATGTTAAGGGAAAGAAACCGTTGCGGACGGAATTGATGAATTTATGCAACAACGGCAGAGTAATGGGCAGACATTTATCGATCTGTTTAATAGAGGATTTAGCTAGGCCTTAAGGAGTAAACGAATAAAGTTCGGAGAAGAGAATTGGAAAATTAGGATTATTTATTTTTGCATAGAATAGAATACCTGCGAGGAGCCGGCGGATGGAAGTTTTTTTTTTTTTTTTTTGGAACGAGAAAGGAACACGGTCGAAATTAAAATGGGAAATACTGGAATTTGGAAGGCTAAACAGAACATAGAAAAAGCTGGCAATGCGGACGTGTAAGCTTGAAGTTGTAGGAGCGACACCTTAAGACATATTGTCTAGCCGAAGTAGCATATCGTTTAATTTAATTAATCTCTGCTAGGAGAGGACAGGGTGTTGGGAACGGATTAGGTAGTTTTAGATTCCGTCTAAAACTGGAATCGATCGATAGAGCGCATCAGCAATAACATGACAGTGCCATGAATATATTTCGAGCTTCAATGTTAGGATTACGACGACGGATTGCCAGATAAACCGTCTCACTAAAGCTTACTGGAAAGGCAAGATGATCTGCCTTGTTAGTGAGGGCAACCGTGCATTGTTTTCGCAGAACATCGAGATGCGTGGACGAGACTATGAATGGCCCCAGATCGTGCTAGCGACGGCTATGGGGTAAATGTCGTAGAGCGAGAGCAGACCAATTCGGGTGAGGAAGTTGCAAAACTGCAGATGTGGTCAATTTCTTTATGAAAAGACGAACGGATTCGTTAAAATAGCGCAAGGAAAGCATTGCTAATTGATTGCGTGTAGCATTTACTGCTCTGTTAAGGAATCTAAGCATGGTTTATATTCAGTGGAGAGGTCACCGCGGAGTGAAGCTGTGTTTTTTTTTTTTTTGTAGTTGCTTACATATTTTGTTCACGTCACAAGTAATAATATCAAGTATAACTAAATAATTGTCATCACCTGTGTACCTTAGCCCACTCTTCTCGACGTTTCCTGGTGGTTTATAGACGAGTACTCGGATTCACCCTCTGTCGTTTTAAGAATAGCACGACGGCGAGCGCGTCAAGTATAACGTCTCGTCCGATTGGGGAGGAGCGCGCGCAGTCTCGGAGGCTCACGCTGCGGAGCCAGCAAAGTATGAACTAGCTTAATGTGTTCAGCTCCTTGGACGGCCTTGCATCTGACTAGCCTGCTTGATGTCATGATGATGAGCGCTGTGAATGGAACATGCCAGTTTTTTTATTTTTATTTTTTTATTATTTTTATTTTTTTTAATGTTTTTATTAAACCACCGAAAGGCGAACGAGCAATTCCATGACGGTAACGGACCAGACTAAACTGGAGTTGTAGAGCGAGAGGAGTAGATTTGGCTGAGAAGGTTTGTGATATTCGTAGAACAAGTTTCTCCTGTACCTTCGGTTAGAGTCAGCTATTAAAGCTAATTCAGATCTAACTCTTCCCTCCGATCAGGAACCTGGCCCAATATGGCTATGTAAAGCTGAATGCGATGGCGAATCGCCGAATTAACTATTCCGGTTATCTGGGATCGTAAATTATGAGAAGCACTGCCACGTCACCACGTTCTACCATTTTCTGTCAACGGCAGACGATGGAAGCAGAAGTGAAGCCAAGTTAATATCCTTACCTTAGACAATGTTCACTCTAATAAGAGGGGACACTGCAGCTGGAGACAAGATGCCTACCGGAGACTGAGCTGAGCTGAAGAAAGTTAAAAGAAGGAGTTTCGGGTGTGGCAGAGCATCCTGAAATGTTGACTCCTCCGGTTGAAGAACGTTTAGAGGGCTGAAGTAGAAGGCACGTACAATGTAATGCTTAATCCGATGGCTGGGGGAGGAAGCTGGTGGGTTGCAATACTTTAGTGGCTGGGACCGAGCTCGGAGTTATTAAAAGAATGTTCGAACTCGACGTCTTTGATTCCAGGGTCTTGACTGCTTGAAAGAGGCTTTGGATGTCTTGGAGAATTGAGAATTAAAGCTACAAGCTGTGTAACTTTTATAATTATTCTTATCTCTAGCTTAGTTCTTCAGAATATGTGCTCGATGATGTATATTTACATTTACATTTACATTTATGCATTTAGCAGACGCTTTTATCCAAAGCGACTTACAACTCAGGAGAACAGGAAGCGATCCGTCAAGAAGAGGCAACGAAACACAAAAAGTGCCCTAAATACTAAGATTTGTACACTGCTCAGAGTAGCAAAGACCAGAAAAGGAAAGGAGAAAGGAGAAATAGAGGGGGAAAGAATTTTTTTTTTTTTTTTTAATGTAAGATTAAGTGCTCATGGAAGAGATGAGTTTTTACCTGTCTTTTGAACGAAGTGAGTGATTCTGTTGTGCGTATGGAGGACGGAAGATCGTTCCACCAACCCGGAACAATGAAAGAAAAAGTTCGAGAGTGGGATTTCATGCCTCTCTGTGATGGTACCACAAGCCTTCGCTCATTAGCTGAGCGAAGGCTTCTGGTGGGTGTGTAGACGCGTAGGAATGAGTCGAAGTATGCGGGTGCTGTGCTTGTGGAAGATCCATAAGCAAGAGTCAGGGCTTTGAATTTGATCCGGGCAGCGAGTGGTAGCCAATGCAGAGAGATGAATAGAGGTGTGACATGAGCCCTTTTGGGCTCATTGAATACAAAACGTGCTGCAGCGTTCTGGATCATTTGCAGCGGTTTGATTGCACAAGATGGAAGTCCAGCCAGAAGCGCATTGCAATAGTCAAGTCTAGAAATGACCAGGGCTTGGACAAGAAGCTGTGTTGCATGCTCCGTAAGGAACGGTCTGATTTTCCTGATATTGTGCAATGCAAACCTGCATGACCGAGCCGTCTTCGAGATGTGGTCTTTGAAGGACAGCTGGTCATCAAAGATTACTCCAAGATTTCTGACCGACCCCGAAGGAGTAATCAGAGATGAACCTAGCTGGATGGTAAAATCGTGTTGTATGGTGGGGTTAGCAGGGAAAACAAGCAGCTCAGTCTTTGCTAGATTGAGCTGCAGGTGATGTTTTTTCATCCATGCCGAGATGTCCGCCAGACAGTTTGAGATTCGTGCAGCTACTGTGGGATCATCTGGTTGAAATGAGAGGTAGAGCTGTGTGTCATCAGCATAGCAATGATAAGAGAGACCATGTGCCTGAATGATGGGTCCCAGTGATGTAGTGTAAATGGAGAAGAGGAGAGGTCCAAGCACTGAGCCCTGAGGAACCCCCGTGGTCAGTTGATGTGTTTTGGATACCTCTCCTCTCCAGGCAACCTTAAAAGACCTACCTGTGAGATAGGACTCAAACCAGTGGAGTGGAGTCCCTGTGATGCCCAGTGATGAGAGGGTGGACAGAAGAATCTGATGATTCACAGTGTCAAAGGCAGCAGACAGATCAAGGAGGATGAGGACTGATGATTTGGATGCAGCTTTAGCCAGCCGCAGGGCTTCAGTAACTGACAGTAATGCTTCGTCCTCAGTGAGTGTAGAGAAGGAGGAGAGAATATGTTTGGCTGTGGATGTGGCTGATTCAAAAGTGTGTGTGTGTGGAGGTGTGAACTGACTGCTGATGAGTGTGGTTTTGTTTGTGAAAAAATTGGCAAGATCGTCTGCAGAAAGAGAGGTGGTGGGAGGTGGTGGAGGGGGACAGAGGAGAGAGGTGAAAGTTCTGAAAAGTGTGTGTGAGTCTGAGGTGCTGTTGATTTTGTTGTGGAAATATGCGGATTGATTTAGCTGTATGGACGTCCTGTGAGAAGGAAATGAGCAGAGATTGGTACTTACTCAGGTCAGATGGGTCGTTTGATTTGCGCCATTTTCTCTCTGCTGCCCTAAGTTTGGTCCGGTGTTCACGAAGAACATCAGATAACCAAGGGTTAGAGGGAGTAGCGCGAGCTGGCCTAGAAGTCAGAGGGCAGATAGTTTCTAGACAAGTGGTTAAAGTGGAACATAAAGTGTCTGTTGCAGTGTTGACATCCATAGAGGAGAATTGTGTGGGTGACGGAAGAGAGGATGACACAACGGAGGAGAGGTGAGAGGGAGAAAGAGAACGCAGGTTTCGTCTGAAACTAACTGGTAGAGGAGGTGGAAGCATAAGAGTAGTGAGATGTAGATTAAATGTGATGAAGTAGTGATCCGAGAAGTGTAAGGGTTTGACCAAAGTGTTTTCTGTAGTGCAGTTGCGTATGTAGATGAGGTCAAGTTGGTTGCCAGATTTGTGTGTGTGGGGTAGTAAGAAGTTTGAGATCGAATGAGGATAGAAGGGAGTGAAAATCTGTAGCATACGGTTTGTCCAGGTGGATGTTGAAATCACCAAGGATTACAAGTGGGCTGCCATCCTCAGGGAATGAGGACAGCAGCACATCTAGTTCCTCAACAAAGGTGCCCAATTGACCTGGAGGGCGGTAAATGACTACAAGATGGATTTTAGCAGGAGCTGTAACTGTAATAGCATGGTATTCAAATGAGATGTTATTACAGAGAGAGGTGTGGGTTGAGTATTTCCAATTGTTTGTGATAAGAAAACCTGTGCCTCCACCTCTGCCAGTGTGGCGAGGGGTGTGTGAGAAGGAGAAATTGTTAGAGAGAGCAGCAGGAGTTGCTGAGTCTTCTGGACGGATCCAGGTCTCAGTCAAGGCCAAGATATTCAGATTGGAATGAGTGGCGAAGGCTGGAATGAAGTCAGCTTTGTTTACAGCTGACTGACAATTCCATAGACCCAGAGAAAAGGAGGGAGGATATTAGTAGAGGAAGGAATAAGACGCAGATTAGCAGTGTTGCGCTGCCGTCTGCGTCTGATAGTGGAGCGAGGGGTAGAAATAGTGTGTATGTATTGAAAGCACATTGTGAGAAGAGAGAGAAGGAGAAAGAGGATAGAGAAATAAATAAATACTTAAGTGCGTTCTTGGTGTTCGTTCTACGGTGGAGTCGATCGTAGGTCGAGTCGAAAACGAATGTCTTTACACTTGTCGGTCTTCACACGAGGCGGCTAAACACGAGGCCTGAACGCTCCCGCTGACGCTAACGCGACAGCGCTGACACGCTTATTAAATACACACTGATCACTGCTTGAGGGATAGCAGGTGTGGACGCTTTTATAATTATCCCAAAGATTAATCAACGCAACGGTCTGCCAACGACTCAAATCGAAACCAAACTATCACTCACTACCTGTGCTAAAAGCCAACAATTATTATTTAATAACGGCTGGTGATTGCGTACAGCGCGCTTCAAATTGCCCTGGTTAAAGTGCAATTTGTGAGTAGCTCCCGGAACAAAGTTATGAATAAAAAGAATAAGTGCAGAAACGAAATGTATCTTCCTTCTAGTAATTAAAACACCAAGCAATACAGCAAATACAGAGTATTTCGGATAGACTTACTTGCGATTCGAGCTCCTTCTATGACCGACGCGCTTCTCCTAATGGCCGGCTAACTTGCTCGGCTTTAAATATAAATATTTACTTATTCAAGTAATAAGGTATTCTTGTAAGTTTATAAAATGCCATTGTAAATGCATAATTACGTAATCGCCATGTTGGCCCTCCATCTGAGTACATTAGTCTAGGAGGGACATACCCGTAAATAAAGCTTCGCCTTTCGCGTTTAAACGCTCGATGCACCGTGTCGAATGTAAGGAGGGGGATTGCCGTGTTGATCTTAGATTAAATCGGCCACCGTAGAGTTAAACGAATCGGAATTGAGAGGAACAGAACTAAATATTCCCGGTTGGTCATATGCATTTACGCTGCTAGTTGGGGGAAATAATACGCGGTGTGGTTTAAACTCCGGCGGGCTCGGATAAATCCAGTGAAGTAGAAGCTTGAGGGTGCTGCGTAGACTTCTCTTCCTGCCGACTTGTTGCGTCTGCCGGGTGAAGGAGCGGTTACTGGCTGTGAGAAGCAGGTTCTGGTGGATTAGTCAGAGTATTAAGGCCAGGTGCAGTAGGTACACGCTGGATAACTTTGGCTGATGGGATACCGGTAAGCCTTCATGGCTTGATAATGTCCTCCGAAGGCCCTTTTTCCGGTCAACCCGCGGCACTGAATGTGCGAGCTGCGCATGTGGATGGGAGGAAGCGGCAAACTTCGTCGTCAGTAACAGGAGAAAGACGAACGCGGGCGTGTCAGTGGACGTGACGATTTGGCAGGCGAGCAAGACGAATCGTCACTTCAGTATCTGCGAACTCAAACATGTGTAAGTACAGAGCCTTTATACCGTGAGCATGAGAATATCATTGGATTAGAGTGAAGGCATTAAGTGACATAGTAATTGAGTCTTCCCAGCAGAACTTATGCTAAAGCTTTCATTTCCGAAACAAAACGAAATTTCCGGAAAAAATAATAATAATAATTCCCTTGCGGGAAAAAAAAATTCCCTGACTGACTCTCACCTCTGCCTGTCCAGCCAGTGTTCCCTTCTCTACCAACTTATACAGGAGACCAATTGTGTCGTCATGTTTCTGCAACTGTACTATGTCTCGAGGTACTTTATATCCCAAGGTTTTCTCAGGGGCAGACTCCCTTTCATTCACCACAACCCGTCAAAACTTTTCACACTTCCTCTGACTCCGGGACTTCCGAGACTTTCCTGGCTTTCCTTCAAGGTCCGCCTCAAAAAAAGGTAAGGACCCAAGTACTACTACCTCCTCCTCACTAGTCTTAGCCATGGCCCGTGTCACAGCTGCATTACAAGCCTGCAAAGGAAGGAGATCACATAAAACCGGAAGATCCTGACCCAGAACCATCGGATAATGCAACTCAGGTGATAGGCCCACTTCCAGCAGATAAGTCTGTCCCTGCAACATCACATAAACCTCAGCTGTAGGATAATACCTTTCATCACCATGAACACACTTAATCGCCATCGGAGATGTATGTTTCCACAGATGGGCTGGAACTAATTCCGACTTGACCAGTGTCTGCATACTCCCAGTATCCACTAAAGCACTCACTTCCTGCCCATTCAAACACACAGTCACATGATGCAAAGAAACATTCGCCCTACAAGTAGGGTCTTCAGGTCTAGGCACCCCACAGAGATTTGCATGCGTGGAAGGCTTATTAGGGCACCTAGGCTTAGTATGTCCCTCCTGCCCACACTGATAGCACACAATAACCTTGGTGTTAAATCTTGGGTTCCCACTAATAAGACCACCATTATCACCCACAGACTTACCTGCCATTACATTAGTCTTCATTGGTGATACAGATCTCTTACTGGGTCGCTTGGGGTCTTTGAATGCTTTCCATTGGTTGTAAGTCCAGGGTTGACCTCTTTGTTGTGCTGCAACAAGCACATCTGCCAGTTCTGCAGCCTTTGCCGCAGAATCCGGTTTATGCTCCTTAACCCATGTTTGGAGCTCTGGGGCAAGCACACGGAGATATTGCTCCATAATGATTACCTCTGTAACTTCCTCCTTACTCCGATCCTGTGGCTGAACCCACTTGTTAAAAGTGTCCTTAAGACGCACGTAGAGTTCCTTAGGGGTCTCATCAGCTCCAACGTCTGCAGACCGAAACCTCAAACGATAGGTCTTTGGGTTAATGTCATATTTCTTTAAAACTGCTGATTTCACACAATCATAGACAAGAGATTCATTAATATCCATGTTCACATAAGCACTACGAGCTTTGCCAGTAAGCAGCGGTACTAACCTCACGGCCCAATCCGTTCTCGGCCAGCGACACGCCGTGGCTATCCGCTCGAAGGTAGTAAGGAAATGCTCCACGTCATCTTCCTCTTTAAGTGGCTGTAGACGTGGTTCAGTCATAGCCCTTGCCTGTTCTACAACTTGACTCCCAATGGATGACGACCCCCGCAAATCTCCCTGCTCACTCTCTTGGTTCAAAGGGGTGTACTGAAGACCCGGGGGAGAAATTGGTGTCGTTCTTGTGTGCACTTCATCCTGAAGCTGCCTGAACTGATGTTGCAAAGCCTTCCATCTATTCTCTTGCCGTGCAGTTTCCTGGTCTAGTCGTTCATCTCTATCTTGCTGTATTTTCATATGTGCCCGGAACATGTCCCGTAACTCCTCTACGGTAACATTCTGTGAGTCACCTAAAACTAGCGGACCTTCAGCCTCAACACCTCCCGTTGCGGATATGGCCATCTCGTCGCCCTTCACGGCTTTCTTCGGCCCCATTTTGACCAATGAAAGGAGAGGGGACAAAAAAACAACTTACTGCTGCCCCCTACTGGCACATCCCACCACTGCCACCAATTGCGATAGATGCGGCCAGTAAACGGATAAAGAACATGGAGGCAGCAGGCTAATACTAACGCTTAGGGGTTTATTGCAACAGAATAGGATTACAAAAAAACAAAGCAAATGTTAACCTAACTGAGCTAAACCAAAATATAAGAGAAAAAAACAACCAAACAAACAACTTATACAGTAAACATAACACTGCATGAAAAGTGGGATTTTCGTCAGTAAGGGGCACTGTAGATTGTCGTGGAAGATCAGGTTTACGACTGTACACGGCAGTTTGCAGGCGACACCGAAAACTGCCGTGAATTGTCAGAAATTGACGTGGGTCTTGCTTGGCAGTTGTCCCCCCCAAGACCCCCCTTCCCTTAACTCCAGGGGAGGCTTTAACATGTAAATGAACATGCTGTGAGCTATACAAATGCAAATCAGGGTAGCAGGAGTTTTAACCCATGTGAAAATTTTTCTAAAAGGTATGAACTTCCTTCTAAGAAAATCTCTTAGATAGATCAGGCTCAGTATAGCCTAATTGTAAAATCTTAAACTTAAGCTTGAATTTATATATTTGATGAAAGTATTCTAGATTATTTATTGTGTGTCATTTGCAATCAGTCCCCGTGAATTCAGTGCGACTCGCAATTTTGACCAATCACCGCAACTTTTACCAATCATTGCGGTCTCCTGCTAATAAGCGGCGTCATACATCAGCAAACTTTATATATCATATATCATTGCCTGTCAAAATTAACGTGTTAACGCAAATTAATTTTAACGGCACTACATATATATATATATATATATATGTGTGTGTGTGTGTGTGTGTGTGTGTGTGTGTGTGTGTGTGTATATATATATATATATATATATATATATATATATATATATATATATATATATATATATATATATATATACAGGGGTTGACATTAACTTTTTTGCTCACCGGCCACCGTGGCTAGTGGTTTTCCAAAGTTACTAGCCACTCAGCATTTTCACTGGCCACAATTTTGCTGTTTGGAAATTACATTGTATATGTTTAAAGTTGACTTTGGCATATATAAATTACTTGATTTTGAATCATTTTACTTTATTTAGAAGATTTAAAACCCTTTCAAACTTTCAAATGCAGAATGACCCCCCAAATCTTGTATATCAGCTGGGATGTGCAGGTGGGCAAGGGGTGGGCAATATAATAGATTATAATAGAATATAATAGGCTAATATGAGAAAGGTAATATGACAGGCTATGAGTTATTTTAGTTAGGATATATATATATATATATATATATATATATATATATATATATATATATATATATATATATATATATATATATAAAATATATATAATTTAAAAAATACCCTAAGCAAATTACAAAAACAATAGTTATTAAAAATAAAATAAAAATTCCGATACTAATACGACACAATGTAATTTATTGAATGTAATTGTCATTGGATACGACTTTCATCGAAAAGAATGTAACAAAATGTGGGCGTGGTCTGTGTTGTGAAATAAAACCACATTAAAATTTCCCTTAAACTGCGTTTGAAACATACAGCAAAGCAGCGACAGAGGAAAACACAGAGCCTGATATTATGCAAACATTTACCAATAATGTGGAAAGCGTTTTAAATCTGTTCAGTGGAAAATCCGCTGTGACGAATCTGTCCTCGTCTAACATCTGCTGTAAATCCAGGTAAAACTAGCTGCGTGCACGCGCCCGTCCCCAGATAACATGATCCCCAGTTGATCCGTAACACCGGCGGGAAGAAACAGCTGAATGCAATCAGTGGGCTATCTCGTCAGCTTGCTCAGTTTGCTGCCGATTTTAACGAGCAGTTAACTTTAGTAATCTCCAGGTTGCTGTCCATAGATGATAGGTTGCTTGCTTTGGAGTCGAAAAACTGTGTGGAAGATACTAACTTTAAGAAGAGAAGACGAGTGCCTAAGAGAAGACCAGTCCTAAGATTGCGGTAAGACTGTTATCTAAGCTAAAGTAACCTAAAGCAAAGCTTTTTAAGTAGCACAAGCTGAAATTAGCCTTGTAAAAGAACAAATTTAAGTTGCTTTATAAAAGTGTTTTCTTTTTCTGGTAATTTTACAGGAAGCAGTACGCCGTCTTCACAACTTCGTCATAACACTCATTTAATTGTTTTCCAGCTGCATGTAAGACATAGAGACAGTACGCAGGAGGTACAAACATCCAGTTCTTGAAAAGCTGTGAAGAGTTCAACTCGGAGTCGATTGAGAAGAAAGAGGGTAAGATTTATTAGATTAGATCCGTTTTTGGTCAGTGTGACTATTTTTCAGGTGCATTTTACGCAGTACATCGCGCAATACTGATTGTCTTTATTGTTTGTTTTTACAGCTGCTACAAGCAAGAAAGAGTGTGTTAGCTGAGGATGAGGTGGGCCTTTGGAAGTGCGCTACCATAGACCTGATGTCTGATGATGAAGACGGCATCGTTCGCGCGGTGTCTGGATGGACTATTCGACCAGCCAGGAGTTCGCCGAGCTCTGTGCCACGCTGCAATCGAGATTAGAGGCGATTCCAAAGAACAGGGCAACGCACGACAGACGTCTCCAGACGTCTGAAAAATGGACTTAAAACAGACAGAATGGCGCTAGTTACCTACAGCTCTGAAGCGGAAAACAGAGACTTCATGGTGCTGTAGGATTTTGGGTTTCTCGTGAGCTTCCTATTGTTGTGTGGGCAGATCTCAAACGTTTTGCATTTGGTTGTGTGTTTGTTCTAATAAAGCTCTTTCTTCGAATAAACTGCACGTCCCTGGCATATTTTCCTTTCCTCAATAAATGAATGTCTTTGATGGTTATAATAGCGTAGTCCATAGGATAACAATGACATGAATATAAAACATAATAGCATATCACATGAATATGAATATATACAATTAAAAAATAATATGCAAACCATAATTTTATATATATATATGTGTGTAAAATTATTATAATTTGGGGGTTTAAATTTATTAATTTATTACCCAGGTTGACCAATAGTAACAGATCTGCCAACCAATCACGAGTGATATTTCTTGTTTCAATGTAGTAGTTTCAACCAATACTGAGTGAGGAAATTCAAGCCATTCCGGCAAGGCGCCGCCCAGAGCTGCTATTCATATGCTAATTAGAGCCATTAGCGCTGGCGCCAGCATGCCTCCGCAAGCTCCACATACGTCATGGTTCGTTTCCGTCAATATGTGGCACAGACGAACGCGACGTTCACAGGCTGTAAACTGACGTTAATTGCCGAAAATCAGGGAGATTTCCGGCCGTTTACGGGGACGAAAATCCCACTTTTCATGCAGTGTAAGTCTCTGTATCTGCCTCTAAAAAGAAATACAACAGAGGTCTAAGGACTACAGGACCCGTTCCCTCACAGAACAACATTAACACTTACTTCTTCTTCTTCTTCTTCTTCTTGGTGTTTATTGGTGGTTGGCAACCTAACTTATTGGTGCATTACCGCCACCGACTGGAATGGAGTATGGATAATGATATTGTTTGTATATGGTATTTAAATAAACAAACACAAAAAACAATCAAAACAAATAAACAAACTGAAAAATAAAACATAACAAATAAACAAACAAACAATCAAAACATTCTATTCTTTTGTATAATTTACTTACTTTCAAAAATGTAATAATATCACCATTCAACTTGCTATCTGTTCCCTTTCAGTCGGTCACGTTCGACGTATGTCAGAACTGAACCGACGAATGGGATCTTACTTTAGAGACCAATCCTACTTCGAGCATCTAACAACGAGCCAATGAAATTTGGCATGCAATCCACACAATCCACGCTCCGCCCCGCAGCGCGGGTATAAAACAGGAAGTGAAATGGTAGATCAACGCTTTCTACTTCGGAGCCGAGCAGTGTTTGCTGTGTCTACCAAAAGCTTCTGACTACAAGTCAAATATTTCGAGTGTTTGAGAGTCTGCCAGTGCGGGTGATACGGCGCGTCAGTGAGAGACCGTCCGATCAGTGATCTAAAAGTTGTTGGTTCGCTGAGCGTTTCCTATCAAGAGTTGGTTCGCTGGGCGTTTACACACACACACACACACACACACACACACACACACACACACACACACACACACACACACACAAAAAAAAAACATCACTGAGAGCTCACACAGGCTTGCAGTTCGAACTGTGTGGAGCCGCGGTCATCTCCCTGAGTGCTTCAGCACACTAAAAGAGCAGCTTTCCATTCACAAAAGAGCAACATGGTTTGACCCTGCGTCTTTTTCAAGATGTCATTCAAACCATGTGTTTCTGGGTGCGGTCGATTTCTGTCTCCGCTTGACGGGCACGTTCGTTGTCTCACGTGTCTTGGCGAAAAAAAAAGCGAAGTCCTGGGTGGCGCTGTATAGCGCTCGTCTGCGATCGACTGACTCCTCCATCCTCACTACCCTCGATGGTGGTGCGGCTAAGGGCTTCGAGGGGATCCCTCCAGTCGAGCGGTCGGTTGCGATGCACCTGTGTCCTAAGACCGCTGCGGACTGGAGGCACGCCCCGCGTCTCCCCTCCCGGGCGTGTAAGTTCTCGTCCGGCTTGACGGGCAAGGCTTACACAGCCTGCAGAGAGGCCGCATTAGCTTTGCATGCCATGGCGCTTCTGCAGGTCCACCAGGCCAAGGCGCTCATGGAGCTGCACGAGGGTAGTTCCGACCAGGGCGTTATGCAGGAACTGCGTGCGGCAACGGACCTCGCCCTCAGGGCGACGAAAGTCACTGCACGCTCCCTGGGTCGGGCGATGTCCACTCTGGTGGTCCAGGAACGCCACCTGTGGCTGAACCTGACAGACATGCGGGATTCGGACAAGGTTTCGGTTTTTGAACGCCCCTGTTTGTCAGGCCGGCCTCTTCCGCGACGCCTTCGAGGACTTTGCCCAGCAGTTCTCGGTGGCCAAGAAGCAGACGGAGGCTATAAAGAACATCCTGCCCCGGCGGCCCGCTGCTGCCTCCACCCAGTCGCCCGGGGCAGCCCCCCAGTCTGCTCGTCGCCGAGGGCGTCCCCCGGCGTCCGCCTCCGCCCCTGCCAAGCCCAAGCAGCAGCCTCCACCCGCGAAGCAGGGTGCCGGACGCAAGGGGGCCGCCCAACCCGTCCAGGGTTCCCCCGAAACCGGCCGGCAAGCGCAAGGGGAAGCGGCCCTGAGACGGGCAGCCCAGGGAGAAGAGGAGCTGCTCTGAGGGAGATGATGTCCGCACCCCCCCCCCCACACTGGTCAAAACATCTCTGCCGCTGGCTCTCCGGAGTCCAGCGGTACCCACCTTGTCACAAAAAGAGCACTTTCCTCTCTCTCTGGGCCCCAAGAGGGTCAGGTTGGCAGTGTGCGACGCCCACGGGCCTTGTCACTCCTTTCCTACCCTCCCGTCGCCAGGGGGCAGTTGTGTGGGCCTCGAGGACGCCCCCGGGCCTTCTCACCCACACACTGCCTCTCTCGTGAGCATTTAGTCAACACTTCTGGGCCGCCAACGGGCCTCCCGGGTCGGGGCTGAGTGCTTCACTTCCCTGCCTCCAGGCAGTGGGCAGCAGAGTGGGCTCCGAGGACGCCTCCGGGCCTTCTCACCCACTCTCTGTCCAAACCAGGAGTGCTCAGGCAACACTTCGGGCCGCCCCCGGGCCCCCGGAGTCGGGCCAGAGTACTCCGCTTCGCTGCCCCACCCCGGGCACATCTGTGGTGCCATTGGTCCCGCTTGCACGGTCTCTGGGGGCCTGGCTAGGTCTTCCCAGGCCGTCTCGCTGGCTAATCCGTACCATCAGACTCGGCTACGCGATTCAGTTCGCGCGCCGGCCGCCCAAGTACAAGGGCATCCTCTTCACCTTCGTGCGAAGCAGCGATGCTCATGTCTTGAGGTCAGATATCGAGGTCCTACTGGCGAAGGACGCGATCGAGCCGGTTCCTCCAGCCGATATGAAGACGGGGTTCTACAGCCCCTACTTCATTGTGCCCAAGAAAGGGGGTGGGTTACGACCAATCCTGGACTTGCGAGTTCTGAATCGGGCCCTGCACAAGCTCCCGTTCAGAATGTTGACGCAGAAACGCATTTTTCAATGCATCCGTCCCCAGGATTGGTTTGCGGCGATCGACCTGAAGGACACGTACTTCCATGTGTCTATTCTCCCTCGACACAGACCGTTCCTGCGCTTTGCTTTCGAGGGGAAAGCATATCAGTACAAGGTTCTGCCCTTCGGGCTGTCCCTGTCGCCCCGCGTCTTTACGAAGGTCGCGGAGGCAGCCATTGTTCCACTCAGAGAACGCGGCGTTCGGATTCTCAACTACCTCGACGATTGGCTGACCCTAGCCCAGTCGAAGGACCAGTTGTGCGAACACAGGGACCTGGTGCTCAGTCACCTCAGCCAGTTGGGCCTTCGGGTCAACCGAGAGAAGAGCAAACTCTGTCCTACACAGAGGATTTCTTACCTCGGCATGGAGTTGGACTCGGTCAACCGGACGGCGCGCCTCACCGAGGAGCGAGTCCAATCGGTGTTGAACTGCTTGAATATATTCAAGAGCAGGACAGCGGTCCCACTGAAATTCTTTCAGAGGCTCCTGGGGCATATGGCATCTGCAGCCGCAGTCACGCCGCTCGGATTGCTTCATATGAGACCGCTTCAACGCTGGCTCAATGGCCGGGTCCCGAGGTGGGCGTGGCAGAGCGGTCAGTACCGGGTCCCAGTGACTCCTTACTGCCGCCAAACCTTCAGCCCGTGGTCCAACACTTCGTTTCTCCGGGGCCGGGGTGCCCTTAGAACAAGTGTCCAGGCATGCTGTGCTATTCACGGATGCCTCCGCCACCGGCTGGGGGGCCACGTACAACGGGCATGCAGTTGCTGGTCTGTGGACGGGGCCGCAATTGCATTGGCACATCAATTGCCTCGAGTTACTGGCAGTACACTTGGCACTCCGCCGCCTCAAGGGGCCGCTGCGTGGCAAGCATGTACTGGTCCGTACGGACAGCACCACGGCCGTTGCGTACATCAACCGTCAGGGTGGTCTACGCTCCCGTCGTCTGCTCCAACTCGCCCGCCACCTCCTCCTGTGGAGTCAGAAGCAGCTGAGGTCGCTTCGGGCCATTCATGTCCCTGGTGTGCTGAACCAGACAGCCGACGAGCTCTCTCATCAGCAGACACCTCCAGGAGAGTGGCGACTCCACCCCCAGGCGGTCCAGCTGATATGGGACCAGTTCGGAGCCGCACAGGTAGACCTGTTTGCCTCTCCGGACTCGACCCATTGCCAGTGGTACTATTCCCTGACCGGGGGTACCCTTGGCACAGATGCACTGGCGCACAGCTGGCCCCGGGACCTACGCAAGTATGCGTTTCCCCCAGTGAGCCTTCTTGCACAGACTCTGTGCAAGGTCAGGGAGGACGAGGAGCAGGTCTTGTTAGTTGCGCCGTATTGGCCCAACCGGACCTGGTTCCCAGAACTTACACTCCTCGCGACAGCCCCTCCTTGGCCGATTCCCCTGAGGAAGGACCTTCTTTCTCAGGGACGGGGCACTCTATGGCACCCGCGTCCAGACCTCTGGAATCTTCATGTCTGGTCCCTGGACAGGACGCGGAGGTTCTAGATGGACTACCACAAGCTGTCGTAGATACCATCGCTTCAGCTAGAGCCCCCTCTATGAGGCGCCTCTATGCTCTGAAGTGGAACCTGTTCATTGAGTGGTGCCCTTCCCGCCGGGAAGACCCCCGAAGGTGTTCGGTTAGTGTCGTGCTTTCCTTCCTGCAATACGGGTTGGAGCGAAGGCTGTCTCCCTCCACCCTCAAGGTATATGCTGCGGCGATAGCAGCGTACCATGATGTAGTAGAAGGTAAGTCCGTGGGGAAGCACGACCTAATCGTCAGGTTCCTCAGAGGTGCGAGGAGACTAAATCCTCCTCGTCCTACCTCGATACCCTCTTGGGATTTGGCTCTAGTGCTCAGAGCACTCCAGTGCCCCCCGTTCGAGCCTTTGGCGTCCTGTGAGCTTAAAATCTTGTCGATGAAGACAGTGCTCCTGACGGCATTGGCCTCGATCAAGAGGGTAGGGGACCTGCATGCACTTTCGGTCAACGAATCGTGCCTAGAATTCGGGCCCGGTAACTCTCACATTGTCCTGAGACCCCGGCCCGGATATGTGCCCAAGTTTCCTACCACTCCCTTCCGAGATCAGGTAGTGAACCTGCAAGCGCTGCCTTCGGAGGAGGCAGACCCAGCCCTGGCTTTGTTGTGTCCGGTCCGCGCTCTTCGCGCTTACGTTGACCGGACCCAAAGCCTTCGGACCTCAGAGCAACTCTTCGTCTGTTACGGAGGCCAGCAGAAGGGAAAGGCTGTCTCCAAGCAGAGGTTAGCCCACTGGATAGTGGATGCTATAGTCTTGGCTTACCAGTCCCAAGACGTGCCTTGCCCGTTCGGTGTAAGAGCACACTCCACTAGGAGTGTTGCTTCTTCCTGGGCGCTGGCTCAAGGCGCCTCGCTGACAGACATATGTAGAGCCGCGGGCTGGGCGACACCTAACACGTTTGCTAGATTCTATAGCTTACGTGTAGAGCCGGTATCTTCCCGCATCCTCGCCCCCAGTGGCCAGGAGCGTTAAGTGCCCGTTCTAAGTGTCGGCTTGCAAAACGCCACTCCCGCCCTCTGGGCCGGATACGTGCGTCTATTGTCTCCAGTTGTGTTCCCCGGGAAACCGGCTAACCCTGTCGAGCCCCTCCGTCACCCCTCCGGTGTCAGACGTTGCGGACCGTCTGACGCCAGGCCTGCACCCGTATGCTTGTGAAACGTGGCTGTAGGCTGGGTTCCATATGTAGCGGTTCCCTCACGGCAACCCCATATGTGTATTCTTTCACGGTACCAGCTATCCTCCGGGCTAGCCCCGTGTCTTTCCCTCGACAGAGCCCACTCTGTCGTCTCTGGGCGTGTTCTTCCCCCCTTCAATCAGGCTGGAACCACCCCAGAGACTGCCATATGTTGCACTACCCTGCCAGGTTAGTCCTTATGTGTATTCTGCCACCTCTCCTTCCCTGAAGGATGTGGCCCCGCAGCGTACCCTCTCTCTGAGGTAGGCACGCTTTCCCAGCGTTATCCAATAGTCATTCTGAGTGGGTCTTGCAGAAACAGCAGTGACTGTACTCCTTGCTTGGAGCCCTGACTTCCGTACCATACTAGACGGTACAGTGTGCTCAAGCAGGACGCTGGAAGGGCCAGCATCCTGGCGTTTTCCATAGGGATCCCATTCGTCGGTTCAGTTCTGACGTACGTCGAACGTGAACGACTGAAAGGGAACGTCTCGGTTACGTATGTAACCCTCGTTCCCTGAAGGAAGGAACGGAGATGTACGTCCCGTCGCCAGATGCTGTGCTTCCGCTGGGAGTCCGGTCACCTCTCGGCTCCTCAGCAGGAAAAGCGCTGATCTACCATTCCACTTCCTGTTTTATACCCGTGCTGCGGGGCGGAGCGTGGAATGCGTGGATCGCATGCCAAATTCCATTGGCTCGTTGTTAGATGCTCGAAGTAGGATTGGTCTCTAAAGTAAGATCCCATTCGTCGGTTCAGTTCTGACGTACGTCTCCGTTCCCTCCTTCAGGGAACGAGGGTTACATACGTAACCGAGACGTTTTCCCTAACAAACCTGGCAATGTGAAGTCATGATGTTTTGCTATCTTAAGTGACTGAATAAGGTGATGTCTCTCATTATTATACTTCACACAATGAAACAGTACATGCTCAACTGTTTCTTGTTTACAACAGTATGTGCATTCCCCAGTTGGATGCTTTCCAATCTTATATAGTGTACTATTAAGTCTTGTGTGACCTATTCTCATCCGAGTTATAATACTTCCTTCTCTTCGATTCCTGCTCTCCCTCCTCCCAGAACCAACTTGATTTTGTATATTATATAGGTGTCTGCCTAATTCAGTATCATCCCAATGTATCTGCCATACTGAATACACGAATTTCCTAATGTATACTTTAGCTTCCATTTTGCTTAATGGAACTTGTAGATCTATCCGTTTTAATTTTAGAGTTTGTTTTACCAGAATATCCACCTTCTCATTCCCTTCCACACCAACATGAGCAGGAATCCAAACAAATTGTGTTTCTTTGCCTTTCACCTTAAAATTATATACCTTATGGAAAATTTCATTAATTATGTCCATTCTAAAAGATGACCTGCCAGATTTTATACTTTCCAGTGCAGAATAACTATCAGATGCAATGACTGTGTTATTTAGTTCTTTCTCCTCTAACCACTGCAAGGCCAATAATATCGCTAATAACTCTGTTGTATAAACTGTCAAATGATTGGTAACTCTTTTCTTGATATAAAAATCATATGTTGGAATATATACAGCTGCCCCTGCATATCCTGTATCCGGATCTTTTGATCCATCTGTAAATAAAACCACTGAATCTTGGAAATGCTTCTCAAAATAATTCCTCACTATATGACACACTGGAACTTGTTTAGATTTATTATTTATTTCCCGCTTTATACTGAGGTCAATAGCAGGGGAGGGGAATAACCATGGAGGGATGGAGGATATTGATACTGTATTGTTGTACTGTAATTGACATAAACCTATATTCCTAGCCTTTGCATCACCTATCCACCCAAAACTTACATAGTTTGTTTCATTATGTTCCCAGCACTCTTTCAATACACTTTTGACAGGATGCGAAACATTTTGTCCCTGGATATTAACCCAATATGTCAACATCAGCTTCATTCGCCTGATGCCTAAAGGCATTTCTCCCATCTCCACCTGCATTGATGATACTGGGGATGTTTTAAATGATCCACTGCAGATTCTTAAGGCTTGAGCTTGCAATACATCTAATTGTTTGAGATTTGATTCTGCTGCCGACATATAAGCTATACATCCATAGTCAAAGACAGACCTCATGAGTGCCCAGTATATATTTTGTAGAGATGTTCTACTTGCTCCCCATTCCTGTCCTGACAAACACCGAAGAATATTAATAATCTTTTTACATTTGTCCTTAATATTATCTAAATTAACTTTCCGTGTCAATTTTTCATCAAACCAAACCCCAAGAAACCTTACTGATTTGACTTGCTCCAGAGGATTCCCATACAATTTTAAAGATAGAGGTGTGGCTTTATGCCGCCTTGAAAAACAAATGACCTGTGTTTTTGCTACAGATAATTTAAAACCCCATTTATTAGCCCACTTTTCAACTTCAACTATTGCCCCTTGCATTTTTTTTGTAATATAAGTTATATTACGACCTCTAATCCACAAAGCCCCATCATCTGCACATAAAGATTTTCCAATGTTTTGTTCAACTTGAGAGAAAATATCATTATATTAAATAATAACGGACTACATACACTACCTTGTGGTGTTCCATTCTCCACTGTATACACACTGGAGTATTCTTCACCTACTTTTACTTACTAATTTTCCTGTTTAATAAAAAATCTTGAACCCAATTATCTGTTTTACCTCCAATTCCCAAAGACTTCAACTTTATTAATAATCCTTCTTTCCAGAGCATATCATATGCCGTTTCCACATAAAAAAAACAGCTATTACTACTTCTTTGTTAGTTTGTGCTTTTCTGATGTCTGACTCTAGACATAATACAGAGTCCATTGTATTCCGACCCCTTCGGAATCCACTCTGATAAGGAGATAATAGATCTTTACTCTCTAAGAAGTACGTCATTCTTTCTGTGATTATTCTTTCCATTACTTTGCATAACTGAGAAGTTAAGGCAATAGGCCTATAACTAGTAGGATCTGATGAGTTTTTCCCAGGTTTAAGAATAGGTACTATTGTTGCTTGTTTCCAAACAATAGGGAGTTGACCAGTATCCCAAATTAGGTTAAATAATTTTAAAACGATTTCCAGTGTAGTATCTGTCATGTGTGCCAACATTTTGTAACATACTCCATCTTTCCCAGGAGTAGTCTGCCGAGCACTTATAATTGCTCTTCTTAACTCAAACATGTTTAGAGGAAGGTTAAGTAAACTATCTGACATCTCATCTTTCTCTAATAAATTTGGGTAGTCCATTAATGTTCTACTCCTACTCTTCCTAGCTTCTTCTGAAAGATTATCTGAGCTATGAATTTCTTAAAAGATTGTACTAGAAGTTCGGCTTTATCTATATTACTAACAGCCATTCTGTCTGCACCGACCAACACTGGTAACTCATAATTCCTTCTAATCCCCCCCATTTTCCTGATCATATTCCATATTTCTGACAGTTGCCCTTCTCTTCCAATACTATCACAGTACTGCCTCCAAAAAATACGCTTTTGTATTTTTATTGTTTTCCTTACTAATGCCTGGGCACATTTATACTTGATCATGGCGTCCATAGAATGCTGTTTTTTAAGTTGCCTAAATGCTTTATTTCTTGCTTTCACAACTACTTTAGAATCATCATTCCACCAGGGTACGTTCTTGATATGTCTAATTCCTGTAGTTTTGGGTATTACTTCCTCCGCTGACTGAATTATTTCACTTACTAGCTTTTTGTTGAATTCATTTACATCCATCTGGTTCTCCTCTAGTAGAGTCATACATCTATTTCCACATATTACTTGAAAAACTTCCCAATTTACCTTCTCCAATTTCCATCTAGGACTTCTATTTTATTTTTCATAACATATCTTAGTACCAACTGTAGTCACTACAGGATAATGATCACTCCCTATTGTAGTATGTTTGATCACACTCCATGTACTTATCCCTGCTATTTGTGTAGATACAAACGTCAGGTCTAGTGCCGTTTCTGTATTTTGTAAACTATTATATCGCGTTCCCTCTCCATTATTAATACACACTAAATCATTATCATCAATAAAATCTTCAATAAGTTGGCCATTCACATCAGTTTTATTACTTCCCCATAATGAATTATAAGAGTTAAAATCTCCACACCATACTACATTGTCATACAAAGGACCAACAACAGCTAAAATATTTTGACTTAATTTTCCACATGGATTATAGTAATTTATGATATCTACACAACCCCTTATTATTCATTATCTTTATTTATTTCAACTACCATATATTTCATTCCATTTTGTATAAATGTTGCTATTCCTCCCCCTCTACCAGATTCTCTATCTCTTCTTATTACATTATATCCTTTTATTAAAAAATCCAATTGTGGTATTAACCATGTTTCCTGAATACATATTATGTTAGGTTTCTCTTTTAAATTATCTATATATTTCTTAAACTCTTGACCATTCGCAATTAAACTTCTTGCATTCCACTGTAGTATTATCAAAAACATTAAGATGATCCAGCATATGCCTGAGAAGATTGTGTCTCTACATTAAGGTTATCTCTAACGGTCTCCCATAGCAGCCCTTTCACATCTAGATACTTCTCTGCAGATTTAAAAATTATTTTAATTCATTAACACTTACAAACACCAGACATATCTTTATACATTTGTGGCCAGCACCAATTAACACAAAAAGGGGAAAAACAGATACACAAATAATGGCCATTACACAAAATACAAACATATGAAAACATCAAATAAACCTGGAAACAAATACATTAAATAACACTTTGTCACAATTACTCCACTTTATAAATTTACTTTCTATATATATCAAAACAAGAGTAAGAGTTCTTGGAGTCCTCTCCCCAGGCAGAACCAGGAATGGTGCGGCTAGATTACGGGCCAGAACAGTATATATATGTCTAGTGTTTCCGCCCAAACCCCTTTAGACGCGGGACTCAGCCATAACAAAACAGACAAACAAAGAAAGGGTAAGAATAAACTCCAACTACTCGTTAAAGAGTGTGCGCACTTAACTCCAAACGAAAGTTTAAATAAAGTCTATTAAACCCAAAATAATTTTGTTGTGAGTTTTATTTCTTTACTGCAATAAAAAAAACTGATTTAAATTAAAATAGAGTACACAAACAAACTAACCTGACTGAGCCTCAGCCCCAATCCTTCACACCATGAGATTTTTGAAAATATTGATAGCATTATCCTCACAACCATTACGTGGGCATTGTCCAAACAAAGAATGCGGATGAAGCAGCTCTACACTGTTCCCTTTGAGAGGAACAGTGAGAGAGTCAAGGAGCCCTATTCCAATTCCTCAAGCCCATAGAGGAGTTCTTTTCTGCATGGAGGTGGAAGGTTTATGACCATCAGCCACATGAACAGATGTCCCTCCTTGAAGCCATGGATGCTGGCTGCAGGGACATCACAATTCGTAATTGCCAAGGGTGAATCTGACATACCAAGTGCTTTCTTGCTTTTGTCAAATGTTCTTGTGTGTTTAATAGATATTTTGTTCACTGTAAGCAATACTGTAAAACCTTTTTCTGTTCTATCATACCGTGTATCTACTGTACCTCCTGTAGTAAACAGTAAAGAAAAAAAAAACTGATTTGTTTTTTACTAGAATGCTTTTGAATGTGAACATTACTGTACATGTGGACATATAGTTCCCAACCAAGAAATTTAGTGTAAAAACGGAGGATTCAATGTTTTGCATGCAAATACCTGTAAAATTGAATGTACTTTGTAAAGTGAAAACAAGTGTTATTCTTTGACAGAATAATTCTATTTTGAGTCAGATTTCCAGTGTTTTGGTAAAGTTATTGTGTGCAGAGAAAGATGTGTTCTATTTTGAAATGAAGAGTTAGTATATATTTACAGTTTTTCTCAATTGCTTACAGTTTTTATCAGTCGCTAACAAGCATTTGTCCAATCAGTTGTAACATTTTCAAAACTCTAAACACAATTAGCACAGCATCAGGCTTTTGTGGCCATACCTTACACACATTTCATGTCGTTTTCACACAATATGCAGTCAGTGAACACATTTCCATAATTCTTACATTTTCTTAAACAGACAAGCTATACCTCCCAACAAAATTATGGATTATTTTTGTAGCATTTACGAACGTTAACACACAACATCCCACAATAGCAAAAACAATATTCCAAACCTTAGATACAGTATAAAAAACCCTGCTTCTCCAAATATATCAGTTAAAAAACAATATATCAGCTGATAATAAACAAACAATTGAATAATTAAAAACACAGCTGATTCCAGTCTGGCTTAGACTCAGCGACAGGTTTTTTTATATATTACATTGACACTTATACAGTAACAGGAGGACTTTGAGTAGTAATGTTTTTGAAAACAGAAACAGAAAAAGACAAACACTGTAATGTCTGGACAAGGAAGAGTAAGTGCAAAGGGCTGATAAGAAAAGCAGGCCCAGTGAGAGGTGAAGGATCCAAGGGTGGACATACTAAGCAGTTTTATCCCAGGTCCATAAAACCCTAGGATAAAATCAGATGTGATGTTGATGAAAACACGTGGCCTAACCCTGAAGATCACAGAGATTGGATACAGTACATTTCTGTAAAACTTTTTCTGTTCTGTCATAGCATGTTTCTACTTTACCTCCTGTAGTAAATAGTGAAGGAGGAAAAAACTAATGTGGTTTTTACTGTACTGCTTTTGAATTTGAACATTACTGTACATGTGGACATACAGTTACCAATCAAGAAATGTAGTGTAAAAATGGTGGACTGCATGTTTTTCATGCAAATACCTGTAAAACTGAAACATAAAAGTCTATGCAATTTTTTTAATGTTAACAATAACCAGCATTTTGAAACCTGGTATACTTTGATTGACTGCATGTACCTTGTGAAGTGAAAAGAAGTGTTATTCTTTGACAGAATAATTTCATTTTGAGTCAGAATTCCAGTGTTTTGGTAAAATTAGTGTGTGCAGAGAAAGATCTGTTCTGTTTTGAAATGAAGAGTTAGTGTATATTTAACAAAATGTTCTTTTGAGAAGAAAATTATCCATTTGGCCAACTGTGTTTTGTAGGTGTGAGTCTGTGTTAAGTTTAGAAAAATTATCTGAAGTATAGCTAAGCGCTTGTTAGCGATTGAAAAAAACCTGTAAACACTATTTCTGAAAACTTGCTCCATTTTCTGAAACCATTAGTTTTTCTCAATTGCTTAAACACTATTTCTGAAACCTTGCTCCATTTTCTAAAACCATTAAACACAAAACCTCCTCTTCAAGCACTATTCACAAAACCTCTGACTCCTCTTGCAAAATGAAACTTTCGCCTCAAAACAGTTTTACCTGTGTTCAAAATCAAACACTGCTCTCAAATCATAAACAAAGTGATCAAAATGATAAACACTATCAAGCAATCAGTAAACAATACAGCAAAAAATAGAAAACACATTGTTCAAAACAGGTCTCAGGTAGAAGTAAATTTTTAATCTCAAAACAAATTTCATATTTTTCTGTCATTGTCTTGTGATCATAGTAGCTCAAAATTGGTCAGAAATGCTACTCTGCTTTGCTTTCCAATTTTTTGTTCTTCCTCTTGCGTGTAGCCCTATTTTTACCAACTCATTCTCATGAAATGCATATACATCACAAATTGTATTTATTGTGCGATTTATACGGCACAATTATTTTGTATGTGCATATGATTTGCATTGTCACCCTATTGGGTAGGTTGAGTTGTTTGGAGTACGTGCACATAACACAATATAAAGTACATATCATATGCACACGAAAACTGCATGCGTAACATATGCACATAAAAATGAATTTTGGCATATAAATCGCACGATAAATACAATTTGTGCTATAGATATGCATTTTCATTAGATTAGGCTGATTTTTACAGTACTGTACTCTGCATCTCACAAACTTGTCCTTTGTTCTTTGTTGATATGAACCTGCAACCAATCAAAATCTATTGAGCAGTCAGTAGCCTACTGTAAACAACTGGAAAGCAACATGTTCAGGGCAATACGATTTGTTAATTGTACAGTATACAGCCTACAATGCACTGTACTTATATTGGTTGTGTCTCATCATTTGAAACAGATTAAATCAGTTTTGAGTGGTTGTGTTCAATCAATGACATTGTGTTCTCCATTTGTATTTGATTGTTGCCACTTGTGTTAACCCGTATGAAGGCATGTGCATTAGAGTGCAAAATGTGTCTTGACAATGAGAATGTGTTTAGAGTTTAGCTGAAAAGTCTAAGTGAGATCTGCAAATTGTGTTTTACCATGTGAAATGGTTTAAGGTATTGACAACAGACTGCACAATTAGCTAAATGAGTTCAGGCAACTGAGAAATTTGTTCAGCCGATGGGTTTTAGTGTTTTAGCAATTGAGAAAAACTGTAAACACAAAACCTTCTCTTCAAGCACTATTCACAAAACCTCTGACTCCTCTTGCAAAATGAAACTTTCGCCTCAAAACAGTTTTACCTGTGTTCAAAATCAAACACTGCTCTCAAACCATAAACAAAGTGATCAAAATGATAAACACTATCAAGCAATCAGTAAACAATACAGCAAAAAATAGAAAACACATTGTTCAAAACATAGTTCTCAGGCAGAAGTAAATTTTTAATCTCAAAACAAATTTCATATTTTTCTGTCAATGTCTTGTGATCATAGTAGCTCAAAATTGGTCAGAAATTATTACTACTCTGCTTTGCTTTGCAATTTTTTGTTCTTACTCTTGCTTGTAGCCCTATTTTTACCAACTCATTCTCATGAAATGCATATACATCACAAATTGTATTTATTGTGCGATTTATACAGCACAATTATTTTTTTATGTGCATATGATTTGCATTGTCACCCTGTTGGGTAGGTTGAGTTGTTTGGAGTACGAGCACATAACACAATATAAAGTACATATCATATGCACACGAAAACTGCATGCTATCCACTTGCTAAGCGTCTGCTTTGAAGACGATTTTCCCTTACTTGAGGACCCAAAACATACGAACAACTGTTCTGACTTTCGCCACAGGGCAGCTCTGTGGACATATGCATCTAGGGCCCTGAGCGGACATAGCAGATTTAGCTTCTCTTGGTCTTGACTAGTGAACGGAGGCGGACAGAAAGCCAGCAGCATTATTGGTCCCGGCACGTTGGTCAGGACCTTGGGAACATATCCTTCCCTCGGGAAGAGAAATGCTTTCACCATTCCTGGTGCAAACTCAAGGCAAGAGGGTGCTACTGATAGAGCCTGTAGGTCTCCTACTCTTTTCAGTGATGAAATCGCTAGAAGAAACACAGTTTTTAGTGTGAGGAACTTTTCTGACACTTCCTCTAACGGCTCGAAGGGAGCACACATAAGGCCTTCCAGCACTATGGCCAGGTCCCAAGTCGGCACCCTCGAGCGTGCCGCAGGTCTGAGCCTCAAGGTACCACGGAGGAAACGCATGACCCACGGGTGTCTCCCTAATGATGCGTTATCTAATGGATTATGATACGCAGATATCGCCGACACATTCACTTTCAGAGTCGACGGGGATAACCCTGCAGAGAATTTTTATTGCAAGAACTCGAGAACTGAACCGACCGGGCAGTTAACAGGGTCCAAAATCTGGTGCGTACACCAGGCGACAAAAACTCTCCATTTTAGTGCGTAAAGTCTCCTTGCGGATGGTGCTCTGGAGTGCAACATGGTCTCTATCACCTCAGTCGATAGACCCGTGTTTATGAACTGGGCCCCCTCAGGGGCCAAGCCCACAGTTTCCACAGTTCCGGGCGCGGGTGCAGTACTGACCTCCCGGCCTGCGAAAGAAGATCCCTCCTGACTGGGATTTCCCAGGGAGGACCCTCTAGGAGAGACATGATGTCTGGGAGCCATACTCGGCCCAGAACGGGGCTACCAATAAGAGCTGAACCCCATCCCGGCGGACTCTCTCCAGCACTCCTGGGAGCAACGCCAGAGGGGGAAAGGCGTACAGACGCAGCCTCGGCCACGTCTGTACCATTGCGTCCAGCCCCAGCGGGACTGGATGTGTGAGGGAAAAGAATGCTGGACAGTGTGTCGTCTCTCGAGACGCAAACAGATCCACCTGGGCTCGCCCAAAGCGGATCCACAGCTCCTCCACCACCTTGGGGTGGAGCCTCCATTCCCCCGGCACCACTCCCTGCCTCGACAGGGAGTTTGCCGCTACATTCTGGACCCCCGGGATGTACATCGCCCTGAGCGAGAGCATCTTACCTTGGGCCCATATTAGCATGTGATGCGTGAGCTTCCAGAACCGACACGATCTCAATCCCCCCTGGTGATTTATATACGAGACCACCGAAGTGTTGTCTGACCGAACTAACACATGGCGGCCCCGTAGGTCTGGGAGGAAGTGTTTGAGTGCTTGAAACACAGACCTTGGGCCGAGCGGCCACTCATGACCGCTCCCCAGCCAGTTAGGGAGGCATCCGTCGTTAGCATTAAGCGACGACAAGGAGCCCCCCAGAACTGGACCTTGGGAAAGGAACCAAGGATCTTTCCACTTCACCAAGGTACGTAGGCAGCGCCGCGTGACCTTGGTGAAGTGGAAAGGGTTTCCCCTCGGGGAGAACCCCTTGGTCCTGAGCCATCACTGTAAGGGTCTCATGTACAGCAGGCCAAAAGGTATCATGTTGGACGCTGCTGCCATCAAACCCAGCACTCTTTGAAAGTGTTTGACAGTGAGTGACTGGCCTAGCTTTATCTGTTTGACGGTATTCAGGATCGTTATTGAAAACAGTGTTTGGTTTTGGGTAAAGATAACATAGTTCTGAAGCAATTATTTGATATAGTAAGACAAGTCAAAGATTTTGACAGTATAGCTTAAGTTTGGTGATTTGTGTTTAAGATTTTGAAAAAGCGAGAGAAACATTCAAAAAAGTGTTTTAGCAATTCAGAAATACTGTAATTGTACAGTATACAGCCTACAATGCACTGTACTTATATTGGTTGTGTCTCATCATTTGAAACAGATTAAATCAGTTTTGAGTGGTCGTGTTCAATCAATGACGTGTTTTCCATTTGATTGTTGCCACTTGTGTTAACCCGTATGAAGGCATGTGCATTAGAGTGCGGAATGTGTCTTGACAATGAGACTGTGTTTAGCTGAAAAGTCTAAGTGAGATCTGCAAATTGTGTTTTACCATGTGAAATGGTTTAAGGTATTGACAACAGACTGCACAATTAGCTAAATGACTTCAGGCAACTGAGAAATTTGTTCAGCCGATGTGTTTTAGCAATTGAGAAAAACTGTAACAAAATGTGTGTTTGAGAAGTAAATTATCCAATTGGCCAATAGGTGTAAGTCTGTGTTAAGAGTTTAGAAAAAGTTTCTTAAATATGGGTAAGTGCTTGTTAGGGACTGAAAAAAACTGTAATAGAATAAACTGCAGTGCCTCATTATGCAGTGAATACTGAACCGTTTTGCCAACATTAGAGTGTGTTTAGTTTGCTATGTTACAGTTTTTTTCAATCGCTAACAAGCGCTTAGCTATACTTCAGATAATTTTTCTAAACTCTTAACACAGACTCACACCTACAAAACACAGTTGGCCAAATGGATCATTTTCTTCTCAAAAGAACATTTTGTTAAATATACACTAACTCTTCATTTTAAAACAGAACACATCTTTCTCTGCACACACTAATTTTACCAAAACACTGGAATTCTGACTCAAAATGAAATTATTCTGTCAAAGAATAAACCTTCTTTTCACTTCACAAGGTACATGCAGTCAATCAAAGTATACCAGGTTTCAAAATGCTGGTTATTGTTAACATCACAAAAATTGCATACACAGCAAAATCTCCAGTGTTGAAATAGGTTGAAATCCTGGTGTTAAGGACTTTTAGAGTAAAGTGTTACATTTCTGGTGTTGAATTAACACTACTAGTGTAAACCGCACTCTCTGACTGGTGAACATAAGTAGAGTTAAATATCAACACTGAGAGAGAGAGTAAAATTACATCCGGGGCATTTCGGTGAAACAAGCTTAAACTTTTCTCACAGACGCCATTTTCTTTGACTCGCGCCGTGGAACGAGGGATAACGCTGATATTGCATGTTTTATCCTGGTTTCATCGTATTTACATATGCATTTTGTTACATCATATTGTTTTATAACTATGAATGTGCTGTGCACCGCTAAACAGCTCCTGTAGAGGCATTTTCGTTGACGAGTGATTCGAGCACACCTGAGGCGGTTGCTTTTTAACAGGGAAACGCAGTGAGTAAGTGTTTTACCTCATTTACAATATGTATTTTATAACATTGATTTAAAGCCATATTTAAATGCTCTGCGCGCTTATACGAGACATCTTTTTCTCACATGCGGCATCTACTTTGACTCGTGACACGGAGCGGACGACGAGGAGGGTTGCTTGCATATAGGAAACGCCGAAAGTAAGTGTTTTTAGCCTAATTCGCAACGTTTTTTATGACATATTGTTTTATAACGATATATAACTTGACGCTTTAATAACGCGCCTAAAACTTTCTCCGTCACTCGTGGTGCACGCGGAGTTTTCACCGCATCACAGAGAACAGAGAAAACACCGGAACAGGGAAACGGAGAACAGAGAAAACACAGAGAAAGTAAGTGTCCCACGCCTATATTAATATGTATTTTTACTGTATAATTATGTAGTTGTGTCTTGAAAAACACATTCAGTAGCTATGCTGATTGAAAGGCTGCTTAAGAGTTTTATACAGACGAGCTGCAGTGACCTCTCTCTGAGGAAGCAGCATCAGACGGAGTAACGTTAACGCTTTCTCTTCCCTTCGTTAATTAATTGTTCATTCACCAAACTGTAATCTTATTGCACTACTTAATCGTTGTGTCTGATTTGTATTGGGTAGTAATCCAGATTCAAAGACACGATTGTTTCATGAACCCTTTTTCACGAGTTTGTGTGCCCATATAATCTTAGTGAAAGTGGTAAACAGATTTGGCTTGCTGTCTGCTATAGAGGGGCTCGGAGAGGATATTCTACCCGAGCTCCGATTGCCCCCCTATAACAGGCAAATTGAATGAATAAAATAATGAATGAATGAGTCATTTATATAGCGCTTTCATATGTACTACTGTACACCCAAAGCGCTTTACACTCGTGTCAGGGATCTCTCCTCAACCACCACCAATGTGGTGTACAAAAGGAGGAGCAGGGGAGGAGGAGGGATGCTTCAGGAACCAAAAAGGGTAAGAGGTAAGCTGCTGGTTTTATACCTTGGTATTAATTGAAAGATTAGATGGGCGTACTCCTCCCGAAATTACGTTTATTAACTTCACGAGTTTGTGTGCCCATATAATCTTAGTGAAAGTGGTAAACAGATTTGGCTTGCTGTCTGCTATAGAGGGGCTCGGAGAGGATATTTCACCCGAGCTCTGATTGCCCCCCAAAAACAAAATGCATAAATAGACAGCAAGCAAGAATCATGGAAATTTGAAAAGCTCATGATTACGGGAGGAGTCTGTATAATTATTCCAGAAGACCCCCCAAAATTGTTAAATAGACTGAATGGAAGATGGCACTGTAGCAGTACTGAGGTAGGTAACTGCTGTGGCAGTTTATGAAATAGGTGAGGGGTTGCAGCAGTAGTCAGGCACTGAGCGGGGCACTGCCGCAGCATCAAGCAAAGCGCTGCAGCAACATTCTCTAATTGACGGGGCACTGCAGCAGCATCAAGCAAAGCGCTGCAGCAACATTCTCTAATTGACGGGGCACTGCAGCAGCATCAAGCAAAGCGCTGCAGCAACATTCTCGAATTGGCGAGGCACTGCAGCAGCATCAAGCAAAGCGCTGCAGCAACACTCTCGAATTGGCGAGGCACTGCAGCAGCATCTAGCAAAGTGCTGCAGCAACATTCTCGAATTGACGGGGCACTGCAGCAGCAGTCTCAAAAATGGCGGGGCACTGCAGCAGCTTTCCCAAATTGGCAGGGCACTGTAGCAGCATCAAGCAAAGCACTGCAGCAGCAGTCTCAAAATGGCGGGGCACTGCAGCGGCAGTCTCAAAATGGCGGGGCACTGCAGCAGCATCGAGCAAAGCACTGTGACAGCATTCTCAAACTGGCGGGGCACTGCAGCAGCCTCCAACATTCTCGAATTGGTGGGGCACTGCAGCAGCTTCAAGCAAAGCACTGCAGCAGCATTCTCAAACTGGCGGGGAACTGCAGCAGCCTCCAGCATTCTCAAATTGGCGGGGCACTGGAGCGGTAGTCTCAAAATGGTGTGGCACTGCAGCGGCAGTCTCAAAATGGCGGGGCAATGCAGCAGCATTGAGCAAAACACTGCAGCGGCAGTCTCAAATTGGCAGGGCACTGTAGCAGCGGTCTCAAATTAGCGGGGCACTGCAGCGGCAGTATTAAGTAAAGCATGGCAATGGCAGTCACGAATAACGAAGCACTGCAGTGGCAGTATCAAATTGAGAAGCACTACAGCGGCTGCATCAAATTGGAGGAGCACTACAGTGGCAATATTAAATTGTGGAGCACTGGGCAATGCAGCGGCAGTATCAAGCAAAGTGTTGTGCAAATCCAGTGTTCGGCACTGTGCGGACGTGAGTTTTTGTTGTAGATGTCTGTCTTTAAAAAAAAAAAAAAAAAAAAAAATTGTGTATTGTGCTAATTAATTGAGATTTCTTACAGCTCTTACAGGTTTTTGGCCTTGTCTGTTCCGTTGCTTCTATTACTCTCCCCTTTTTTGTAAGTCGCTTTGGATAAAAGCGTCTGCTAAATGATTAAATGTAAATGTAAAAATGTAAGCAAAGGATTGCAGCGACAGTCACAAAATAGCGAAGTACTGCAGTAGCAGCATCAAATAGGAGAAGCACTGCAGCATAAAATTGGTGCAGCAATTCAGTGGCAGAATCAAATTGCGGAGCACTGCGGCATCAAACTGCGAAGCACTGCAGCGGCTGCATCAAATGGTGGAGCACTGCAGTGGCAGCATCAAATAGGAGAAACACTGCAGTGGCAGTATCAAATTGTGGAGCACTGGAAGGGCAGCATCAAAATGGAGGAGCAGTGCAGCGGCAGCATTAAATTGGAGGAGCATTGCAGCAGCGGTATCGAATTGCGGCTCACTGTAGCATCGAAAAGGAGGAGCACTGCAGTGGCAGCATCAAATAGGAGTAGCACAGCAGAGGCAGCATTAAATAGGAGGAACACTGCAGCGGCAGTATTAAATAGGAGGTGCACTGCAGTGGCAGTATTAAATAGGAGGTGCACTGCAGTGGCAGCATTAAACTGGAGGAGAACTGCAGCATCAAATTGGTGGAGCACTGCAGCAGCGTCAAATTGCGGAACACTGCAGTGGCAGCATCAAATTGCGGAACACTGCTGTGGCAGCATTAAACTGGAGGAGCACTGTAGCGGCAGCATCAAATAGAAGGAGCACTGCAGCGACTGTCAAAATGGAGGAGCACTGTAGCATCAAAATAGGAGGAACACTGCAGCGGCAGCATCAAATAGGAGGAGAATTGCAGTGGCAGAATCAAATAGCAGGAAAACTGCAGCATCAATATAGGAGGAGAACAGCAGTGGCAGAATCAAATAGCAGGAAAAACTGCAGCATCAATATAGGAGGAGAACTGCATTGGCAGTGTAAAAATGCCGGAGCACTGCAGCGGCAGTATCAAAATGGCGGAGCACTGTAGCATCAAAATAGGAGGAACACTGCAGCGGCAGCATAAAATAGGAGGAAAACTGCAGCATCAAATAGGAGGAGAACTGCAGTGGCAGTATTAAACTGGAGGAGCACTGCAGCAGCAGCATTAAAAGGGAGGAGCCCTGCAAGTGGCAGCATTAAACTGGAGGAGCACTATAGCGGCAGCATCAAATAAGAGGAGCACTGCACCGCAGTGTCAAAGTGGCGGAGCACTGTAGCATCAAAATAGGAGGAGCACTGCAGCAGCAGCAAAATGACAGATCACTGCAGTGGCAGCATTAAATAGTAGGGGCACTGCAGTGGCAGCATCAAAATTACGGAGCACTGCAGCGGCAGTGTCAAAGTGGCGGAGCACTGTAGCATCAAAATAGGAGGAGCACTGCAGCGGCAGCATCAAATTGGAGGAGCACTGCAGCAGCGGCAAAATGACAGATCACTGCAGTGGCAGCATTAAATAGTAGGGGCACTGCAGTGGCAGCATCAAAATTACGGAGCACTGCAGTGGCAGCATTAAATAGTAGGAGCACTGCAGTGGCAGCATTAAATAGTAGGAGCACTACAGTGGCAGCATTAAATAGTAAGGGCACTGCAGTGACAGCATTAAATAGTAGGAGCACTGCAGCGGCAGCATCAAATAGGAGGAGAACTGCAGTGGCAGTATCAAATAGGAGGAGCACTGCAGCGACAGCATTAAATAGTAGGGGCACTGCAGTGGCAGCATTAAACTGGAGGAGCACTGTAGTGGCAAGCGAAGCCCTGGAGCATCAAGCGAGGGACTGTGGCATTAATTGAAGGACTACAACGGTGATATCTAGTAAATCCAAATACTGCAGCGGCAGTATCAAATTGGCAGAGCACTGCAGCATCAAGTGAAGATGGCTTGTTTGATGAGGCTGAGGTCCGAACAAAGTAAAATCGAAAGGCCTCTGAGGACCACCAACCCAGTAGTTTAATTGATGGTGTGGCAGTCCTTTTTGGCCTGCGGTGGTGTCTGCTCCATTACGGAAGAAGTGAGGTGAATATAAGTAAGCCTAATTACCAGAGTGGGTGGGGATTTGCTGAAGCTTTTTTAATGAACTTCACTGCCTTGGTGACAGGAAGGTTGTTCTCATCGGAAAACAGCGGGTCGAGATGTAAGGAGATCTGCACCTCCCTGTGGCAAGGGAGAAGGAAAGATATTGATATTGCTGGATGGGTGTCGGGAGATTGAAGATAGGAATGAAAAGGCAGTTTTTTAATTTGATCCGTTTATTGCTTTTGATGAGGAAACGGATGGTGTTCTTGTTTAAAACTTAGAGATCATAGATGGTCGGATGGATGGTTGTAGATTAGAAATTAAAAGCAGCCGAGATAGACTTTGATGGTACTAGATTGGGTGGACATCTCGTATGACATCAAAAAATGAAAAAAGAGGGAGAATTTGGGAAAACAAGTTTGTTGTAGGAATCGCTTGAAAAAGCTCTCCAAGTTGTCCAGTAGGATTGCAATGCTGGGGTTGGAACGGTGTCCATCTTCGGGCTAATGCTCTTAATATTAATGCCAAAATCTGGGAAATATAGAAATTAAGATAAAAAAGGAACTCTGCTGGTTCCTCAGTGACAACTTTTATAGCATCAAACAACTAACTAAGCTAAACTTATTTAAAACCAAAACTTGAAATAAAATCAAAGTGATAAAACTGCCTTAAAAGACAGAAAACATCTTGGAAAATATAAAGTGTAATTTGATTGTTTAGTTTAACTCGTATCCATTAGAAACCACGGAGGGGCGGGGCTTATGAGCTATACTGGGACCAACCACCTGGGGTGATTGAGGCGCAGAGGCTTGGTGGAGACAGGTGATGGATCCATAGCAATGATGTAGTAGGAACTGTAAGAGCAATGCAGATGAGAAGGAGGCAATGAAGAGGAAGCAGAAGCTGGATTGAATAAGGTTGGAGAATATAAAGCTTGGGGAGCAACCCCATGCTTGGATCGGCTCCAATGGCGGCGGAGAAAGGAAAGAGAGGGAGGGGCATGACCATCTGCGGAGGCAGCCTCACGCTTGGGTCTGCTCTGATAGTAGAGGCAAAAATTAGTGGGGGTGGGGTGGGGCAGGACCGTTTGCAGAGGCAGCCTCACGCTTTGGGTCTGCACCTATAGCAGAGAAGAAATTAAGGGGGGGGGGCAGGACCGTTTGCGGAGGCAGCCTCATGCTTTGGGTCTGCACCTATAGCAGGAGAAATTAAGGGGGGGGGAGGGCAGGACCGTTTGTGGAGGCAGCCTCACGCTTTGGGTCTGCACCTATAGCAGAGAAGAAATTAAGGGGGGGGGGGGCAGGACCGTTTGCGGAGGCAGCCTCACGCTTTGGGTCTGCACCTATAGCAGAGAAGAAATTAAGGGAGGGGGGGGGGGGCGTTTGCGGAGGCAGCCTCACGCTTTGGGCCTGCTCCAATAGCAGAGGAGAAATTATTGTATTATATAGCTTTTCTCGATTTAACAGAATAAAAGCCAGAAAGCACAGAAATATTGGAAGCGTGGAAAGAAGAACAGATGAAGCTATACTTACCTGTGGGAGGGTGAAAGGTAACAGTCGAAGAGGCCGTGGAACTATTGCGAGCAGACGCGGAACTAATGTCTGCGGCCGCGATAGTGCCGGCCGAATTAAGGGGCGGACGTGAAGCATCGGCAGCCGGCTGAAACTGAAACGGACCGTATAGATCGTGCAGTTGTTTGTGTTGATGTTTGCGTGTTGCTGCGAGAACGCTGAATGCGCCGTGAGAGTGAGAGTTTTTGGTGAAAGCACACGAGCAGATCGTTAAGTTGCGCTTTTGAATTCCTCTGGGTGAAATGGAAAACCCGCGCTGGATAACGCTTGCCTGAGCGCGTTGATGGACCATTCCTCAGCAGGAGGTACGAGGCTTAACGTTACTGCTGAAGAGGATGATGTTGATGATGATGAAGGCCTCGATGCATCGCGATGAGGATCGACCGAGCCCTGTGATGATTCTAGATGGAAGAAGAGAGAGGTTTTCTTGGGCGAGTTGTTATGTGGAGCGGAGAGACCGGCGGTCTGGAGATCAACAGGTGAAATGAGCAGCGCAGCCAGTCAAGCAGAGTTGGGCAGGCCAAATGCTTCAGGAACCAAAAAGGGGAAGAGGTAAGCTGCTGGTTTTATACCTTGGTATTAATTGAAAGATTAGATGGGCGTACTCCTCCCGAAATTACGTTTATTAACTTCACTTTTCTGAAAACATGACCTCATTTGTTTTGCACAGAAAATGTGACCTGTCTGATGTCTCTGTCTTCAACAGCTGCATCAACATGATTTTTAACAATCCTCTAGAATGAAACCAGGGCTGACAGATGACAGTTCTTTCTGTTCTGCAGCAAAATAGGTATGTATATGGTATAGAAAACAGGTGTAGTTCTTGTCTAGGAAGATTATTGGTCCAAAACTATTTATTTATAATAAAGCACAAATATGACCTCTGTGCATACCAATTCAAATCACTTATTGACAGGTTTTATAGTTATGACAGCATGGTAGTTAGAAAATTATCATGAAAGAATAGAAAAAAGTAAGTAAATGATGACAGAATTTAAAATTGGGGGGGAACTAATGCTTTAAAGTGATAGTTCACCTTACAATGAAAATTAGTCATCTTAAGTGTATATGACTTTATTTCTGACTAATATAATCAGTTATATTAAAAATGTCCTGTCTCTTCCAAGCTTTATAATGGCAGTGAATGTCTGTTTATGCTTTTAAGTCCATAAAAGTGCATCTATCATCATAAAAGATACCCACATTGCTTGAGTCAAGGGTGCCTCTTTAAGTAAATCGTTGCATACGGCCGTACTGTCGGAAGCTAGTTATTTTAGTTTATAAAGTTTAAAATATGGAAATATTTCTTACACAAACGCATCCCATTGCTTTAGAAGGCCTTTATTAAACCCCCAGAGACTTATGTATAACTTTATGATTGACAGATGCACTTTTTTTAAAGGATGGATGCACTTTTATGATGGATGGATGGATGCACTTTTATGATGGATAGATGCACTTTTATGGATTCAAAACAGAAACAGCCATTCACTGCCATTATAAAGCTTGGAAGAGCCAGGACGGTTTTTAATATAACTCTTATTGTATTTGTCTGAAAGAAGAATGTCATATACACCTAGGATGACTTTAGGGTGATTAAATCATAGGATAATTTTCATTTTTGGGTGAACTATCCCTTTATCCTACTTGTTGCTGAAATGATTGAAGTACATAGGTAGGAATTTTAATATAATTGATTCATTATGAATGGGGTCTGTTTAAAAGTAATGAAAAATGTATTCTTTAAGACTGTTTAAAGTATTTCTTTATCCTCAAACTATCTTTTTTTTTTCTTGTTTGCCAGCACACCTACCATATGACTGAAAAACAGAAGAACAACTCCTCAATCAATTTCTTTATTTGGGGGACTAATACTTTTAGAATGGGTAAGTAATTCTTTCATATTAAATATTTATGCAAAATGTATTTATCATTTTAACTTTTGGTTAATGTTTGGATATGCCTTCATGTTTAAATGTAATTGTTTTTTCTATTTGTGTTTTTAGGAGTGTTTCTATAATGCATCAAGTTTGGCCCTGGGTTGGTGCTTGAAGACTACAGACTAGAACCTCCCTGGATATGGTAAGATTTAACAGATAACTTATGAAAGAATCATGGGCACAAAAATCAAAAATAATCATAGCTTTGTTGGTATTTGGCTAACATAATTACAAAAAAAAAAAAAGTCAAACAAATTGTTTTCATGATTTGACAGGTAGATGTTTTCTGTTTGATTTTATACTCAGCAGATTGGGAAATCTCTGCCTATCACAAAGTCAGGAAGAAGGGAACAAAAATCATTCCAGCAGCTGACTAGTAAGTGAGATTTCTTAAAGGGATAGTTCACACAAAAATTAAAATTCTGTCATCATTTACTCACCCTCATGTTGTCAATGTCACGTGATTTCAGCAGTTTGGCAGTTTGACACACAATCCGAATCATAAATCAATACGCTGATTCATGACCGTTTGAATCTTTATTTGAGGTTTGAAAACAAACTTGGAAGAGAAGACAATGCCGAATAAATTGTTTTTGTCATTTTTGGATCAAAATGTATTTTAATCAAGAGATTCTAATCAACTAACCAATGTCTCATATGGACTACTTTGATGATGTTTTTATGACCTTTCTGGACATGGACAGTATAGTGTGCATACACTTAGATACGCTGTCGGACTAAATATAAAATATCTTAAACTGTGTTCTGAAGATGAACAGAGGTCTTATGGGTGTGGAGCGACATTAGGGAGAGTCATTAATGACATAAATTTCATTTTTGGGTGAACTAACTAACCCTTTCAATACAGCAAGTTTTCCACCATAAAATACAAATAATATTAATTGTAATTGGTCTGGTTTTGTGTTGTCTAGGCTAGGGAACCAGCATTCCAGGATTTTTCGAGAGAGTTGGATCTGCACAACCTTCCCTGCTCTGCATGCGAAACAACAACTATGGACTGAACTGTACTGTTAGCAACTGGACACAACCTGATCCACAGATATCCTGCAACTGTTTTTCATCTGCTGAATGTTGTGTTGACTCAAGTACTGCTGTTCTGTTGCAAAGTTGAAGGTACTGAACCAACTTCACTGACACAGGACATATATTCACTGACATGCAGGACTTGGAAGTATTACACACTGCTTGATAAGCAGCTTTAATATAATTCTGATGATAGAAATGCCTATACTGTGCCTTATTCATTTATTTTAAAAGTTAACCTTCCGTGATGTAAAGGGTCTTGCTCGTTAATAAAGAACTAGTTTGTTAAAACAACTCTTTGCGTTCTTTATTTTGTAACTTTACTATGAACAGACTTTTGTGGTATCATTATTTTCTCTGTGAATGTGCAGAGTTCAGTTGTGCTTAGATATTTTTGTCTATTAAAAAAAAAAAGTTATTCTTCATATGTTTATTTATTTTTTCCTGTAGTAAAAAAGCATTTTCAGAACATTGCATGTAAGAAAACTGTCATGAATACACTTTAAAGTTTCATAAAATAACACTGAATGATTTAAATGAACACTTTAAGAGTAAGGGAGTAACACGATTCAGAGTTAAAAATACTATTTAAAGTGTTATAAAATAACACTGATTTAAATTAACACTTTAAGAGTAAGGGAGTAACACGATTCAGAGTTAAAAATACTGTTTAAAGTGTTATAAAATAACACTGAATGATTTAAATTAACACTTTAAGAGTAAGGGAGCAACACATGTTTAGTGTAAAAAATACTCTTACAGTTTTTCTCGATTGCTTAAACACATTTCTTGAAACTATGCCTCATATTCTCAAAACTATAAACACAAATCCATAACGTCTCACCCAGTTTCCCAAACAACCTATTTTCAGGTCAAAATGATGCTCTAAACTCAAAACCATTCACTCTTGCTGAAAAACCAAACTTTGCCCTCAGACAAGACACACAAGCCCTCAAAATCACACACACTACAACATAGTCTAACACACTGGTGCAATAAATTCAAAACAACATTTCCAAAACTGGTAAGTTATGTTACTTGTGGTTCCCCTCCTCACAAACCTTTTCACATGATGAACAAAAGACACAACCAATGGATACATTGGCACATTTTTATTCATTCATTCATACTACACAGTTCAAAAAAAAAAAAAAAAAATTGTATTCCGCCTCAGCCTCCCGTCTTTGGTCTGGGTCAGGCCAGAGTATCTCATCCACATCACAGGCTATATTAGCCCTAGCCTGGCAGTGGGGGTAAAATCCTCTTGCATGCCTGATCCACCCCTGGCACGCATCTACTGACACATGGCCTGGACGAGGTGAACAAGCATATAAGGTTCTCGATCATACACTTTCCACTAGCGCTGTAGTCAAGACCACCTAAACCGAGACCAAGACCAAGACTTTGAAGGGCCGAGACCGAGTCAAGATCATGACCAGTGCATGTCCCCACACTTACAGTATGATAAAATGTGGAATATGCATATGATTGGCACTTCTCTCGTATAATCAACTAAACTGGCTCTAATTTCATCCGAGACTGCTTGTCTTCCTCCTCCTCCTCCTCCTCCTCCTCCTCCTCCTCCTCCTCCTCCTCCTCCTCCTCCTTCACCACATCCTCTTCCTCTCCCTCCTCCTTCACCATGTCCTCTTCCTCCTCCTTCACCACGTCCTCTTCCTCTCCCTCCTCCTTCACCATGTCCTCTTCCTCCTCCTTCACCACCCACGTCCTCTTCCTCTCCCTCCTCCTTCACCACGTCCTCTTCCTCTCCCTCCTCCTTCACCACGTCCTCTTCCTCCTCCTTCACCACCCACGTCCTCTTCCTCTCCCTCCTCCTTCACCACGTCCTCTTCCTCTCCCTCCTCCTTCACCACGTCCTCTTCCTCCTCCTTCACCACCCACGTCCTCTTCCTCTCCCTCCTTGAACTCTTCCTTCATTTCTTTGTGGATCCATTGTTCCAAAGCTCAAATGAACTGACTCTGGCAATTTTATGTATCTTGAAAGTTCTGATTGATGTGTGTTAAATTTTGACTTTTAGTGTTTTCACCTGGGTAATTGTGTGCTAATTGAGCTGAAACTATGCTGACTTGAGTGAACAATATTGAATGCTAGTGCTTTCTAAATGACCACATGGTCTAGGCAATGAGAAATTAAGGGATTTGTGTGAAGAGTTTTGCAGTGACAGTTCAACAAATCTGACTTATGTGTCAAAACAGGGAATAGTGTTTATAGTTTAGTGAAATGGGTGTGCTTTTTGATAAATGGCGTTATGGTTTTGAAATTTTAGTTCAAAAGCCTGGTTATAGTGTTTAAGCAATCGAGAAAAACTGTAATGGTGTTATGAAACAACACTCTAGGTGTTAAATTTTTAACACTATTATGGAGTTAAAATATTAACACTATCCAAAGTGTTATTTTAACTCTAAACTGGTGAGAATTATATAAACTCTGGAAAAGTGTTAAATTTAACACTATGGGAGTTGAAATAACACTGACGTTTTTGCTGTGTAGACTTTTATGTTTCAGTTTTACAGGTATTTGCATGAAAAACATGCAGTCCACCATTTTTACACTACATTTCTTGATTGGGAACTGTATGTCCACATGTACAGTAATGTTCAAATTCAAAAGCATTACAGTAAAAACCACATTAGTTTTTTACCCCTTTACTATTTACTATTTAGGAGGTAAAGTAGAAACACGCTATGACAGAACAGAAAAAGTTTTACATAATTGTACTGTATCCAATCTCTGTGATCTTCAGGGTTAGGCCACATGTTTTCATCAACATCACATCTGATTTTATCCTAGGGTTTTATGGACCTGGGATGAAACTGCTTAGTATGTCCACCCTTGGATCCTTCACCTCTCACTGCATCTCTCACGTCTGCTCTTCTCCTCGGCCCTTTGCTCTTACTCTTCCTTGTCCAGATATTACAGTGTTTTTCTTTTTCTGTTTCTGTTTTCAAAAACATTACTCCTCAAAGTACTCCTGTTACTGTATAAGTGTTAATGTAATATAAAAAAAACCTGTCGCTGAGTCTAAGCCAGACTGGAATCAGCTGTGTTTTTAATTATTCAATTGTTTGTTTATTATTAGCTGATATATTGTTTTTTAACTGATATATTTGGAGAAGCAGGGTTTTAAGGTTTGGAATATTGTTTTTGCTATTGTGGGATGTTGTGTGTTAACATTCGTAAATGCTACAAAAATAATCCATAATTTTGTTGGGAGGTAAAGCTTGTCTGTTACAGTTTTTCTCAATTGCTAAAACACTATTTCTGAAACCTCGCTCCATTTTCTGAAACCATTAAACACAAAACCTCCTCTTCAAGCACTATTCACAAAACCTCTGACTCCTCTTGCAAAATGAAACTTTCGCCTCAAAACAGTTTTACCTGTGTTCAAAATCAAACACTGCTCTTAAATCATAAACAAAGTGATCAAAATGATAAACACTATCAAGCATTCAGTAAACAATACAGCAAAAAAATAGAAAACACATTGTTCAAAACATAGTTCTCAGGCAGAAGTAAATTTTTAATCTCAAAACAAATTTCATATTTTTGTCATTGTCTTGTGATGAATGAAAACATGTTCATCATAGTAGCTCAAAATTGGTCAGAAATTATTACTACTCACCTTTGCTTTGCAATTTTTTGTTCTTACTCTTGCTTTAGCCCTATTTTTACCAACTCATTCTCATGATGAAATGCATATACATAACACATTTTATTTATTGTGTGATTTATACAGCACAATTAGTTTTTGTGTACATATGATTTGCATTGCCACCCATTGGGTAGGTTTAGTTGTTTGGAGTACGTGCACATGTATCATATGCACACGAAAACTGTGTAACATATGCACATAACTCATTTTGGCATATAAATCGCATGATAAATACAATTGTGCTATAGATAAGCATTTTCATTAGATTAGGCTGATTTTTACAGTACTGTACTCTGCATCTCACAAACTTGTCCTTTGTTTCTGTGATACTGTAATACTTGTTCTTTGTTGATGAACCTGCAACCGGTCAAAATCTATTGAGCAGTCTGCACTGTAAACAAATGGAAAGCAACATGTTCAGGGCAATACGATTTTATTCATTGTACAGTATACAGCCTACTATGTACTGTACTTAAATTGGTTGTGTCTCATCATTTGAAACAGGTTAAATCAGTTTTGAGTGGTTGTGTTCAATCAATGACATTGTGTTATCCATTTGTTTTTGATTGTTGCCACTTGTGTTAACCCGTATGAATGGCATGTGCATTAGAGTGCAGAATGTGTCTTGACAATGAGAATGTGTTTAGAGTTTTGCTGAAAAGTCTAAGTGAGATCTGCAAATTGTGTTTTACCATGTGAAATGGTTTAAGGTATTGAAAACAGACTGCACAATTAGCTAAATGAGTTCAGGCAACTGAGAAATTTGTTCAGCCGATGGGTTTTAGTGTTTTAGCAATTGAGAAAAACTGTAAGAAAATGTAAGAATTGTGGAAATGTGTTCACTGACTGCATATTGTGTGAAAATGACATGAAATGTGTGAAAGGTATGGCCACAAAAGCCTGATGCTGTGCTAATTGTGTTTAGAGTTTTGAAAATGTGACAACTGATTGGACAAATGCTTGTTAGCGATTGAAAAAAACTTTAAAAAAACAAAACAAGAAAAACCCCACCCCATCCTCTTCCAGCAGTCCGCTCATCTGAGACCTACAACACAAACACTGTGAATTGAGGATATTTATAACAAGTATCAAGTATAGATGTACTGTAATCATTGCATTCATCACTAATAAATATTCTAAAAACAAAAATATTTTCGATTGTGATGAATATATCAATTAGTGACAGAATAAAATGTATTGTTTTTGGTCAATTTTGACAGCTGCTTGGGGGATTATTTTATGAGGCCAAACTCTTTCTACTTTGCTTCAGACCTATACTGAAAGGCTGAATACGTTAAAGCCAACTAATCACTGTAGTCTGACAGATGAACAAATACAATTAAAACCTTATGAATAAATAGGATATCTTGTAAGATACTGCATGATCCAAATATAGTATTATTTGATACATTTTTAAAGTTTTCATAACATTTTGGCCATGAAATCCACGCTAAATCCACCCCTCTGATGGGATCAGTTTACAGGGTTTTTCAATTGTTCACACGCAATTTTGAAAACAGAGTTTTTTTTTTTTTTGTCAAAATATAATCACAATTATCCAAACACCACAATCAATAAGCCAAATTCCTAGATTGTTTGCAAAATGACACTTTAGTCAAAACATACACACACTTCAGTCAAAACATATACACATATTTGTGAAAATGCTATTTGTTTTCATTTAACCAACACAATCATCAATGATCATACACTATTGCAGCCAGTTTTACACTGCTGTGATAAATAAAAAACACATTTGTAAAAAAATAATTAAAAAAAATAAAAATAAAGATTTTTGGCCAGATATTCTTACTGTATGTAAGAGGTAATTTAGGTGACAAAAAATATTGAGAAACTCACAACATTATTCATGATTTGTTTTGAGAAGGAGAATGTAGACAAATACTGTAGGCCTACTATAACCTTACCAAGCACTCCACAACACTTGATGCTGCAGACTGAATATTTCAAGTATTTATTTCAATACTTACAGTATTTCTTACCATAATTAGTTACAGTAATCAACCAACAATGATATCAATTACTGTAAGCAAATAAAATCTATAGACAAATAAAAATTACTGCATGAATTACAGTACATACACTTTGACTCTGAAGTAAAGTAAAGTAAAAGTAAAAAGAAATGAAAGAAAACTACTGTAAAAGCAACAAGAATACTGTAACTATCCGTCTCTCTGTCTGGCTGGATCAGGCCATAAGATTTCATCCACATCACAGGTCTTGTCTTCATTGGAAAGGCACCGTTGGAAGAATCGCCTTGTGTGACCAATCCACCCCTGCACTGAAGCTGCTTCAATTAGATCACATGCCTGTTCCATGGACTGAATAAGGGGCAAACGGTCATAAGGCTGCAGGTCATATACCTTCCACCGCCACGCTGAAAAAAAAATCTTCTATAGGATTCAGGAAGGGGGAGTATGGGGGAAGGTATAAAACTTCAAAATCAGGGTGATCATGGAACCAGTTCTGGACCAGAGCAGCCCGATGAAATGTGACATTGTCCCAAACGACAATGTACCGCATCTGGTCCACTTGGTGTAATGCTGTGACAATCTCATGCAATCGGTCAAGAAATGCAAGTATCAGATTTGCATTATAGAGTCCCAGATTTGCATGGTGGTGGAGGACCCCATTTTGTGTGATAGCAGCGCAAAGGGTGATGTTACCCCCTCGCTGCCCTGGCACATTGGTGATTGCCCTGTGCTCAATTACATTTCTCCCTCTTCTTCTTGTTTTTGCAAGGTTAAATCCAGCCTCATCCACATATATAAATTCATGTTGAATTTCAGCAGCATCCATTTGCAAGACTCTCTGAAACACATTAAAGAAAATAGGATGCTATTCAATATCTATAGCACAGTATTTTTTTGTGACAGAACATTATGAGCAGTGCATGATACCACACCAGATGAACAATGCATACCTCCACATACTCATTGCGCAGATGTTTCACTCTCTCTGAATTTCTGTCAAATGGTACCTGATATTAGCCTGGATGCCAGCCGAACTTAGCCCCGCCCACAATTTTTTTAGGTCGGGCAGTTCGGTCTGGCCTTGCTCCATAGAGGAGTAATTATCCCCGAACAGAAACTGTTCGGACCAATGAAATCATCAGGACGGGCTTTAGACGATGACGGACAGATGATCAACAGTAACGTAATCATGCACGTCATCAAAGGGGCTTGGATTATATTTTTTCGAATCCTGAACAGAGAGCTTGTTTGTATATGCATTAACCTTCACAATTTCTCTCAGAAATGATGATCATGTTGGGTAAGTACTCTGTGTATCATTAAATTATTAAAAAATTTTACAACACCGGCAAAGATTGTGCATTCCAGCCTAATATCAGCGCACGTGCAGACAGGGTTGCCAAGTTTTTACAACAAAACCCGCTAACTACTAGCCCTAAACAATAGCTTCTCGGGGGGGGGGGGGGGGGGGGGGGGACGACGACGACAAATGCGTCGCTTCGTTGCTCTGATTGGTTGTAGGTCTATCCAATTTATGTCTTTCCGGGTTCGGCTGAAACACGCCCCATAATCACAGCCCAATAGAGCAGTTTCAGACTAATATTCTGACTAGAATTGAGTATGACCACGTCAGGCTAACCTGATACAGTTGCTTCATGTATATTTTATTTTTCTTTAGGATTCAACCTAATGTTGACAAAGAGACTCGTTGGATGTTATTGAAAATATTGTCATCATTGATGATATTGGCTTGGATTTCTCGTAGCCTGATACAATTATTGGCCAAAACCATGTTCACAATGGCAGCGTCTTGTGCACGACTAAACATAGGGCCCCTTCCACCTTGATGTCCTCGACCCTCAATCCTATGTAAAAAAAAAAGAAAAAGAGATAAAGATAATATATATATATATATATATATATATATATATATATATATATATATATATATATATATATATATATATATATATATATATATCACTGTGTGTAATATTTTGCAAAAAGGGTGAAGCAGACATTGTGTGTAATGTTGTGCAAATCTGTGGAGGTGTTTTGCTCATTGGAGTCAAATTTTGCCAATTGTGTGGAAATTTTAATTTTAGTGTGTAAACAATCGTAAAAAAAACTGCAATCCAGATTTTTTGGATCAAAGTGATCCAAATCCTACAAAAAAGTTCTGAAAAACCCAAACTAAAGGTTTGATCCGGATCAAAACCAAGATTGGATTACGTGATCTAATCCGATTATGTAATCCGTTTTTTTTTTTTTTTTTTTTTTTTTTGAAAAACACATTTTCAAGATTTGATTCAATCCGTTATCCAAAATCCTAGTGGATTACTTTTGAAAAACTGGACCCTGTTGCCCTTTTATGCTAAAGCTCTGATTGCTAATTGTAAAACTGTGTGCCGGGTGTTTGCCCTTGTGATGAGTCAGTGTGCATATCTGAATGGCAGTGTGTTCCTTGTGAAAACAAGATATTTTCTGCATGAAAATTGTGCCAAAAGCAGATAATTGTGTGTAGTGTTTTGAAAAAAGTGTGTTTTAGAACTGCAATTTGAGTGTAAAGCAGGAACTGTGCTTGTAGTTTAGCAGATTTGGTTCAGGGGGGTTGGTGAATGAGTTACATGTTGTGGTCATTGTGTCTCAAGTTCCAGAATTTGTGTGTAAACAATTGAGAAATACTGTAATAACAGCATCATTAATATTTTTCAGTTCATAATGTGTTTTTTTTATTTTTATTTAAGCTTTTAAGTTTCCTCCACCAGCTTCAACAGAAGGTTAGATAATAGACAATTTTCAAATGTCTTAAAAATATAAACAGGAGTAAAACAAAGACCGAAAAATGACACTTTGCCAAATGACTTCACTTTACAGAGGAGAATTTGCGTCATGAGAGGGGCTTCTGCCAGGCAGCGGCAGTCGTCAGAAAGACGAGCCGAGTTAAGGCTGCTCTCGCTGGGGTTAATGAGCGCTGAGTGCCTGGGTCTCACACCTCCGAAACCTTGCTTCCATAAACCATGCAACATAAACAGACCTGTTTGACATGTTGCCTAGCATCCTACGCACTCCATTTAATGCCCAACGAGCTTCAAATGAACTCAAGAATTGTGATGTAGAAGTAATATTTGTATTTTAATATTTGTAATTGTTGAAATGTTGTTCATGTCAGACATTGTCAGTAGACTTTTTTTTAATCAACATGAAAATAGAATGAATTTAAGTGCATTGTAATAAAAATTAACATTTAATTGCTGTAAATGTAATTATTGAGTTTATATATTAGTTTAACCTATTTAATACTGCAGTAAAACTGTATAATTTTTTGCAAGGGGTATGTGTATTGTTTTCAATAATTTACAGATTTAATGTGTAGCAAGACCGCTTTAACAGCCTAACGTTACTATCCAAATAGAGACCTGCTCTCCGGCGGGACCCAGCACAACCTAGTGCGGCGCGGGATAATATTTGATGGGTGAATGCGGATGCGGGTGAACAAAATAAATAACTACAACCGAGCAGGGAGAGCATGTCGCGCTTCGATACAACGTGTAAGGAGGCGAAAGTTTCCAAGAACAACCTTATTCTAATAAGCTTTTCAATTGGGAGAGAAGCCTATTGACCTATCGAGAAGAATGCCGCTAAGTCACTAAGAATTTTAGCGAAGTTGCAGGACCCAGAGTTTTTTTTTTTTCTGATAGAGGAACGTCGGTGTCTCTAAAAACCTGCTTTAGCGTGGAGAGAAGTTTTTTTAGCGTTGAAGTTTGGGGAGATTTAAAATCGATTAGCAAAAAACGAAAGGGAGCTTACAGACGTTTAGCAGGATCCAGCAAAATGCAAAGGCAATTGAAAATATGAGAATGTCTTCTACACCCAAACATGAGCCTCATTGCAAAATAAAATTTAGATTCCATAAATCCATAAAGAAAAGTGGCCAATCTGAAGGGTGAATTGGTATTGTCTTAAAGGCATCTGTGATGTCAGCTTTAGCTAACCAAGCACCTTGGCCAGCTAATTAAATCAGCTGAATAGCATTGTCGACTGAGGCATAATCCAGGGAAAAAGGGGTGAAAGGTAAACAGTCGTTAACGCTTGCTGTAGTGTTGGAATGCAGAGAAGACGTTTTTTACCAGAGAATTTGCGAGTTGCGATCCTGATATGAAAAGGAGAAAAGGGAGTAGAAGCAAAAGAGCCAATAACAACCATTATTTACTTTGTCGAGCAGGGCTAAAACCAATTTTGGCAGGGCAGGGCAACATTTTTGATTTTGAGATGCAGTAAAATGGGAAAGGATGCCCATCTGAAATCCTTGAGACAGACTGATGATTAAATAGTTGACAAAGACCGGATCAGTATGAAAGGATACAAAGTGTGAAAAAATTAGAAGATAGGAGAAGTTGATGGATGCCTATTCAGAATTATTTTCTGAATGAAAGCCTTCCCCCGGGTAGCAGGTCTGTACCTGCGTGGGCAGACTAATTTCAGGTGCGGCTCCTTGCAAAAATTTACATTGAGGATTAGAACAAACAGATTCATTGAAATTATTGAGGAAACGCTGTTAAAACTTGCAATGGGACGACCTCTGCCGTAGAGAGGAACTCTTATATTTTCAGCACCATGGACAGTGGACTGCTTGGCTAGTGAATGCTTTGGGGCAGAACAGTGCTGAGTATCCATGAGAGCTACAAACACCCCCTGCCAAGATTCTTTGGCTGCCGAAATGATGGACGAGCATTTCAGTGTCTGTAACAGACCAGTCTAATCTTGTGTTAAAGAGGGTAATGAAGGAGGCAGATTTTGCTGAGAATTATTTATGATGTTAGAATAAGGTGCCCCTTTATCTTTTGTTGAAGTCCGCCATCATAGATAATTAGAGATCTAACTCATCCCTCCGTTCTGAAAACACTTGACACAGAGTGTCTCTGTAAATACTGAAACAAAACAAAAGATTACGTTTGTAATCTGGGATCGGAAGTTTTAAGGTAGACTGCCACGTTACCACAGTCGACTAGTTGCCTGTCAGCTGCAGGCAAAGGGAGCAATAATTTAGCCAAGTTCAAGTCCTTACCTTGGATAATATTAGATTGTAGCTGAGAAGAAACAGTAACAGCTGCAGGTGAAACAAAACGCCTATCGAAAACTTGTGCTGGAGCTGCCGTGGAGTGAAGTTTGAATTTTCCAGAGGAGAAGAAACATCTTGGCACGGCATCTGGATTTTATGTTAATGAACTGGTAATGTGGAAGATGTCGAGGGCCTGCTCGCAGGATCGTTTGATCCGGGTGGAACATGAAAAACCAGTGGAATTACTGCAGGGACCATGAGAGGATTCATGCTGAAGTTGAAATTCGCAAACGAGTGTTCGAAGTTTGCCATCTTTAATTGTAAGCCTTAGACCGTTTGAGAAAGATTTTGAACAGAGAATTCACCTCAGCGAAACAAATTCTTCACCTGAATCGGAATAATGGCAAACAGTGTGTGTATCCTTTGCAATGGTGGGTTTGACTGACGAGCAAAATTAAATGTTGGCGTCAGCATCTGCAAACTCAGACGTGTGTAAGTAACCATCTTTTATACTCTGTGAAGTAAGACATGATTGGTTAGGTCTGATGTAATGAGTGACATAACATTGAGCCTTCCTGGCAAAACTTTATGCTTAAGCATCCATTTCAGAAGCTACAGTACGCTGTTTTTGCTGTTTCCATTGTCAGAAGTTGTGAATGGTATCCTAATTCCGGATCGTACCATACCACCTTTTTGGCTCCCTTCCGCTGGGGTACCTAGCACAGTAATAAAGGGTGAAGCTATACTCACTGCAGAACTTGATTAGTTGACAGAGAATAATAACTTACACATGCTTTTTCGGCTGTGTTTTTCCTTGCAGCCTTTGCTCAAACAAAGTGTGTCTTCTTTTTGTGACTAACAGCCATATGCCGAGAAGCAAGAACAAGATCTGCTGTATGTTCTCCATTGTTGTTTATTGTGTTGCTTCCGTGCAAGAATGATGTTGATCGCTACACAGCGCCTATCCTGAGGGTATTGTTGGCAGTAGAAACGCCAACAGTGTTCCA